>NC_053392.1:110944694-111272351 GCF_905171765.1 Bufo bufo | reverse complement strand
GGGGTAATCAATGACAGGGGGGTGATCAGGGAGTCTATATGGGGTGATCACCACAGTCATTGATCACGCCCCTGTAAGGCTTCATTCAGACGTCCGGATGCGTTTTGCGGATCCGATCCATCTATCAGTGCATCCGTAAAAATCATGCGGACGTCTGAATGGAGCTTTACAGGGGGGTAATCAATGACAGGGGGGTAATCAATGACAGGGGGGTGATCAGGGAGTCTATATGGGGTGATCACCACAGTCATTGATCATGCCCCTGTAAGGCTTCATTCAGACGTCCGGATGCGTTTTGCGGATCCGATCCATCTATCAGTGCATCCGTAAAAATCATGCGGACATCTGAATGGAGCTTTACAGGGGGGTAATCAATGACAGGGGGGTGATCACCACAGTCATTAATCATGCCCCTGTAAGGCTTCATTCAGACGACCGGATGCGTTTTGCGGATCCGATCCATGTATCAGTGCATCCGTAAAAATCATGCGGACATCTGAAATGAGCTTTACAGGGGGGTGATCAGGGAGTCTATATGGGGTGATCACCACAGTCATTGATCATGCCCCTGTAAGGCTTCATTCAGACGTCCGGATGCGTTTTGCGGATCCGATCCATCTATCAGTGGATCCGTAAAAATCATGCGGACGTCTGAATGGAGCTTTACAGGGGGGTAATCAATGACAGGGGGGTAATCAATGACAGGGGGGTGATCAGGGAGTCTATATGGGGTGATCACCACAGTCATTGATCACGCCCCTGTAAGGCTTCATTCAGACGTCCGGATGCGTTTTGCGGATCCGATCCATCTATCAGTGGATCCGTAAAAATCATGCGGACGTCTGAATGGAGCTTTACAGGGGGTTGATCAATGACAGGGGGGTAATCAATGACAGGGGGGTGATCAGGGAGTCTATATGGGGTGATCAGGGGTGATTAGGGGTGATCAGGGGCTAATAAGGGGTTAATAAGTGACGGGGGGGGGGTGTAGTGTAGTGTAGTGGTGCTTGGTGCTACTTTACTGAGCTACCTGTGTCCTCTGGTGGTCGATCCAAACAAAGGGGACCACCAGAGGACCAGGTAGCAGGTATATTAGACGCTGTTATCAAAACAGCGTCTAATATACCTGTTAGGGGTTAAAAAAATCACATCTCCAGCCTGCCAGCGAACGATCGCCGCTGGCAGGCTGGAGATCAACTCTCTTACCTTCCGTTCCTGTGAGCGCGCGCGCCTGTGTGCGCGCGTTCACAGGAAGTCTCGCGTCTCGCGAGATGACGCGTATATGCGTGACTGTGCGCAGGGCTGCCACCTCCGGAACGCGATCCTGCGTTAGGCGGTCCGGAGGTGGTTAAGGCAGTCGGCTAGCCCTTTATTCTCTTCTACATACCTTCCGTCCTTTGTTTTTAATTTAGTTATTCCTTGTTTTAATTTCCTTTTTTCATTTATATACCTGAAGAATGTCTTATCCCCTTTTTTCATCGACTGAGCTAGTTTTTCTTCTGCCTGCGCTTTAGAAGTTCTTATAACTTGCTTGGCCTCTCTCTGCCTAATCTTGTAGATTTCCTTATCTTCATTGCTCTGGGTTTTTTTATAATTACAAAATTCTAGCTTTTTATTTTTAATCATTTGGGCCACTTCTGCTGAGTACCACAGTGGTCTCTTCCTTTTTTTGCTTTTACTGACAAGTCTAATGCAATTTTCTGTTGCCTTCAATAATGCACCTTTTAAGTAGTCCCATTTCTCCTGGACTCCATGTAATCCGTTCCAGTCTGATAAGGACTCATTTATGACTAATTTCATTTTTGAAAAGTCTGTTTTTCTAAAATCTAAAACTTTTGTTTTTGTGTGGTGGGACTCTTTCACAGTTCTTATATTAAACCACACTGACTGGTGATCACTAGATCCCAAGGGTTCGCCTACAATGACATCATATACCGAATCCCCATTTGTGAATACCAAATCCAAAATGGCCTCCCTCCGGGTTGGCTCCTCAACCACTTGTTGTAGAGATAACCCCAGTAGGGAATTTAGAATATTTGTACTCCTGGTAGAACTTGCTATTTTGGTTTTCCAGTTTATATCTGGAAGATTGAAATCTCCCATAATGATAACTTCTCCTTTCATTGTCATTTTAGCTATTTATTCAACTAGTAGATCATCTAGTTCTTTAACTTGACCAGGTGGTCTATATATCACACCTACACGAGTTACTGCATGGTTAGCAAACTGCAACGTAACCCAAACTGACTCTATGTTGGCCTCACCAACTTGTATTAGGTTAGATTTAATGCTATCTTTCACATACAGGGCCACTCCTCCTCCTTTCTTGCCTTCTTTGTCTCTTCTGTATAAAGAGTACCCTGGTATGGTTATGTCCCAGTCATTTCTTTCATTAAACCATGTCTCCATAACAGCCACTAAATCTACATTCTCAGATGCCATTATTGACCCTGTGAGCATTTGTAGACAGGACTCTGAGCTTATCATTTCTTAACCTCTGTGCTTCTGACCTGTTCTGGCATTGTTTCGGGGGGCAATTGGACTCTTTTATTTTCACTCTTTTGCCCTGCTTTGTTTCCTTGGGAATAGAAACATAGAAACATAGAATGTGTCGGCAGATAAGAACCATTTGGCCCATCTAGTCTGCCCAATATATCTGAATCCTATGAATAGTCCCTGGCCCTATCTTATATGAAGGATAGCCTTATGCCTATCCCATGCATGCTTAAACCCCTTCACTGTATTTGCAGCTACCACTTCTGCAGGAAGGCTATTCCATGCATCCACTACTCTCTCAGTAAAGTAATACTTCCTTATATTACTTTTAAACCTTTGCCCCTCTAATTTAAAACTGAATCTAAATAGAATTTAGATTGGAGCTTTAGAAGGAATTTGTGGTAGTTTTGGAGTAACAGGCTACTAAGCTTGTTTCGAGCGGTTCTAAGTTCATTGGAACCCTGAAGGGTTGGGGAGGGCTTGTTTATTGCCTCTAGGTTAGCAAGGTGTTCTATGGTTTGTGTAATGTCTCGTTCTCTGAGTTTCTTTACCGTGGAGTTCATTTTAATCAGAGATCCCCTTATGAACGCTTTATGGGCCTGCAATAAGACGAATTTGTTCGAAACTGAACCACTGTTAAAATGAAAGTATTCATTCAAATGTGTGGACAGTTCCAAAACATGCTTCGGGTTATTATAGAGAAATGCGTTATTCCTCCAGATAGGGGCTCTGGGAGATTGAAACTGTTCCTCCAGGGTGATAGTGATCGGGGCGTGGTCTGACCATTTAATAAGGCCAATATCCGTGGAAAGTGTATGAAGTAGGGAGGAGTGGTCAACCATAAACATTTCTATCCTCGAGTATGTCATATGTATTGGGGAGAAAAAGGTAAAGTCCCTCTCCAGGCTATGTTGAGCTCTCCATATGTCAGTAAGGCCTTCGGAGTATAAGAAGGAAGCAACCCCTTGTCCAATCTCCTCGTAGGGGAAGTGGAGTCTATTGTGGGTTGTAAAATGGTATTGAAATCCCCGCAGAGGATTACCTTCCTCTGTTTGAGCTTATTCACATTGTGCATCAGTTTGTGTAAAAAAGTCAATTGGCGGGAGTTAGGGCCGTATAAGTTAACTAGTGTATATGTAATGTTATTGATGGAGCAAACTAGAATAATGTAACAACCTTTTGGGTCAATTTTGGTCTTGATGGGAGTGTAGGCAACAGTGTTTTTGACCGCGATCAGGGTACCTCTCTTTTTCCTATCACAGTGCGAATGCAGGCTATTAGGAAACAATCAGTGGTGTACTCTATCGGCGTCTGCTTGCAGTAAGTGGGTTTCCTGTATACACAAAATATCAACATTAGCCGTTAAAGCTTCTTTTCACATGTAAGACCTTTTCTGAGGGCAATTAAGGCTTTTAACATTAAGGGACATAATCTTGAGACCCATGATGTTAAAAGGAGTTAGTTATGTTAGCCTCTGAAAAGGTGGAGAGAACACAGTAATGAAATACAATTTCAATATGTCAAAGGTTACCAGTACATATAATAGGTAAGAAAGGGAGGAAAGAGGGGGGGTGGGAGAAGCAACAAATAAGACAAGTACGACGGGGATAGCCGTCTAAATCTCAGTAGGTAATGAACAAGACGGTGGAAACCGTCTGGGTATGGGTAGGGCGAGAGTTCAGTGCTAGAGTTGAAATGAACCGAACAGGTGAGTGGTATCAGAGGGCCTGCACTGGATCTTCTGAAGTGCATTCAGGATGCCCAAGTCGGATATCACAGAAAGTCCTAGCTGGATAGGAGTAATCAGAATGTCCCCCATGCGGAAGTCCTGAATTATAGGTTGTCATCGGTAGGGGACAAATCCAGGGCTTCAGCCATCCAATGCTTGTGGAGCAATAAAGGCCATGAAGGTGGGGTCGGCTTCTGGTTTACTTGAGGGCATCGTAATTTGCCCCAGCTGAAGTAGATGTTTCCCTTCTTCTAGGGTCTTGATGGCATGTGTTTGCCCATTTTTCCGGACAAGAATCTTCAGGGGGTAACCCCATTTATAGGGGAAATCATTGTCACGGAGGGCCGACGTGATGGGCAGGAGTGCTCTGCGTCGACGGAGGGTGACCATAGACAGGTCCGTGAAAAGTTTAATTTTCTGGTACGGAGCAGGCAATGGGGTCTTGTTTCGTGCCGCAGCCATGAGTGCTTCTTTAGTGTGATAGAAGTGGATACGCGCCAGAGTGTCGCGCGGGATATTAGGACCCAGGTGTGGAGGCTTAGGGAGTCTGTGAGCCCTGTCAATGATCATGTCTGGCGTTGGAATCTGCGGCAAGAGTGCTCTTGACAATCCTTTTAAATAGGTTTGCAGTTCTTGAGCAACATCTTCAGGGATACCCCTAAACTTTACATTATTTCGTCTGAGCGATCTTCCAGGTCTGCCATTTTTAACTTGAGAGCTTCCAGCTCATCAGCCATGGAGTTATGGGCATCAATGATGGCATTCTGGGATGAAGCAAAGTCACCCATTTTTGTCTCCACATGTTGAATCTTATCTTCTGCCGTCTGCAGCCTAGCAGAGAGAGGGTTAATTAACCCCGCAATATCTGTCTGCAGAGAAGATTTCAGGGCCAGCAGCATATTTTTAAGGGAGTCCTCAGTGACTGGCTTATCAGAAGTGGGGAGCAGTTGGAAGGGATCAGGGGTGACACAATTGTGTACAGTGTACTCACTCAGCTGCGGTTTGCTCCCAGAGTGTGCCGCCGTTAGCTGTGGGTAAGGGAATCGAGGCAGCTTGTCCCGCTGAGCCGGAGGACGGGCGCCATTTTGGATCCCATGCTGAGCTTGTCCTGAAGCTCTGGCCTCCTCTGGTGTCGGTGGGAAAGACGGAGGTGAGTGATGCAGTAGGTTAGTACTGTCAGAGATGTCCGGTGGGGAGGGAGACCGAGCGGTATGCGCCGGAGACATTGCACTGATAGGTGATCCCAGCGCTGCTTTGTCTGTCTCGTCGGCGCCATCTTTGAATCTTCCCCAGTCAAAATAGCTCTCTTGATTTCCCCATGATGACGGCAGGGGAGTCGTGAATCTGTGGGAGCAGTTGGATAACTCTGCAGTGTGATTTAAGACGGGCAGGCAAGATTGCAGTCGCTGAGGTGCAGGAGCTCTTCACTCAGGCGGCCATCTCATTCAGCAGCCTAGCCATGCCCCCCCCCAAAACCCACTTTTTAAGGACCAGTTCAGAACTGAAGTCACTTTGTGGGGCTTACATAATAGAAACCCCCCCATAAATGACCCCATTGTAGAAACTACACCCCTCAAGGTACTCAAAACTGATTTTACAAACTTTGATAACCCTTTAGGTGTTCCACAGGAATTCAAGAAAAATGGAGATTACATTTCTAAATTTCACTTTTTTGGTTGATTTTCGATTTTAATCCATTTTTTCCTTTAACACTTTGTGGGTTAACAGCCAAACAAGACTCAACATTTATTAGCCTGATTCTGAGGTTTTACAGAAACACCCCACATGTGGTCGTAAACTGATGTAAGGGCGCACAGCAGGGCGCAGAAGGAAAGGACTGCCCCATGGTTTTTGGAAGGCAGATTTTGCTGGACTGGTTTTTAGACACCATGTCTCATTTGAAGCCCCCCTGATGCACCCCTACAGTACAAACTCCCCAAAGTGACCCCATTTTGGAAACTAGGGGATAAGGTGACAGATTTATTGGTACTATTTTGGGGTACATATGATTTTTAATTGCTCTATATTACATTTTTTGAGAGGCAAGGTAACCAAAAAATGGCTTTTTTGTCACTGTTTTTATTTTTTTATTCGTTACAAAGGTCATCTGACAGGTTGGATCCTGCACTATTTTTATAGAGCAGGTTGTTACGGTCGTGGTGATATCAAATATATCTTCTTTCTTTTTTGTTTCAGTTTTACATAATAAAGCATTTTTGAGAAAAATATGTTTTTGTGTCTCCATTTTCTGAACACCATATTTTTTTATTTTTCTGCCAATTGTCTTGTACAGGGGCTCATTTTTTGCAGGAAGAGTCGACGTTTTCATAGTACCATTTTTGGGTACATATGATTTTTTAACCATTCAGCATTACACTTTATGAGGCAAGGTGACCAAAAAAGTTTGGCACGGTTTTTATTTATTTATTTTTACATCGTTCACCTGAGGGGTTAGGTCACGTGATATTTTTACGTTACGGACGCGGCAATATCTAATATGTATAATTTTTTTACGGTGTTTATCGGACGGGTGGATCATGTGATATTTTTATAGAGCCGGTGGTTACGGACACGGTGATACCTAATATGTGTGTGTTTTCTTTTTTGACTTTTTTTAAACTTTATTTCTGTCCCACTCTGGGATTTTACTTTTGGAGGTCTGATCCCCTCTACAATGCAGTTGCCTGTTAGTGTAATGCATTGCCTGTTAGTGTATTACACTGAATAATACACTAACAGGTTGCCTAGGAGACCCATCCTGGGGCTGGATCTCCTGGGCACCCGTAGAAGGCAGGTCCCGATGCCGTGCAAGGCATTGGGAAGCCTCTGCATGGCGTCGGTCTGACTTCTCACCCATCGGGTCCCCGCCACAGCAGCGCAGGGACTCGATGGGCTCCCTCACCCGCCGCAAATCCCTTCTATGTCGCTGTCAGCGCTGATTGCGGCATAGAAGGGGTTAATCCACCGGCATCGGCTGATGCGGATACAGCAGGGGCCCGGCTATCAGGGACTGCCGGGCCCCCGCAGTGATAGGACGTGCACCGCTCCGGTGCCCACCCGATCACCATGACGTAATAGAACGTCAAAATGCAGGAATGCACCTGCCATGACGTACTATTACGTCATATGTCGGGAAGGGGTTAAAAACTACAAAACCGAAAATTAACCAAATTTAAAACTGTCAGGGTGAAACAGGGGACAGTTGTTGATTTCAGTAGTAGCGGCAATACTTGGGTCAGTGTTTTGTATGTCAGCACTGTGCTATTAATAAATGTTTATTTTGACAGTTTTAAATTACATGTGTGGTTCATTTTCGGTTTTGTAGTTTTTAATAAATAATAATAAAGTACATAGTTTTATTACACACAAGTTTGGACCCCCAAAGGGGTTTGGTGGTCAATTGACGGTAATTGTTATTTTACTATATCAGGATATAACCTACACTGACTATCTCCCACTAACTATCTCACTAACTAGTATTATACAGTCAGGTCCATAAATATTGGGACATCGACACAAGTCTAACATTTTTGGCTCTATACACCACCACAATGGATTTGAAATGAAACGAACAAGATGTGCTTTAACTGCAGACTGTCAGCTTTAATTTGAGGGCATTTACATTCAAATCAACGGTGAACGGTGTAAGAATTACAACAGTTTGCATATGTGCCTCCCACTTGTTAAGGGACCAAAAGTAATGGGACAATTGGCTTCTCAGCTGTTCCATGGCCAGGTGTGTGTTATTCCCTCATTATCCCAATTACAATCAGCAGATAAAAGGTCCAGAGTTCATTTCAAGTGTGCTATTTGCATTTGGAATCTGTTGCTGTCAACTCTCAAGATGAGATCCAAAGAGCTGTCACTATCAGTGAAGCAAGCCATCATTAGGCTGAAAAAACAAAACAAACCCATCAGAGAGATAGCAAAAACATTAGGCGTGGCCAAAACAACTGTTTGAAACATTCTTAAAAAGAAGGAACGCACCAGTGAGCTCATCAACACCAAAAGACAAAGAAGACCACGGAAAAGAACTGTGGTGGATGACAGAAGAATTATTTCCCTGGTGAAGAAAACACCCTTCGCAACAGTTGGCCAGATCGAGAACACTCTCCAGGAGGTAGGTGTATGTGTGTAAAAGTCAACAATCAAGAGAAGACTTCACCAGAGTAAATACAGAGGGTTCACCACAAGATGTAAACCATTGGTGAGCCTCAAAAACAGGAAGGCCAGATTACAGTTTGCCAAACGACATCGAAAAAAGCCTTCACAGTTCTGGAACAACATCCTATGGACAGATGAGACCAAGATCAACTTCCCAGTGATGGGAAGAGAAGAGTATGGAAAAGGTAAGGAACTGCTCATGATCCTAAGCATACCACCTCATCAGTGAAGCATGGTGGTGGTAGTGTCATGGCGTGGGCCTGTATGGCTGCCAATGAAACTGGTTCTCTTGTATTTATTGATGATGTGACTGCTGACAAAAGCAGCAGGATGAATTCTGAAGTGTTTCAGGCAATATTATCTGCTCATATTCAGCCAAATGCTTCAGAACTTGTTGGACGGCACTTCACAGTGCAGATGGACAATGACCCAAAGCATACTGCAAAAGCAACCAAAGAGTTTTTTAAGGGAAAGAAGTGGAATGTTATGCAATGGCCATGTCAATCACCTGACCTGAATGCGATTGAGCATGCATTTCACTTACTGAATACAAAACTGAAGGGAAAATGCCTCAAGAACATGCAGTAACTGAAGACAGTTGCAGTAGAGGCCTGGCAGACCATCACCAGGGATGAAACCCAACATCTGGTGATGTCTATGCGTTCCAGACTTCAGGCTGTAATTGACTGCAAAGGATTTGCAACCAAGTATTAAAAAGTGAAAGTTTGATTTATAATTATTATTCCTTTCCTTTACTTTTGGTCCCTTAACAAGTGGGATGCACATATGCAAACTGTTGTAATTCCTACACCGTTCACCTGATTTGGATGTAAATACCCTCAAATTAAAGCTGACAGTCTGCAGTTAAAGCACATCTTGTTCGTCTCATTTCAAATTCATTGTGTCAATGTCCCAATATTTATGGACCTGACTGTATATATATAAGCTATCTAACTATCTAATGTAATGATTGGAAAGCACAGAGCACAGCAATGACAATGCTGTCTCTCTCAGAACTTAAAAAAAAACTGTAGAAAATGGCTGCTGGGGAGGTTCTTATATATTAAGGGGTAGGAAACTTTCCTATTGGTTGCTAGGGATGTTGCTAAGCTCAGACAAAGACAATGCAGCCTTTTCATTGGCCCACAAGAAAGAAGCAGGGAGGGTTCATGGGTTCAGATGAAAAAAAATCTAGAATATTTAAAAATACGAATATATATCACCATATCACTATATTCTATACATTTGCAAATTCTCAAAGTGCCGATATTTGCAATTAATATTTGCGATTCAAGTATTAGCACCCAACACTTGTAAATAACGAGCAAATGGGAACGACACAATACAAAGAGAAGTACACTTATCTTCAATAGAAAATGGATGAGCAAGAACTCAGATGAGGACCACACACCATCTCTTCCAACTCCAGGCAGAGAATATCAACCGCATGGTATGAAGTGTGAGTCCAGACTAAATAGAGGAGCAGTAATGACCACAAGCTGCACCTGAGACAAGAGTTGTGGTCATTTTCCAACAACAACACTACAATAAGTGAAAACAGAGAGACTGTCAGATGACCTCATGTCACATGCAGCCAGTCTCTTAGATATTCTAACCTCTGTCATGGGAAGGACCATGACAATTGTCATGCAATAAACTAGGCATGGACTTGCGGGGCAATGATGTAATATTACCACTTTACAAAGCATTGGCGCGGTCTCATCTGGAATATGCATATCAGTTCTGGGCACCAGTCCACAGAAAGGATTCTCTGCAGCTGGAGAGAGTACAGAGGAGAGCAACTAAACTGATAAGGGGCATGGAGGGTCTTAGTTATGAAGAAAGAGTAAAATAATTACATTTATTTAGTCTTGAGAAGAGACATCTAAGGGTGACATGATTAACCTATACAAATATATAAATGGACTGTACAAAAAATATGTTGAAAAGCTGTTCCATGTAAAATACCCCTAAAAAGACAAAGGGGCACTGCCTCCGACTGGAGAAGAAAAGGTTTAGTCTCCAGAGACATCAAGACTTCTTTACTGTGAGAACAGTGAATCTGTGAATTAGTCTACCTTAGGATGTGGTCACAGCAGTAACAGTGGACAGATTTAAAAAGGGTTTAGATAAATTCTTGAAAGTAAAGGACATTAATGCTTATGACAATTTGTAGAAATCTGGGTCTCACTCCCTTTTCTAAAATTTGCATCCCCTCCTATCCCTTGGTTGAACTTACGTATGTCTTTTTTCATCGGTTCATCTATATGACTCCTACTGTATTATATCATACATTATCCAAACCTTAAAGAGGTTGTCCGGGTTCAGAGCTGAACTCAAACATATCCCCTTCTTCCCCTGCCCAGCCCCTCTGACATGAGCATCAGAACATTTTATGCTCTGATGCTTTCCCTTGCCCTGCTCTGTATCTCTCAGGGCAAGGTTTTTTTCTGCAGATTGGGTGAGTCTCTGCTAGGTGGAGGCTTTAGCGCCTGTAAAATGGATAGGGCAGTGCTAAAGCCGGTGCTAGTGCCGGTGACGTCAATAGGGACACTGCTAGGCGGAAGCCTCCACCTAGCTGTGTAAAAATTGCAAACAAAAAATCTCTTGCCCTGCGTGACACAGGGCAAGGGAGAGCATCGGAGCATGTCAGAGGGGCTGAGTGAGGGAAGAAGAGGATATG
Organism: Bufo bufo; assembly: GCF_905171765.1. NCBI lineage: Eukaryota > Metazoa > Chordata > Amphibia > Anura > Bufonidae > Bufo > Bufo bufo. Next base: position 111,261,279 of record NC_053392.1, on the reverse strand, counting down.
TCCGGGTTCAGAGCTCTTCAATGGAAATTTGTTACACGTACTATGCTAACATTTTCAACCATACACGTCTTTTGTGTTCTAAGCATTTTATTACTTAGATGCCTGATAACATGAAGTATGGGGCAGGTGTAATTTGCAGTGTATCTATCCTGCTTCGACCTGTGAGAAAATGTTGGGTAGAGTACAGTAGTTTGCATTCAAAGTTTGAAAGTATATAGGACTAAAAGTTATATCGAGCAGTGTTGATAACGCTCTTGGCAGACTCATTTCCACTAGATCTGAACTTTATGCAGACATTTCCATTGTGACTATATAAAAGTTTAAACAAAGAGCAAAAAGACTGGAGAGGTGTAGGTGCCATGAACTGACTAAAGTGGTAGAGCAATGAACTCCTATTGTTCTGACAAGATATAATTAAGTTCCCGATTTAAGCAGCTTCTCATCTCTTGCATTAATCACTACTCCTGTTATACTGGAGATTCCCACTCTCTGTAACAGATACTGTTCTGAGAAATACAGTCTCTGTGCTCTGAGGACATTTTTATCATCACTTTCTGTTTAATGCCTCATTAATTTTCCAGTATGGCACATTCGTGGCTGATCTGTTCCTGGCATATTCCTCTCATTTATGATAACAAAAGCAAATGTCTAGAAAAAAATAAATCATGAAGTCAAAGACAAGGGTGACACAGTCAAGTGTGGGATATACAGGGTCAAAAGGCAGTGCAAAGACAAGGTTTAAATCTTTGAAATAGAAATAGAGACTAGGTGGTGCCATGTTAGATTTGTCATGATTTGTCTTCACTTAACAGTTAGAAAACCCTGAAGTCAGAAAGATCTTCTCAGTTTAATAGTTATTGCAAAGCTTGAACTGTTAAAAAAATGTATTAGGACTCAACCACAACTGTAAATTGGTGCTGACTCTGCAATAATGTTCAATAATATACATCCTCCATATCATCCTGTATTATAGTCTACACTGAGCTTCTCTAGTAAAGTGCATTCTAAGAAGTTTAGTCCTTACACCAAGCATTTTACAGTACAGTAAATTTTATTAGAGGAAAAACTAAAAGCCCCACTAATTTCGAGGAGCTTCTGCCTGCTTCCAATAACAACCAGCAGAATTATAAATGCAGCTCTGCACTATCAGTACGAAATCGCTAATGAAATTTGTTGACATGTGTCAAATTTGCACTGTAGGTAGCTCTATTGCATATGCACATGTGTGCAAGAGTAGGTATATACTGTACAGATTAATGTGGGCCCTTTGGCAAAATAGTCATACTGTAAAGTTGGTCCTCAACATCTAAACAAGCTGAAAGGGGTTTTCTGGGATTTTAGGTGGATTTAGAAGGGCAGATAAAAGGGCAGCTTATTGAAAATTAATGTACCCAACAATCTGCCTGTCAAAATGGGCAGATGATTCACTAATAAACAATTGAAATGCTTGTTCATCAGGTAAAATTATCATTAGTGCAAGAAACATAAATTATAGTTTCCGGGCAGCATATCATACTGTCTAAACAGCGAACTGCTGCCCAAAAATAATGCAGCTGTATGAGGATGAGTGATTTCAACAGTGACTGCTCGTTCTCACACTGTGGAGGCGATCACTGCAGAGCTTCATTCCCCCTGAAAGAGCAGCAAACTGTCGAGAAGGAACACATATGTAACTCCACCTTTAGATATTGATGGCCTATCTTCAAGATGAATCAACAATATTATAACAGTGGTGGTCCGACACCTCGCACTGTCACCAATAAGCTGTTTTGGGCAGTCATCAGCCTCAGACATAATGTAGTGGATGAAAGACTTGTTACAGCGCTGTGTAGTTGCCAGTATGCTGCAACTCAGTTCCCATTCACTTGCATGGAAGCTGGACTGCAGTACTCTGGCATATCCACTAAACAGTGGATGGAATCATGTGCTTCCAGCTCTGTCAACTGTATAATCTCCTGTGCAGGCAGTTGCCCGATACAGCTGATTGATGGAGTTTCAGGCTGTCAGCTCGACACTGATCTGATATTGATGAGTCTCATGCTTCGTGGTAATGAATCAGGTTATCCTAAAATGGCAGCTGCATGTGTTACAAAGGGAAACTAAGAGTAGAGGAGACAGGCCCAGGAATGCAAGATCACCCAAAATGCCGTGCACCCAGCCAATCCCAAGACAGCCATGTGATGTCACAGCCCTATAAAACCCACATCCCATGTGGTCTCCATTGTCCTGTGAGCTGAGTCTATGGAGAGATGTTGCAAGTGCTCATGCTCTAGGGACAGTGTTGCTGAAAACAATTAATAGAAGAATATTTGAGTGGGAGAGTGCAGCTAGAGTGCAGAGAGACTTATTCTGTGTCAGTTTTATTTATTTATTCCTAGATCGTCCGTAAACTAAGATATGTCATTTAATACCAATAAAATGGAAGCCTTTATTATTCTGGTGCCAGCATGCCAACCAATACCATTCAGTCTGCACCCCTTAGGGGGGGCAGGTCTTAAAGAGATTGTCTGGTCCCAAAATCAAACTTCTTTTTCTATGCTCCTAACACCCCTCACCTTCCATAAATATGCCCCCAATACCTGTTTTTCATGTTTAGTGGCGTCTCTAGCTTTCAAATTTTGGGGGGGCACACTGGGGGCCAGGACAAAAGTAGGGAGGGCAGCTATAACAACGATACATTTACACAAGTACGCTTAGAAATGCTGCGATACTTTACCCAATACCTAAAACCGCAACAGGGAAGAAAAGTCCTGCTGTCTGTGGTTTAAAAAAAAAAAAACAATCACTCAGATTTCAACATGTCCTAGTTGCCTGTGGATGATTTTTTTTTAGGGAGGGGGATCTGTGGATGACACTGCTATGGGGGGATATGTGGATGACACATACCGTATATAGCATCTTATGCTATTTGTGTCATCCACAGATCCACCCCATGACAGTAATATAGGAATCTCGTGGTGATCACAGCACTCTATCAATAACTGACTGGTTTGGGTGCACGTCTCGGTGTGTTCCTAGCTCCACCTCTTGGAACGTATAAATCTTCAACAATTTAGACAGCACTCCAAGTTTAGTTAATTGATTTTTATTTTGTTTTAGCCGGACATAGTGGTCCTTTTTTCAGACTGAAGCAACGTTTCGGGCAACAGGTATGCCCTTCATCAGGCGGTAATGTGCTCATACGGGTGTGTGGCCGGCACACCCGTATGAGCACATTACTGCCTGATGAAGGGCATACCTGTTGCCCGAAACGTTGCTTCAGTCTGAAAAAAGGACCACTATGTCCGGCTAAAACAAAATAAAAATCAATTAACTAAACTTGGAGTGCTGTCTAAATTGTTGAACACCCCATGACAGTGTCATCCCCATTTCCCCCTTCATAACAGTGTCATCCACAGATCCCCCTCCCTATAACAGTGTCATCCACAGATCCCCTCCCTATAACAGTGTCATCCACAGATCCCCCTCCCTATAACAGTGTCATCCACAGATCCCCCTCCCTATAACAGTGTCATCCACAGATCCCCCTCCCTATAACAGTGTCATCCACAGATTCCCCTCCCTATAACAGTGTCATCCACAGATCCCCCTCCCCGCCACTCACAGGAGTGTACATTTGACATTTCTAAACTGTAATCCATATCCTGCAGTAACTTTAACTTTAAATCAGGATTAAGCGGCCGCTCATCTCTACTAGTACCTTAACCTTACACCACTCGGCTAGCTTCAGTAACAGGGCCAGGCTACAGCCTACAGGCACTGCCTGTTAGTTGTTACCGAGCGAGTGCTGATTTCTGCAGGTCAGAGCATATGGAGCGGTCCAGTGGCGGATCCAGAGCCTGGTCTCGGGAGGGGCACTTCCAGATTATTTTCTGTCCGCCGCCACAGAACAAGGGTGCTTATAGAACAGACTACACAGTGTAGAGGTATACTGTACACTGTGTGGCACAGTGTAGAGGTATACTGTACATTGTGTTGCACAGTGTAGAGGTATACTGTATATTGTGTGGCACAGTGTAGAGGTATACTGTACATTATATGGCACAGTGTAGAGGTATACTGTATATTGTGTGGCACAGTGTAGGCTATATGTGTATAACAAACATATTTCACATGAAAACTTACAATTACTTGGCTTGGCCCTTGGAAATCTCGGACACCACTTCAACACTTTGGTCGGGTGCTCGGCGGAGCTGATGTGTTTTATCCTAATGAGAAAGATTACATAATAAGGATTTGGAGAAGGGGCAGAGGGATAGCAGAGCAGGGAGAGGCTGGTGCTGCTACTAGGGGGTCATACCATGGGGGAGTAATAAAGCCCACCATAATGCCCCCCAGTAGAAATAATTCTCCTTATAATGTGACAATGCAAAAAATACCCCCTTGTAATGCCCCCAGTTGAGCTAATGTCCCCCATAATGTGCCAGTATAAAATACCCCTATATAGTGCCCCCAGTAAATGCCCCCATAGTGCTCCTCTCCCCCCTTCCTCCTAGTGCCCCCCATAATGTACCAGTATAAAATGCCCCTTATATCGTTCCCCAGTAGATGCCCTCAGTGTCCCCTATAATTTGCAAGTATAAAATACCCATTCTTAGTGCCCCCCGTAGATGACTCCATAGTACTCCTCTCCCCCCCTTCCCCATAGGACCCACCATAATGTGTCCCAGTATAAAATGCTACTGTACAGAGCCCCCCATATAAAATACCCCTTCTTTGTGGCCTCAGTAGATGCCCCTATAGTGCCCACCAATAACGTGCCAGTAATAAGTGCCCCCAATAACGTGCCAGTAATAAGTGCCCCCAATAACGTGCCAGTAATAAGTGCCCCCAATAACGTGCCAGTAACAAGAGCCCCCCATCACGTGCCAGTAACAAGAGCCCCCGAATGTGCCAGTAATAAGAGCCCAGCCCCCATCACGTGCCAGTAATAAGAGCCCCCCCAATGTTCCAGTAACAAGAGCCCCCCATCACGTGCCAGTAATAAGCCCCCCATCACGTGCCAGTAATAAGCCCCCCATCACGTGCCAGTAATAAGCCCCCCATCACGTGCCAGTAATAAGTCCCCCATCATGTGCCAGTAATAAGCCCCCATCATGTGCCAGTAATAAGCCCCCCATCATGTGCCAGTAATAAGCCCCCATCATGTGCCAGTAATAAGCCCCCATCACGTTCCAGTAATAAGCCCCCCATCACGTGTCGGTAATAAGCCCCCCATCACTAGAGATGTCCCGAACTATTCGCCAGCGAATAGTTCCCGGCGAACATAGCTTGTTCGTGTTCGCCACGGCAGGCGAACATATGCGATGTTCGGTCCGCCCCCTATTCGTCATCATTGAGCAAACTTTGACCCTGTACCTCACAGTCAGCAGACACATTCCAGCCAATCAGCAGCATACCCTCCCTCCCAGACCCTCCCACCTCCTGGACAGCATCCATTTTAGATTCATTTGGAAGCTGCAGTCTTAGTGAGAGGAGGGACAGTGCTGCTGCTGCTGATTTAATAGGGAAATCGATAGCTAGGCTAGTGTATTCAGTGTCCTCTTCAGTCCTGAAAGACTCATCTGATCTCTGCTGTAAGGACAACGTCCTGACAGCACCCCAAAAAGCCCTTTTTAGGGCTAGTACATCAGTCTGCTTTTTTTTCTTCTCTGTAATCTAATTGCAGTTGCCTGCCAGCGTGTGTGTCAGGCTCACAGCGTATACAGTGCCCACTTGCCCAGTGCCACCACTCATATCTGGTGTCACAGTAGCTTGCATTTAAACAAAAATAATAATTTTTGACTAATATAATAGCAGTCAGTTGCCTGCAAGCGTGTGTGTTTCAGGCCCTGCCAGTGCACAGTATCACACCAGTGCAACTCATATCTGGTGTCACAGTAGATTACATTTAAAAAATAAAATAAAAATTTGACTGCAATAGAATAGCAGTGAGTTGCCTGCAAGCGTGTGTGTTTCAGGCCCTGCCAGTGCACACTGTCACACCAGTGCAACTCATATCTGGTGTCACAGTAGATTACATTTAAAAATAATAATAATATTTTGACTGTAATATAATAGCATTCAGTTGCCTGCAAGCGTGTGTGTTTCAGGCCCTGTCAGTGCACAGTGTCACACCAGTGCAACTCATATCTGGTGTCACAGTAGATTACATTTAAAAAAAATAATAATATTTTGACTGTAATATAATAGCATTCAGTTGCCTGCAAGCGTGTGTGTTTCAGGCCCTGCCAGTGCACAGTGTCACACCAGTGCAACTCATATCTGGTGTCACAGTAGATTACATTTAAAAAAACAACAACAATTTTGACTGTAATATAATAGCAGTCAGTTGCCTGCAAGCTTGTGTGTTTCAGGCTCTGCCAGTGCACAGTGTCACACCAGTGCAACTCATATCTGGTGTCACAGTAGATTACATTTTAAAAAACAACAACAATTTTTGACTGTAATATAATAGCAGTCAGTTACCTGCAAGCGTGTGTGTTTCAGGCCTTGCCAGTGCACAGTGTCACACCAGTGCAACTCATATCTGGTGTCACAGTAGATTACATTTAAAAAAATAAAATAATTTTGACTGTAATAGAATAACAGTCAGTTGCCTGCAAGCATGTGTGTTTCAGGCCCTGCCAGTGCACAGTGTCACACCAGTGCAACTCATATCTGGTGTCACAGTAGATTACATAAAAAAAAAAAAAAATTTTTAACTGTAATATAATAGCAGTCAGTTGCCTGCAAGCGTGTGTGTTTCAGGCCCTGTCAGTGCACAGTGTCACACCAGTCAGTGCAACTCATATCTGGTGTCACAGTAGATTACATTTAAAAAAATAAAATAATTTTGACTGTAGTAGAATAACAGTCAGTTGCCTGCAAGCATGTGTGTTTCAGGCCCTGCCAGTGCACAGTGTCACAACAGTGCAACTCATATCTGGTGTCACAGTAGATTACATAAAAATATATATATATTTAACTGTAATATAATAGCAGTCAGTTGCCTGCAAGCGTGTGTGTTTCAGGCCCTGTCAGTGCACAGTGTCACACCAGTGCAACTCATATCTGGTGTCACAGTAGATTACATTTAAAAAAACAACAACAATTTTGACTGTAATAGAACAGCAGTCAGTTGCCTGCAAGCTTGTGTGTTTCAGGCTCTGCCAGTGCACAGTGTCACACCAGTGCAACTCATATCTGGTGTCACAGTAGATTACATTTAAAAAAAACAAAAAAAATTTGAAGAGGAAGAGTTGTGGTCACCATCACCACCAGAAGTAGCCTTGTCGTCGTCAATTGCTGGACCTGCAGCAAGGCAGAGAGAGGAGTCTGAAGAAAAGGAGTCAGAGGAGGAAGGTGGCTTTGAGGAGGTGGAAAACCAACCACAGCAGGCGTCCCAGGCTTTTTGTCACCTTTCAGGGACCCTTGGTGTTGTACGTGGCTGGGTGGAGGAAGAGACCTTCAATGACGTCAGTGAGGATAAGGAACGGGACATGCCTAGCTTGGTATCCAACCTTGTGCAAATGGGAAGTTTGCGGTTTTGCAAATGGACTGTTTGCGGTGCGTTAAACGGGGAGTTTGGTCTGTCAGAGTTTGGTCTGTCATTGTAAAGCGGGCGTAACCCTTGCACTACCTGATCGATACAACATCATACCTGATCGTATACACACACTGGATGTTTTAAAGCACGTTATTCCAAACAATTTAGGAATGTTAGGTGATTTATGCCCTTTATGGATTAAAACCTGACTCTGCGTCAACTACGTAATTTTCCATGGGAGTTTTGCCATGGATCCCCCTCCGGCATGCCACAGTCCAGGTGTTAGTCCCCTTGAAACAACTTTTCCATCACTATTGTGGTCAGAAAGAGTCCCTGTGGGTTTTAAAATTCGCCTGCCTATTGAAGTCTATGGTGGTTTGCCCGGTTCGCCCGTCCACGAAAATTTACGTTCGCTGCGAACGGAAAATTTTGAGTTTGAGACATCTCTACCCATCATGTGCCAGTAATAAGCCCCCCATTACGTGCCAGTAATAAGCCCCCCATCACGTGCCAGTAATAAACCCTCCATCTTGTGCCAGTAATAAGCTCCCCATCAAGTGGTAGTAATAAGCTCTCCATCACATGCCAGTAATAAGCCCCCCATCACGTGCCAGTAATAAGCCCCCCATCACGTGCCAGTAATAAGCCCCCCATCATGTGCCAGTAATAATCCCCCCATCCTGTGCCAGTAATAAGCCCCCCCATCATGTGCCAGTAATAAGCCCCCATCATGTGCCAGTAATAAGCCCCCCATCATGTGCCCGTAATAAGCCCCCCCAATGTGCCAGTAACAAGAGCCCCCCTAATGTGCCTGTAAAACTATTGTAAAAAAAAACAAAACACTGATACTTACCTCCATGTCAGCGATGCGATGCAGGCCTCTTCCGGCCTGTGTCCTGCGCTGTATGGCTCAGGCGGCGCGATGACGTCATCGCGCAGCCTGTGCCGGCCTCTGATAGGCTGCCGGCCTAGTGCCTGCAGCCTATCAGAGGAAGGGGAAGGGACATGCCTCTCCCTCCCCTGCCCCGCTGCAGCACAGGCAGATGACTATGGAGATGAGCGCAATGGGAGCGCTCATCTCCCTGTGCCCGACTGCGGCGGCTCACTTGGGAGGGCATTTTAGTTGGGGTGGCACGTGGGGGGGGGGGCACAGCGTGATGTAGGGGGGCTGTGGCCCCCTCTGGCCACCCCCTGGCAACGCCACTGTTCATGTTTGAGCTTTCCTTCCCCCCTGGTAAACATTAGATTATCCTGGCATATCTGTTTACTTTCTCCCCTTCTTGTTTTGTTGAATACATAACTTTATTGATACACAAGCCTGGCTGCACTGCACAGTAATGAGTCACAGGCTGGACACGCCCCTCCTCACACTGCTCTGTCTGCAGCAGCTACTCCCTCTATAACTCCTGTGTCTATATTTCTACACCCAGGCATGAGTCTACTTCTCACTCAGAGTCCAGATCCCATCACTGACCGTCCACAGGCTCTTCCATCACCATCTCCAGAGTGTGATAAACACATCATATCCAAACACATCTGTATCTAATCCTATCATGTATGTGTACCTGATACACAGCCTGTTGTGTGCGATATTGCCTGCTGAGCTGTGTATATAATCCTATCTTCTATGATACAGCCTGCTGAGCTGTGTACATAATCCCATCTTGTATGATACTGCCTTCTGAGTGGTGTATCTAATCCCATCTTGTATGATACTGCCTTCTGAGTGGTGTATCTAATCCCATCTTGTATGATACAGCCCGCTGAGCTGTGTATCTAATCATATCTTGTATAATCCTGCCCGCTGAGCTGTGTATCTAAACCCTTATGCACACAACCGTATCTATTTTGCGATCCACATTTTTTGTAGTCCCATTTTATGTTCTATGAATTTGAGGACCTCATTTTGAGGACCAGAATAGGACATGTTCTATCTTTTCTGGAACTGACATACAGATATGGTAAGTACGCTGATGAAGTCCCTGTGCTTTCCACATCTTTATGTCAGTTCTGTGAAAGATAAAACATGTCCTCAAAATGCAGATCGAAAACCAATAGATCTCAATGGGACTGTAAAAAAAATGTGAATCACACATGGACAGTATCCTTATTTAGTGGATCCACGACTTGCAGACGGCAAAACAGATACGGTTGTGTACATGAGCCCTATCACTCATACTGAGCGCCCATAACCGTGACATCCACAGTGCCCTCATAACAGCGACCTCCACAGTGCCCCCATTCACAGTGACCTCCACAGTGCCCCATAACAGTGACATCTACAGCGTCCCCATAACAGTGACCTTCACAGTCCTCCATAAAATTGACCTTCACAGTGCCTCTATAACAGAGACCTCCACAGTGCCCCCATAACAGTGATATCCACAGTGCCTCCATAACAGTGACAACCACAGTGCCCCCATAACAATGACATCTAGAGTGCCCTATAACAGTGACATCTAGAGTACCCCATAACAGTGACATCCACAGTGCCCCATGTGCCATGCACAATGCCCCGAGTGACATCCAGTGCCCCCCTTGCCATCCACAGTGCCCCAATGTGCCATCCACAGTTCCCAAGTGACATCTAGTGCCCCATGTGCCATCCACAGTGCCCCAATGTGCCAACCACAGTTCCCAGTGACATCCAGTGCTCCCATGTGCCATCAATAGCTCCCATTGCCCCCATTGCCATCCATAGTGCCCCCTATGTGCCATCCACAGTGCCCCAGTGACATCCAGTGCCCCCATGTGTCATCAACAGTGCTCCTATTGCCCCCTTTGCCATCCAAAGTGCCCCCCATGTGCCAGTCAGTGCCCCCAGTGAAATCCACAGTATAGCAATCAGCCACTGTGGCTATCGCTATGCTGTCACCCCTGCACAGTGCTTAAATCACGCTGTGCAGGAGTCAGTACAGGTTTTACATAGAAGCCTGTACACTGCAGAGAGCGGCCAGCTATCCCGTGTGCACTTTCTTTTGAGCTTTCTTTTGAAGGAGGCAGTGACGCCATTCATGACTATCCGTCTCCTGCTTAAGAAAGGAAGAGAAGACAGGAAATGAAGAAGAAGAAGGCTTACCGGAAGACCAGAAAGCCTGACATGAGCAGTCACGTGACCGGGACACGGATCTTGGAACAGGCTGTGCTGTGGAAGGTAAGTACCAGACCAACATTCTTCCCTCCACAGGTTAGAATTATGCCCCAAATTTAGGGTTAGCCCAGAGAACCCCTTTAATGATGAACATCCTCATCTTTTGCTGGCTTTACTTCTTCCAAATCATCCTTCAAAGTCTCCATGTCCTAGAAATGTCAGCAAGATGCAGAGAGAGGAGGAGCTGGATGTTCCTAATGACATATTCTCATCGATAGAAGATGATATGGAAAAGGAGGAAAAGCAGATGTCAGAAGAAGGGCTCCCATCTGTAGGGTAGGAGAGTGCTGGTGTTGAAGAAGTGGGTACAGCCCCTTTTGAAATGTGCTGCGCGGCCATAAACAATGAGGAACGACTATACAGTGCAGTTTTCATGATTTAATAAAAGGCAGCTGTGGGCTAATTGGCCAAGTGGTTCTTCACCGCAGCATGGCTGCAACCTGCCTGCAGCACAGCCACTCAGTGTGACTGTACCCTAAAGCAGAGTGGGCTGGGTATACCTGATTTATAGCGATTCGTGACAAATTAATTTGTAGCAAATTTAATTTCTTGTCGAACTTCGACAAAGTTTAAAACTTCTTTCATCTCTATTGATGACCTATGTTGACAATAGGCCATCAATATCTACACTACTCACAAAAAGTTAGGGATATTTGGCTTTAGGGTGAAATTTGTGTAAAACGTAAAAAGTTCATGCTACAGTGATATTATATCATGAAAGTAGGGTATTTTAGTAGAAGCATGCAATGGTGAACTCCTCACCTCAAACAATTTATTGAAGCAAAAGCCAACAACAGTGGTGGGTATACCCCCACAAAAAATGACAATGTCTCAATAACTTGTCACGTGTCCTTGAGCCTTAATTACAGCTTGACAACGACGTCTCATGCTGTTCACAAGTCGACTTATTGTCTGCTGAGGCATGGCATCCCACTCTTCTTGAAGGGCGGCCGTCAGGTCTTTGAGGTTCTGGGGTACAGAGTTATGAGCCTCTACACGGCGACTCCACTAATTCCATAAGTTTTTAATGGGACTCAGGCCTGGAGAAAGTGCAGGCCACTCCATTTGAGGTATTCAGTCTTCAGCACCCATTCCCTAATGATGCAATCTCAATGAGCTGGCAAATTGTTGTCCATGTATATGAAATCAGGCCTGTGTTGTTCATGCAGAGGCAAAATGGATTAATTATGTTATTCAAGTAATATGGGCTTGTTACTGTACCTTTCACAAAATGTAGGGCAGTTCTGTATTGACTAGACACACCTGCCCACACTGTAACACTACCACCACCAAAGGCTCATCCGGTGACAACAGTGACTGATGCATAGCACTCTCCTTGACGTTTCCAACATTGTTGGTGGCAATCATTTCCGCTCAGCGTGAATCGAAATTCATCAGTAAACAGCACTGAGGCCTACTGGTCCCTCGTCCTTCATAGTTGGTCCCGTACCCATGCAAGACGATTACACCTGTGGTCAGGTACCCTTGCAGGTCATCTAGCATGCAGACTATGCTGATGTAAACATTTTTGAATGGTCTAATGTGACACTTGGGCTCCTCTCAGCTCACTTGGGTCATCAGTGTGGGATGTAGCCAAAGGACGTCCACTTCTATGCCTTTCTATGACTATTCCTGTCTCTCTGTTGCAACCTGCTGATGACAATCTGCGACACTCCAAGCTCAGTGGCCACTTCCGTCTGAGAACATCCTGCTTGAAGCCTCACAATGGCGAGGTACTGTTGATCAATTATTAGGTGTCATCTTGGTCTCATGATGTCAAAATGTCAACAGCATGATGAGGAGGAATGTTTAAATACCAATTATAATTCAACCAGGAAATGTATTGGGCGATTCATGGATCAAACACCTGTTGTGAATTTTGCCGTTAAGCTTCTTGTTAGAGAACAGCAAGTTGTGCAAAAAGTACTGAAACATTGAACATGTGCATTCAAAAGTTTAGAGAAGGTCACATTGTAAAGGTTAGAGTGCATTTAAGGTTCATCCTGAAATGTCACCCACAGGCCAAATATCAGCAACTTTTTGTGAGTAGTGTAAGTACCTCAAAAACCCATTAAAGTGTAAAGCCAAAAATTCATCTTTTTATGAGCGTCATGAAGGTCTACATCACTCCAATAATAGCAGCAATTCTTGCAATTATATGGTTAGAGTTGTTTAAAAATGAGGCATTTCATATTGTCATATCCTCCAACATTGCAACTGCTGTGGTCAGGGGAGGAGAGGGTGCACTGCAGACACTAAAGGATTCCTGATTGTGTCCTTCCAGTAATGGAAGGCAGGGGAGGCTTATTCACTTCTTGGTATCTGGGATAAGTGGCAGCTGATAACAGACAATGAGGTATTTATTAAAACTGGTGTAAAGGAAACCTGGCTTAGTTTCCCATAGCAACCAATCAAATTCCACCTTTCATTTACCAAAGGAGCTCTGAAAAATGGAAGGTGGAATCTGACTGGTTGCTATGGGTAACTAAGCCACTTTTCCATTACACCAATTTTGATAAATATCCCCCAATGGCTATAGTGTGCACAGTGCTACAGTTACTTCATACACATGCCAGTGCTTCCATTATCTATGGAAAGTAGTCCTGTGCAATATGTCACACCTTGTAATTTACTGACCCTAGGCTGGATTAGGTAAACCCTGGTACTGTTTATGAGCGATACAAGAGTCTGGTGTAACAGTGTGCACAGTACTACTACATGAGCAATACTTCTGTACTCCCCTGTAGTATATTATCTCTGCTCATCAAACACAGCGCTGTACAGTACATGGTATAGCGGCTCTACTTGGTGTCACAGCTCAGCACCATTCATTCCACCTAGGCCATGTGACCAAAAATGTGATGTTACATGGCTTAGGAAAAGCTGCCAGAAGGCCGCGGCACTACGGTGAGGTGTCGGACCCCCACCGGTCAAATACTGCTGACCTATCTAGACAATAGGTCATTAGTAAAAGGGAAAACACTTGGGAAAACCCCTTTAAACTGCTATAGAAATGTCCTATTCATGTTTGCAAAACGGACAAGAATAGGACATGTTTAATTTTTTTTGCGGTCAGACCGAACGTACAAACGGATGCAGACAACACAGTGTGCCGTCTGCATTTTTGGCAATCGATTGAAATGAATGTATCAATCTGTATGAATAATACCTGGCCTGCTTGGAGATTTTATGTCATGCAACTACTACAACCACATGTGGTCTGCATGTGTCCTCCACAGATCCCCCCCATAACAGCGTCCTCCACAGATCCCCCCCATAAGTATGATATCCACAGATCCCCCATAAGTGTGCCATCGACAGATCCCCCATAAGTGTGCCATCGACAGATCCCCTATAAGTGTGCCATCGACAGATCCCCCATAAGTGTGCCATCGACAGATCCCCCATAAGTGTGCCATCGACAGATCCCCCATAAGTGTGTCATCGATAGGTTGGGCAGGGGGTCCGCGGTGGGTTGGGGGGGTTGACGGGGAGGGGGCCCCATGGATCAGTTTTGCACCGGGGCCCCATGGATTGCGTGTACGCCACTGATAGCGAGGTTCTCTGGGATTTTCAAATTGATGGCCTCCCCCACCGATCATCTGTATCAAGAGACCATGACACTCGCTAAATGCCTTGTATTCTTCCTAGGCCATGAGACGTCTCATTAATCGGTCACATGGCCTATGCTCTGCACATTCCCATTCAAGTGAAAGGGATAAGCTGTAATACTAAGTACAGCCGCTATCCAATGAACAGTGCTGGGCGTGATAAGTTGCAAGAAGGCTGTGGCAATTACTAGAGCTGTAGTAGATGCAAAGGTAGCAATTGCACTCCGATTTAGTATTCATTTATTAGTAATAATTACACATGGTAAGCCCTGTTACAGACTTTGCATTGGCCCAGGATCTTCAAGTTAGTGTTTTCTCTTGAAGATCATTGGCTGTATTGAAAAATGTACGACTTTATATGAAAAGTACCAACTAGTCAAAATCAGAATGGTAACCCAACTAGGATGACATAGTGTATCTGCTTTGCTGTTAAGGCATTTTCTTGAAATCATTCTCATTCATAAAAACAGTACTAAGAATAGCTATAAGTCCCATAGGCACCAGTCAGATCTCTTCTGTTTCTCTCAGCTGTGCTTTGCACAGATACAATATGATCAGTTGCTCTGAGTAATGCTGTTTATGTATGACTCGAACTGTTATGTTTCTGCTACAGCATCTCGATCGAGTTCAAATGATAACAGTAATAATTCAAAGACTGTGTTATGTGGTTACTCTGATTCAGTTTATCTAATAATTCCTATTACTTAACCCCTTAATGACCAAGTGATTTTTCATTTTTTCATTTGTTTTTAACTCCTAGTCTTCCCGAAGCCATACCATTTTTATTTTTCCATTCACATAAACATATGTGGGCTTGTTTCTTGAGGGACAAGTTGTATTTTCTAATGGCACAATATCCAGTTGCATGCAATGTAGTAGAAAGCGAGAAAAAAATAAATGCCAAATGGGGTGAAATTATTTTAAAAAGAACAATTCAGCCAGAGTTTTCTTGGTTTTCTAAATTTTTCTTTGCATCACCATATTCTTACCCCCATAACATTTTTATTTTTATGTGTATGAAACTGTATGAAAGTTCATTTTTCGTGGGGCAATCTCACTTTTTTTTTATATCATTTTGGAGTGTATATGACTTTTGATCACTTTTTATTACATTTTTTGTTGGAGGCAAAGACACCAAAAAACTGTGAATTGGCCATTTTGACATTTTTTTTTCTATTTTGCCGTATGGGATAAGTATTTTTTTTATAAAACTTTTTTTTAAATACTTTTTAATAGTTTCCCTAGGTAACTATAACAATCAATCATTAGATTGCTTCTCTCATACACTCCAATGCATTAGCTTTATAGTCTATGAGAATTACATTAAGTTCCTATAGAGCCCTGCCACAGGCTTAAATATTTGCATGGCTAAATGTGTGGGTTCAACGTTATATTTGATCACATACATTAGCCCCGGGTGTCTGCTGTTTAAAATAGCATCCAGTGGCTATGGTACTCGCTGCACTTGCGAGCGGGTACTATATTTAAAGTCCCGACCGCTGGCATATATATTCATAACGGAACAGGTTAAAATTAAGAAACCATTAATCATGATTTTTTTAAATGCAATAAAAAGGGTCTGAAAGGTGTTGGGTATTTATTTATATTTTTTACTGCACTGGTTAATGCACCACTGCTCCTGTTCAAGTGAATGGGAGCAGTGCTGCAGTAACCATCTCCATCTATTACATAATAGATGGAGCTTTATAGTTCCGGGACTTGAGCTACTGCTGACTAGCTGATCTGTAGGGGTTCTGAGGTGTTGGACTCTCACCAATCTGATAATGATGGCTTATCCTGAAGATAGGCCACCAATATATTAATACTGGAAAACCTGTTTAATTGTACTCTTGAACATGGATCTGACTCATTTATCCAATGAAATACAGTGGACTCTTCTTGAGACAGTACTATGAGATTTTAGTCAGTGGATCAACAACAATATAATTAGTTTAGTTATTTAAGTGTTGCTTTCTTTTCTTTTTCTTTTACTCTGTATCAGCTTGCTAGTAATATGAATCATTTTTAGGTGTTTGGATTGAGATTTGTGCATGGTATTATTTATGGTGAAGAATTGTTCTATTGTTTGTTTTTAATTATAATTATTGTTTCTGTAGCAAGGGAATTTTAAAGAGTCACTGTACTTTTGCAAAAGTCGCAAACAAGCCACAATCTACGCCAGGCAACCCCCTGGTGTACTTTCACACTTATACAGTGGATATAAAAAGTCTACACACCTCTGTCAGGTTTCTGTGCTGTAAAAAAAATGAGACAAAGATAAATCATTTCAGAACTTTTTCCACCTTTAATGTGACCTATAAACTGTAGGTAGAGGGAAATAAAAATATAAAAATAAAATAATATGGTTGCATAAGTGTGCACACCCTTAAAATAATACTTTGTTGAAGCACCTTTTGATTTTATTACAGCACTCAGTCTTTTTGGGTATGAGACTATCAGCATTGCACATTTTGACTTGGCAATATTTGCCCCCTCCAAATCTGTCAGATTGCGAGGGCATCTCCTGTGCACAGCCCTCTTCAGATCACTCCACAGATTTTCAATCGGATTCAGGTCTGGGCTCTGGCTGGGCCATTCCAAAACTTTAATATTCTTCTGGTGACGCCATTGCAATGTTGATTTGGATGTATGCTTTGGGTCGTTGTCATGCTGAAAGATGAAGTTCCTCTTCATGTTCAGCTTTATAGCAGAAGCCTGAAGGTTTTGTGCCAATATTGACTGGTATTTGGAACTGTTCATAATTCCTTCTAGCTTAACTAAGGCCCCAGTTCCAGCTGAAGAAAAACCACCCAAAAGCATGATGCTGCCACCACCATGTTTCATTGTGGGTATGGTGTTCTTTTGGTGATGTGCAGTGTTGTTTTTGCACCAAACATATCTTTTGGAATTATGGCCAAAAAGTTCTACCTTGGTTTCATCAGACCATAACACCTTTTCCCACATGCTTTTGGGAGACTTCAGATGTGTTTTTGCAAAATGTAGCCTGGCTTGGATGTTTTTCTTTGTAAGAAAAGGCTATCGTCTTGCCACTCTACCCCATAGCCCAGACATATGAAGAATACAGGACATTGTTGTCAAATGTACCACACAGCCAGTACTTGCCAGATATTTCTGCTGCATCTTTAATGTTGCTGTAGGCCTCTTGGTAGCCTCCCAGACCAGTTTTATTCTCATCTTTTCATCAATTTTGGAGGGACATCCAGTTCTTGGTAATGTCACTGTTGTGCCATATTTTCACCACTTGATGATGTGTTCCATGGTATATCTAATGCCTTGGAAATTCTTTTGCACCCTTCTCCTGAGTGATACCTTTTTACAATGAGATCCCTCTGATGCTTTGGAAGCTCTCTGTGGACCATGGCTTTTGCTGTGGGATGCAACTAAGAAAATTTCAGGAAAGACCAACTAGTGCAGCTGAACTTTATTTGGGGTTAATCAGAGGCACATTAAATGATGGAGGTGTATACTGAGTCCTATTTAGCATGATTTTGAATGTGATTGCTTAATTCTGAACACAGCTACATTCCCAGTTATGAGAGGGTGTGCACACTTATGTAACCACATTATATATTTTTTTGTTTTTGTTTTCTTCCCTTCACCCTAAAAGATTTCAGTTTGTTTTTCAATAGAGTGGAACAGTTTATAGGTGGAAAAGGTTCTGAAATTATTTATCTTTGTCAATTTTTTTTACAGCACACAAACCTGACATTTTAACAGGGGTGTGTACAGTCGTGGCCAAAAGTTTTGAGAATGACAAAAATATTAGTTTTCACAATGTTTGCTGCTAAACTGCTTTTAGATCTTTGTTTCAGTTGTTTCTGTGATATAGTGAAATATAATTACACGCACTTCATATGTTTCAAAGGCTTTTATCGACAATTACATGACATTTATGCAAAGAGTCAGTATTTGCAGTGTTGGCCCTTCTTTTTCAGGACCTCTGCAATTCGGCTGGGCATGCTCTCAATCAACTTCTGGGCCAATTCCTGACTGATAGCAACCCATTCTTTCATAATCACTTCTTGGAGTTTGTCAGAATTAGTGGGTTTTTGTTTGTCCACCCGCCTCTTGAGGATTGACCACAAGTTCTCAATGGGATTAAGATCTGGGGAGTTTCCAGGCCATGGACCCAAAATGTCAATGTTTTGGTCCCCGAGCCACTTAGTTATCACTTGTGCTCCATCATGCTGGAAAAAGCATTGTTCTTCACCAAACTGTTGTTGGATTGTTGAAAGAAGTTGCTGTTGGAGGGTGTTTTGGTACCATTCTTTATTCATGGCTATGTTTTTGGGCAAAATTGTGAGTGAGCCCACTCCCTTGGATGAGAAGCAACCCCACACATGAATGGTCTCAGGATGCTTTACTGTTGGCATGACACAGGACTGATGGTAGCGCTCACCTTTTCTTCTCCGGACAAGCCTTTTTACAAATGCCTCAAACAATCGGAAAGAGGCTTCATCGGAGAATATGACTTTGCCCCAGTCCTCAGCAGTCCATTCACCATACTTTCTGCAGAAGATCAATCTGTCCCTGATGTTTTTTGGGGAGAGAAGTGGCTTCTTTGCTGCCCTTCTTGACACCAGGCCATCTTCCAAAAGTCTTCGCCTCACTGTGCGTGCAGATGCGCTCACACCTGCCTGCTGCCATTCCTGAGCAAGCTCTGCACTGGTGGCACTCCGATCCCGCAGCTGAATCCTCTTTAGGAGACGATCCTGGCGCTTGCTGGACTTTCTTGGACGCCCTGAAGCCTTCTTAACAAGAATTGAACCTCTTTCCTTGAAGTTCTTGATGATCCTATAAATTGTTGATTGAGGTGCAATCTTAGTAGCCACAATATCCTTGCCTGTGAAGCCATTTTTATGCAACGCAATGATGGCTGCACGTGTTTCTTTGCAGGTCACCATGGTTAACAATGGAAGAACAATGATTTCAAGCATCACCCTCCTTTTAACATGTCAAGTCTGCCATTTTAACCCAATCAGTCTGACATAATGATCTCCAGCCTTGTGCTCGTCAACACTCTCACCTGAGTTAATAAGACGATTACTGAAATGATCTCAGCAGGTCCTTTAATGACAGCAATGAAATGCAGTGGAAAGTTTTTTTTGGGATTAAGTTAATTTTCATGGCAAAGAAGGACTATGCAATTCATCTGATCACTCTTCATAACATTCTGGAGTATATGCAAATTGCTATTATAAAAACTTAAGCAGCAACTTTTCCAATTTCCAATAATTATGTAATTCTCAAAACTTTTGGCCACGACTGTAGACTTTTTATATCCACTGTAGGTGTAAACCACCTTACATTTATGCCACATATATTGTTAAATAAAAAAGCTATGGCTCTCAGACTATGGAGACACAAAAATATAATTATTTTGGTTTAATTTTTTTTATTATTGTGTAAAACTTAAATAAATGAGAAAAAGTATACATATTAGGTATTGCCACGTCCGTAACGATCTACTCTATAAAAATGTCACATGACCTAACCCCTCAGGTGAACGCTGTAAAAATAAATAAATAAAATCTGTGCCCCATAAAGTGTTATAATGAATGATCAAAAAAATCATATGTATCCAAAAATGGTACCAATAAAAACGTCAACTCTTCCTACAAAAAACAAGCACCTGCACAAGACGATAAGCAGAAAAATAAAAAAATACGGCGTTCGGAAAATGGAGACACAAAAACATGTTTTCAAAAATGCTTTATTATGTAAAACTGAAACAAACAAAGTAGACATATTTAATATCATTGGGTCCATAACAACCTGCTCTATAAAAATAGCACTTGATCTACCCTGTCAGATGAACGTTGCAAAAATTTTATAATAAAAACCGTGCCATTTTTTTGTTACCTTGCCTCTTAAAAAACATAATATAGAGCAAATAAAATTCAAATGTACTCCAAAATAGTACCAATAAAACTAGCACCTTATCCTCTAGTTTCCAAAATGGGGGTCACTTTTTGGGGGAGTTTCTACTGTAAGAGTGCATCAGGGGGGATTTCAAATGGGACCTGGCATCTAAAAACCAGTTCACCAAAATCTGCCTTCCATAAACCATATTGCGCTCCTTTTCTTCTGTGCCCTGCTGTGTGCCCTAACATCAGTTTTATGACTACATGTGGGGTGTTTATGTAAACTGCAGAACCTGGGTAATAAATATTAAGTTTTGTTTGGCTGTGAACCCTCAATGTGTTAAAGAAAAAAATGGATTAAAAAGTGAAAATCTGCCAAAAAAGTGAAATTTTGAAATTTAATCTCCATTTCTCTTTAATTCTTGTGGAACACCTAAAGGGTTAAAAAAGTTTGTAAAATCAGTTTTGAGTAACTTGAGGGGTGTAGTTTCTACAATAGGCTCATTTATGGGGGGTTTCCACTATGTAAGGCCGAGTTCACACGAACGTGTGTGACCCGTGCCTGTGCTGCGGCCCGCAAATAGCGGGCCGCAATGCACAATCGCCGGCCGTAGGTCAGCCGCATCGGATCGCGGACCCATTCACTTTAATGGGTCCGCGATCCGGCCGTTCCGCTAAAAGATAGGACTTGTTCTATCTTTTTGCGGAACGGAAGTACGGGACGTAACCCCACGGAGGCACTCCGTAGTGCTTCCGAGGGGTCCCGTGCGGCCGTTCCGCGATTCCGGATTTGCGGACCCATTGAAGTGAATGGGTCCGCATCCGTGATGCGGAATTCACACGGAACTGTGGCCGTGTATTGCGGCCCGCGATTTGCGGGCCGCAATACGGCCACGGATCACACACGTTCGTGTAAACTCGGCCTAAGCCCCACAAAGTGACTTTAGACCTAAACTGGTCCTTAAAAAGTGGGTTTTGGAAATTTTCTTAAAAATTTAAGAATTGCTTCTACAATTCTAAGCCTTGTAATGTCCTAAAAAAATTAATTACATTTACAAAATGATGCCAACATAAAGTAGACATATGGGGAATGTTAAGTAATAAATATTTTATGAGGTGTCACTTTCGGTTTTAAAAGCAGTGAAATAAAAATTTAGAAAATTGTGAATTTTTCAAAATTTTTGATAATTTTGGGATTTTTTCATAAATAAAGGTGAAATATATTGACTCAAATTTATGACTATCATGAAGTACAATGTGTCACGAGAAAACAATCTCAGAATGGCTTGGATAAGTAAAAGCGTTCTAAAGTTATTACCACATAAAGTGACACATTTCAGATTTCCAAAAAATTAGTAAGGGGGTAAATGGCCCAGATGGGAAGTGGTTAATATAAAATATTACTGCATCTACCTGAAAAAAACAGTAAAGCATTGGCCACCTGGGGTCTCACTTCCAACTAATTTGCAGTCCACTACCTGTTGTCAGGTAAGAGAGATCGAAGAGAGCAAGTGAGTGCATGTCAGCTGATATCCTGATCCTGACAAAAGAACTGCTTCTACACTGCTTCTGAAGATCATAGGAGCATCCCGTGTGTACGTATGTGTGATTTTCCTCTCCTTATCTGTTCTGTTAGCTCTGAGGCTGCTGGGAGGCTGAACCTCTAAATTGTTGTAGGTGAGGGCCTGCTGCTGAGCTGACCCTGTAAAACATTATATGCGAGGGGCTACAGGTGAGCTGCCCCTGTAAAAGATTGTAGGTGAGGGCCTGTAGGTGAGCTGACCCTGTAAAACATTATATCCAAGGGCCTGCAGGTGAGCTGACCCTGTAAAAGAATGTAGGTGAGGGCATGCAGGTGAGCTGACCCTATAAAACATTATATGCAAGGGGCTGCTGGTGAACTGACCCTGTAAAAGATTGTAGGTGAGGGCCTGCAGGTGAGCTCACCCTCTAAAACATTGTATGCAAGGGCCTGCAGGTGATATGACCCTGTAAAACATTATTTGCGAGGGCCTGCAGGTGAGCTGACCGTGTAAAACATTATATGCGAGGGCCTGCAGGTGAGCTGACACTGTAAAACATTATATGCAAGGGCCTGCAGAAAAGCTGACCCTCTAAAAGGTTGTAGGTGAGGGCATGCAGGTGAGCTGACCACATAAAACATTATATGGGAGGGCCTGCAGGTGAGCTGACCCTGTAAAAGATTATAGGTGAGGGCATGTAGGTGACCTGACCCTGTAAAACATTATATGCGAGGACATAAATGCAAGGGCATTATATGCAACAAATAAGCATGTTGAAATGATGGATAGTGATGGACGAACATCGGTCAGGACGATTCGCGAACGCGATCACACGAACATGATCAAATGTTTGCGAACCGCAAATTTGCAGCTGGCCATATTCACTTGAATGGCAGGCGAACCTGAAAAACCTTCATGTCATATTTGTAGCCCCCAAATAGTTACTAGAAGTGCACAAATTATCCCACAACATGGACAGTGACATAACAGAGGGGGATCAATAGCAAAAATTCCCACAAAAAATATGTAATTTAATCAGGGGCCATATTTATGCGTCTTAAAGTAAAACTGTCAAAAATGTGCCCTGCTGGAGCCTAGAATTTAATTTTTTTAGACCACATTAGTACAGGTTCCAAACATTAGGCATTCACCAGACAGAAAACATCAAGTGATTATGTGGCTGGAGGTATATTAGACGATCAACGGATATCAATTTTACTGAAGGCCAGTGGACTACAGGCCCCAAAAATTATTCATTCACCGTACAGAAAAGAACAATTGATAATGTGGCCGGAGGTACATTAGGCGGTCACCGTATAACAATTTTAGTGTTGGCCAGTTAGATTACAGGCCCAAAAAATTATGCATTTACCGTACAGAAAAGATCAATTGATTATGTGGCTAGAAGTATATTAGACGGTCATTGGATATCATTTTTAATGCAGGCCAGTGGAGTACAAGCCCCAAACATTATGCATTCAGCGTACAGAAAATATCAAGTGATTATGTGGCTAGAGGTATATTAGACGTGAATGGATACCAATTTTACTGCAGGCCAGTGGACTATAGGCCCCAAAAATTATTAATTTACCGGACAGAAAACATCAAGTGATTATGTGTCTGGAGGTGTATTAGACGGCCGATGGATATCAATTTTACTGCAGGCCAGTGGACTATAGGCCCTAAAAATTATTCATTCATCGGATAGAAAACATCAAGTGATCATGTGGCTGGAGGTATATTAGACGGTCATTGGATGTCAATTTTAATGCAGGCCAGTGGAGTACAGGACCCAAACATTATGCATTCGCCATGCAGAAAATATCAAGTGATTATATGGCAGGAGGTATAATAGACGGTCAAGGGATATCAATTTTACTGCAGGCCAGTGGACTACAGGTCCCAAAATTTATTCTTTCACCGTACAGAAAAGAACAATTAATAATGTTGCTGGAGGTACATTAGGTGGTCACCGTATAAGAATTTTACTGTTGGCCAGTTAAATTACAGGCCCCAAAAATTATGCATTCACCGTACAGAAAAGATCAAGTGATTATGTGACTGGAGGTATATTATACGGTCATTGGACATCAATTTTAATGCAGGCCAGTGGAGTACAGGCCTTAAAAATTATTCATTCACCGGACAGAAAACATCAAGTTATTATGTGGCTGGAGGTATATTAGACGTCATTGGATATCAATTTCACTGCAGGCCAGTACAAATACATGTCAAATACATATGTTTAAAAGAACTAAAAACATAAAATTGGATTAAAAACATGGCTAACGAAATCCCCTCTCTTGAATAAACCCCAAATAATAGGTGAAATTCGATAACACGTGGTCGTCATAGGTGTTGAATTCCTCCAGGGCCCCAACATTTAGGCATTCACCGAACAGAAAAGATCAAGTGATTATGTGGCTGGAGGTATATTAGACGGTCAATGGATATCAATTTTACTGCAGGCCAGTGGACTATAGGCCCCAAAAATTATTCATTAACCGGACAGAAAACATCAAGTGATTATGTGGCTGGAGGTATATTAGACAGTCATTGAATGACAATTTTACTTTAGGCCAGTGGAGTACAGGCCCCAAACATTAGGCATTCACTGTACAGAAAATATCAAGTGATTATGTGGCTGGAGGTATATTAGACGGTCATTGGATAGCAATTTTACTTCAGGCCAGTGGAGTACAGGCCCCAAAAATTATTCATTCAACATACAGAAAAGAACAAATGATTATGTGTATGGAGTTACATTAGACTGTAATTGGATATCAATTTTACTGCTGGCCAGTACAAATATATGTCAAATACATATGTTTAAAAGAACTAAAAATATAAAATTGGATTAAAAACATGGCTAACAAAATCCCCTCTCTTGAAAAAAAATAAAATAATAATAGTTGAAATTCGATAACTCGTGGTCTTCACAGGTGTTGAATTCCTCCGTGGCCCCAAACATTAGGCATTCACCAGACAGAAAAGGCCTTTTATGCCGCTGTATTTATATAAGACAGGGACAATTATTTGTTCTGGGGGGTGGCGGATATCCATGCCTCATTGATTTTTAGAAATTTGAGGTAGTCCACACTGTCGTGAGCTAGGCGAGTGCGCTTATCGGTTACGATCCCCCCTGCTCCGCTGAACGTCCATTCGGACAGGACCCTCGACGAGGGGCAAGCCAAGAGTTCCATGGCAAATTGTGCCAGCTCTGGCCACAGGTCAAGCTTGCACACCCAGTAGTCAAGGGGTTCCTCGCTTCTCAGAGCGTCCACATCGGTCGTTAACCCGATGTAGTTGCACAACTGTCAGTCTAGGCATTCCCTGAGGCTGGATCCGAGGGCAGGTGTCGATTAGTTGGCTGCAAGAATGATCTGAAATCCAAAGTGTACAACACATCTTCAAACCGCCCTCTTCTTGCATGCGCTGTTGGATTGGTACCCGCATCTGTTTCTCTGTGGGTGGAAATTCCTCTGCCAGCACCCGCAACAACAGAATGCAGAATCTCTCGAAGCAAGCCCTGGAAATGCTGCATTCTGCAGCCCTCTGTGATTTTGGTAACATGTCCAATATTTTGTGTTTGTACCGGGGTTCTAAGTACGTTGCCACCCAGTACTGGTCCTTGCCCTTTAGGCTTTTTATACAGGGGTCCCTGTTCAAACACTGGAGCATGAAGGCCACCATTTGCACTAAATTGGAAGTGGTGGAGCTGCCTGTCTCCTGCCTATCGCCCAGAAGAATGTCGTCCTCGGTCTCCACCCCCAAGCTACGGACAACACCAGTGATCCCAGAAAAGTTTAAAGCCTGCTCTTCTTGCTACTCCTCCTCCTCCCCCCAGGTTCTATCTTCCTCTGACTCCTCTTCAGACTCCTGCTGACTTGTCTCAGATGGAGCAGCCCTCCCAGGAACTCATTCAGCATTGCGACTTCCTCATCTTCCTGCTCATGCTCCTCGACGGCTTGATCAATGACATGACGCAATGCACACTCCAGAAAGAAGGCGTCAGGTACGATGTGACTGATGGCGCCCTGGCTGCGACTGACCAGTTTGGTGATCTTATCAAATGGCCGCCGAAGTCTGCATGCGTCATGCATGAGCTGTAACTGGCGCAGTAAAAAAAAAACATGCTTCCCAGAACCTGTCATGCCGCAGTGTTCGTACAGGTAGTTGTTAAAGGCACATTTCAGTTGGAGCAGCCTATCAAACATATACAAGGTGGAGTTCCAGCTCGTCGGACTGTCACAAATCAGACGTCTGACCGGCAAGTGGTGTCGCCGCTGAACGTCAGCAAGGCGAGCCATGGCCGTGTAAGATCTTCTAAAATGACCAGAGATTTTCCTGGCCTGCCGCAAGACGTCCTGGACCCCGTGGTATTTGGAAACGAATCGCTGCATGACTAAGTTTAGGACGTGTGCCATGCACGGCATGTGTGTCATTTTGCCCTTTTTCAGCACGCTCAGTAGATTGGCACCGTTGTCGCACACCACTTTGCCAGCTGTCAAATTGAGCGGGGTTAGCCACTGATCGGCCTGTGACCGCAGAGCAGAAAGGTGTGCAGGGCCGGAGGAGGAGAAGAAGAGGCAGGCCGGCATGCAATCCGTGGCGGTAATAAAAAATCCACACGGGTGCCATGGGTTACATGCTTGACAGCCGTCAGAAGGTTCACCCAGTGGTCAGTAAATGTTATGTACCTTCCCTGCCTGTATTTACTAGACACTGAGTGCCACAGATACATTCTTCCATACTTCCATTTCAGTGTGCCAATGGCCACAAATTTTCTAAAGGCCTCCGAGTCTACCAGTTTATATGGCAGTAGTTGGCGAGCTATCAGTTCTGACAAGCGGTCAGTCGTTGGGCAAGGGGGTTATCCGGTGTTATCATCTTTTTACACTCGAACATTTGGGCCACGGAAGCCTTTCTTTTGCCAAATGAACGTGACGTCGGCACAGTGTAAGGTGGAGGACAAATGGGAGGAGAGAGGAGAAAGAGAAGGAGAAGAGGCAGGACGTGGAGCACCCGGAGTGTGGCTTTGTGGGTTCTGACGGTGTTGCTCCCACTGGGCTCGGTGATGGGAGGCCAGGTGCCTTCTTAAGGCATTCGCCACTAGGTGAGTGTTGGGCTTACCGCGACTTATGCGTTGACAGCACAGGCTGCAGATGGCAACACTATTGTCAGCAGCTGACACGTTAAAAAAAGCTCCCACTGCGGATCCATGTGCCGGCGTCCTGGGAGCACCAGATGTGACCATGCACGGTGGATGGCTCGTTCCAAATACATTAGCAGTCTGCTTTTTGCCTCCTGTGCACTGTAAGTTCTGCCTGCTTCTCCTCCTTCTCCTCCCTATATGCTGCTCCGTTTCTCCATCTGAACTCCCCTCCTCTTCCTCTCTTGTGGGCACCCTCGTGACGTCCATCGACACGTCATCATCGTCACCTTCTCCACCACTGACATTATAGATCTTGGAGTAGGCAGCAACAGCGGGGACCACCCTCCTTGGGGTGATCTGTGTACTGTCATCAGACTGCTGGGTGGCGATCGTTGATACCTTCTCTTCCTGATCCGATGCCAAGAATGGCTGCGCATCGGTAAGGTCTTGAAAAGGATGGGAAAATTATTCCTCTGACTCGAGCGGAGGCGATATGGTGGTGGTGGTGGTATCTTTGGGGATGCACACAGCAGAGAGTGAAGAGGGTGCAGATAGAGAGGATGAGGAGAATGCAGAAGCGGAAGGCTTAGTGAGCCACTCAACCAAGTCTGGTGTGTCTTTTGACATAATTGCACGCACCTTCTGCAACTTCCCACTTATGCTCCAGCCTGGTGCACTTGCCTCACCCCTACCACACCTGCAGAATTTCCTGCCTCTTCCTCTGCCTGTCATTTTCAAAATGAAACTGTCCCTATAGAAGAGCAGTATTTGTGGAAGAAGGCATATCACACCCCTGCCTCAATCAGTTTTTTTGGGGGGCAACTGGTATATCGCACCAGTAGAAATTATTTGTTCCAATAGCGTTTGTCACTCTGTGTAGCTGCGGTAACAAAGCAAAACCGCAAATAAATGCTGCATTACCCAAATGCACTATATTTGAAGTATATTATTGGTATATTACACCCCTGCTTTAATCCATTTTTTTGGGGGGAATTAGTATATCACACCAGTAAAAATTATTTGTTACAATAGCGTTTGTCACTCTGTTATTGCAGCAGAACCGCACACAACTGCTGCACAATACAAATGCACTATAATATACTTTCTATGTGCTGAAACGTCTCAATTGGCTGTCTTGTACCATTTGATAGATGTGTCATGGGTCAAAGTTCTTCACAATATAAAAGAATATGGGGCCGGCAGACATCGCCATATGTTCGCCCGTTCAGCGAATCGCGAACGAGCATAGTTCGCCGCAAAATGAAATTTCTGGTGCACACTCCACTTGGTTCTTCCATGAGCATAGTCTTAGCACTGACTCTTGTTTCGCTGACTCTGGTCTGAAGTTGACTAGCTGTCCTCAGGGCTACTCTAAACTGTGGCTTTCTCCTCCTGTGTTGCACTGGTCTGGGCCCTGGCAGACTTTCTCCTTGATACACAGCTCTGGTTCTTATGTCTCAGGGCTGAAAATAACTCGTAGGGGGTGTAGTTCCCTGTAGCAGGGGTAATGTGAAGTCTGGACATTTGCCCCTGTTTCCCCTATGCAAGTTATAAAATGCTTTGATTATTTTACTTGAAATGGTTAACTTGCACAGTTTAATTCTGTTTAACTGCATTTTATATGTATGTTGTGATATATATCCTGCTCATTTGCACTGTATTTGCAAGGCTCTGTGGAATAGGTTAAGGAATACTGAGAGACTTTTAGGACTTTGAGAAGCTGGTAATTTTCTTTAGCTGCCCTAGGGTTTACAGAAGAGCATGTTTTAAAGTGACAAAGCCAGACATTGTTTACCATCAAAAACCAAACAGCCTGACCTTTTGAATGTCTTGTTTTAGCTATGTTGTTATGTCTGGAAACTTGTTCTTGTCTAGAAAAAACTGCTGTGTCATTGGCATTGAGTATCATTGAAGTTCTAATGTAAGTCTATGCCAGACGGGAGTGGTAACTTTGCAATTGTTTGTGCTGAGTTTCTCCACTCCACCCCTCCCACTAGAAGGTTCCAGTCTATTTAGAAATGGTATATAAGGAGATCAGTCAGAGCCCCTAGTGTTCTGCAGTTAGGAACCAGTACTTAGAGGGGAAGACTTTGCTAGACTACTGAGTGACCAGAAGAAGATGCTGAGACAGGGATACTCTACCACAGACCCTGGATCACCAACCTTTGACCAGGGTACTAGCCTTCTAAAGAGAGAGAGGGACAGCTAGCTCAGGCCTTTCCTCAGCATCAAACCCTTCTTCTGCCAGCAAGGAGACTGGAGAAGTCAGCCCTATGCCTCGCCTGTATTGTTTTGCACCTGACTTCCTCCAGTAAAGAAGCACCCTGGTTTACTACAGACCCTGACTCTTACCATCCCCTCCGGAGAGCAGCAACATATGGTGACACCTTGGTGGTGTCAGGGAACCCAGAGTAGCGTTGGGGCCACCCCAAACCCGGCCACTGCATCTGGTGTCACCAAGTTTTCTTCCGCCAGTGTCCAAAACATTATACAGTATTTGTCAAAAGGAACCAAACCTGGATTTAGGCTGCTGTTCTGTACAGCTACTGCTGCTACTGCTGCTGCTGCCTCCATCATGCCGCCGCTGCCATCGTGCCATTGCTGTGACCTTCCAACCAATATGTTTTGTATAGCTGTTGCTGTCTCTATCACACCATTGCCACCATCACGCAACTGCTACAATCTGACTACCATCATGTTCTGTAATTGTTCTGCCCAGTAGGGTTAAGGAAAGTTCTATTTCATGTCAGCCAGTGTTTTAGTATTTCTGTAGTGATTAATGTGGTAATGGTACTATCTAGCAGTGGTAAATTGTATTGCACCTTCTTTTTCTTGTTTCAAAGACTGCTGTATTGGTGCAAAGTATTGTGGGAGTGCAAAGCATCCCGGGAAAGAGAAGTCTCTAAGACACAGTACAGAGCTGACCTGCTGCATATCTCCTTCTTAAACTCCACCATCCTGGTAAAAGCATATCTGGTGAGAGATCTATCTTTGTTTCAGGGGCATTATGTTATGCAGAGCTGTTCTTCTGATCTTCTGTAAGGTTGTTTCTGCCTCCATCACGCTGCTGCCTGTCTGCCAATATGCAGGGCTGTAGCAGGGAGGTGGGGCAATGGGGCATGTGTCCTGGGTGACTGGGGGGGGGTGCACTCGCCCGGCAGTTCTTTTAACTGCTTAGCAGTTCATTTGTATAGTGAAGCAAGGAGCCTTTCGCTTCCTGCTTCACTGTTCTGCTGAGCTCTGGCACTCCCCCCTCAGGTCACACATCACACTGCTGGCTGTGGGAGGAGCACGAAAGCCAGGGAACCAGCCTCTTGCACAACCAACAGCGTTTTGTATGTGGGAGCGCTTCATAAGGGAAGTAGGTAAGTATTTGTGTTTTTTTTTCTTTCATGTAGCTGGAGAGGGCACTAGGGGCCATAAGGAGGACATAACTCTGTGAGCGGGCACAAAAGTGGACATAACTACTGTACTAAACTGAGGGAGCACATATCTGGACATAACTACAGTGAGTGGGAATATATCTGAGCATAACTACAGTGAGGGGGCACAAAAGTGGGCATAACTACAGTGAGGAGGTACAAACTTGGCATACCTACTGTGAGGGGCACAAAGAAGGACATAACTACAATAAGGGGTCATAAGGAGGACATAACTATTGTGAAGTGGCCACAATGTGGACATAACTACTGTGAGGGGGGCACATTGTGGGCATTTATGCAGTAATGGAGGCACAATGTGGGCATTAGTACTGTGTGATAGTACTAAGGCGAAATGCCCTAGATTACTCTGTTATACATTGGGATAGCTAGGTCTTACAGAGCCAGTACAGCGCCCCCTCGTAGGTATTTATCAAGTACAGTCAACATCTCTTCCTTATGTGATTAATCTTTTTGATCTGTCACCACAAGGACCTTGTTCCTGATCCAGAGGACATCACTCAGACATGGTAGCGGCACCCTGGATTAGGTAGCTGTGTACCCTATGAAAGATTTTATTAGGTGGGACTGGGTGAGTATAGTTATGCATTGGGTAGAGTGAGAGGAATGGCTTAGTGGAAAAAAAATTGCCACGGCACGCTACGCTTGACTACCTCTTTATGTAAATTTGAGTCAGGGTGTGTGCAAATCTGAATCCTTGCCAAGGGTGCAGGAAAGCCTAACTACACCTCTGCAGTATGATATGGCTGCTACTACAGCCGCCACTGCTTCAGCTGCTATTTCTCCTTGATGCTAATCCCCTACTGCCACCACTATTAACGTAAAGCATCTGCTCCTGCTACCACTACCACTACTAATACTATTACTACTACTGCCCATAGACAACCATTCTACTGCCTTCCATGCTATGCAGCTTCTGCCGCCGTTACTATTATGGCTGCATGCCACTATATCTGTACCCTTTACACATCCACACAGCACTGCTGCTGCTGCTCCCAATTAAAAGGGAGAATTTTTTTTAGGCTTGTTCGCAATGAGCCACTTTTTCTTCTGACAATTAACACTTGTGCGTATGTATGGACAGGCATTCTCACCCTGTCAAAGCCACTTTTTATTATAATTTTTTTTATCCCATAACACCAGGTGTTTAAAGAGGTTGTCCAGGTTCAGCGCTGAACCTGGATATAACCTCTTCTTTACTCATTTACTATGCATGAGTGGAGAATAGGAGCATTTCCTTGCTCCGATGCTCCCTCTTGCCTTGCACTGCATCGCTACTAGCAGTGCCTGCCAATAAAACAGCATAGAGCAGCACTATAGACTTCCCATTTGGGCCAATGATGTCACAGGGTTTTTATGAAAAAATTCATAAAAAATAAACGAAAAAGAGACAAGTTTTCCTTAAAATTCCTAGGAGACTTGAGGGTGTTATATACCAATTTTCAGGGCAATTGGAGAAACTGCAGTACAATCTGAACTATTTTGGGTCCTAATTGAACTTTTTAAAACATTTGGCAAGCCTGAACCGGTTCACTCATCTATAATGCATTTACAGTACATCAGAAAATGTGGAATATCATCTGAATGTGAACAGCATATTTATGAAGTCCCTGTCACTTTTTCTCATATTTGCATCATACTGAAATAGGTTGGCAGGATGTAAGTGCATCACTCTGTGCAAAAGATTGGAAGCTTGGTGCATTACTTTCTCAGGACTTAGCGAATATCCCCCACTGTGTCTGTGCTTAGCTTCATATGTGTTGTGCGCTACATCCATTATGTATCACTTTTGACATATTTTTTCATATTTCCACTAATGAGCCCTACAGTTGCAGTTCTACTCCAGTTCCCTAAACCCCTCACTTTCCACAACCTTATCGTACAATCCTAATTCTATGCTGAAATCAAATTTGCTGGCGCTGTAATAAACCATTTTTCTTCTCTGTACGTTGTTCCTGGTAAAACAGTGCTGTTAGCTGTTCCCAGGGAGAGTAACAGCCTGTTTATAGAGGAGACCTCATCCATTGCATGTTAATTCCTCTTCTCTCTTGATAAAGTGAATGCGGGGTGTGATGACGGCTGCTCTCTCGTGAAGGATGACGCTGTGTCTGTGTGAACGCCTGTCTGATTGAATCCTGTGTGCTCACAATCTGCCAGCCCAGACTGAGCAGGACAAATTAAACCCGTTGACTCAAGGAGCAGACAGAGAGATGGGAGCTGCATGCTAACATCTCCTCTCGCTGGCACGCTCATTTCAACCAAGCAAAACATTTGCATTCTGAGAGGAGATGTGTGTCTGAAAACCAAACTGCCGAAAGATTTTTTTTTATTTTTTTACCCACCGCTTTCTTCCAAATCAGACTTAGGAATTGGGTTCCTTCATAATTATTTTACTACGTAGGATAAGCAGGAGTCAAAACTGATGGACATGGGTATATACAAAGATCAAATATTAATGCAAAGATATGCAGTCTGTAATTCTTAAAACTATATATCTAACCTAGCCACAGAAGAAGCATCAGAGGACATGAAGGAGCATGTGACCAGTGATGTCACAGAACTCCTTCTAACAACTACATTCTAGCATAGGATCGGTCATCTACCGAAACAACTCCATCTCCCCTGTTCCGAGTCCTGGGGCCGCCCACCCCAGCAGTGCACATGGCGAAAATTGTCTGCATTGCTGGGGTAAGCTGCCCCAGAACTCAGAACAGGCAGGACACAGCTGCAGAAGTGAGCGGGCACAGTGGGCCCCCCCAGGAGCAGGGGGCCCCGACATTTGCCCGGGTTTGCCGGGTGGTGGCGCCGGCCCTGGATACACTCCCCAACTGGTAAAACCCAGATGGAGCCTTATGCAGTCTGCTGGCAATTCATTCAGAAACTTGTAGTAGAAATAATAGAGGCACACGACAACATATATTATACGAAAAGATGCTCCTGACTTGTCATTGTACGGGGGAATAAAGGTAATTGTCACGACTATGTTCATGGTCGTGACTCTTGCAGTTGCCAGCGGTCAGTTCGGTTGTTCACCGCAGGTGAGGGCTGTGAGTTGTTTGCCTCATGTGTGGTTGCCGCTGGCAACATGATGTTGTTGGCTGTGTAGCAGCCTGAGCTGACTGCTGGGCTGCTCACTGTCTATGCATGCGGTTGCCTCTGGCAACTTGTGTAGTGTATGTGTGCATTTTCCCTGTTTGGTGTGCACGGGGTTTAGTTTTGTGTGCATTTCCCCTTTAAGTGGCTTCACTACCCTGTCTGGTGTTGGAAGGGTTAACTCCCATCCTAGTGGGTGTGGCTGCTTGGGCTATTTAGCTTCCGCTGGATGCCTTCTGAAGAGGGCGCAGCATGTGTCGCCTGCCGTTTTCTGGCGCACATGCTTATCCTCCGGAGGGAGGGTGAAAGGAGAACCCTGTTACGGTGCAGTTCTCTGTAGCTCTGCTTGCAGTTTGTGTGAACTGGCACTTGTGCTTGGGTGCCTCCTCGTCCACTTCTCAGTGGTTCTTACGCTAGTGTCGTGGTGGCTGGCTGCACTCCTTGTTGTACTAGCTTTGTTGT
Source organism: Bufo bufo (assembly GCF_905171765.1). Lineage (NCBI taxonomy): Eukaryota > Metazoa > Chordata > Amphibia > Anura > Bufonidae > Bufo > Bufo bufo. The sequence continues at coordinate 111,227,431 of NC_053392.1, read as the reverse complement.
ATGCTGGTGGTGGATGCATGCTGGCAGCGATTTGGTGTGAACCGTGTCTGAAAGTGGACACAGTGATCAGTGCGGTCTCTCCGGACTGTTTGTTGGCTGGCGCCCTGGTTCCTGTGTGTTGCTCCAGGGGCTGGCAGCAATTCTGGGGAGACTCGCTTGCACTGACACTGGTTCTGTTTCTCTTTTCCCCTTCTCCCATCCCTGTTTTTGGTTTCCTCACTAGTTTCCCTTTTTTTTGGTGGGGGGGATTTGAGGGGTGGGAGTGTCACGACTATGTTCATGGTTGTGACTCTTAGAGCCGCATGCAGTTGCCAGCGGTCAGTTTGGTTGTTCACCGCAGGTGAGGGCTGGCAACATGATGTTGTTGGCTGTGTAGCAGCCTGAGCTGACTGCTGGGCTGCTCACTGTCTATGCATGCGGTTGCCTCTGGCAACTTGTGTAGTGTATGTGTGCATTTTCCCTGTTTGGTGTGCACGGGGTTTAGTTGTGTGTGCATTCCCCCTTTAAGTGGCTTCACTACCCTGTCTGGTGTTGGAAGGGTTAACTCCCATCCTAGTGTGTGTGAGTGGGTGTGGCTGCTTGGGTTATTTAGCTTCTGCTGGATGCCTGAAGGAGAGCGGTACTCAAGCCATGCTGTATGCTGGAGTCATCCTCCTGGTCTTCTTATGCCATATGTCCAGTGAGGGCCACCCTTGTGGTCATAAGTAAATGTCATGATGTTAAGTTTATGTTCCGCTGCAGTCTCACCTTAGTGCAGCTATGGTGTCCTGGTTTCCTGTGTGATTTGTTGATGTGTGCTGTGTCCTTTTATGTTGGTGTGGACATCAGCACTTGTGCACGGGTTCCAGTCAGTGTGTCTGTGGCAGGTAGGGTGGAACTGGTTTAACTTACCTGCCATATCCATATGCTGTATATGTTCCCTTCTCCTTGCAGCTTGGCCAGTTGAGACTCCTGTTCGTCCGTGATGTGGAGGAACAGGTCATCTTACTCTGCTCCTAGTCCAGGGATTTCCTGAGGGCTAGTAGGGACCTGAGGTTACGGAGTATGAGCCCTCCTACCATCTGGGTTGACTCATACGGTTAGGAGTCAGGGTCAGAATTAGGGACGTTTTAGGAGGTGACCTGCTCCCTGATCCTGTCATCCTGGCCTAGCAGCTTCCTTATTCCTTTAACGTGACAGTAATGTAGTTGATAAAACAGACATGTCAGGAGAAACATGTCAAAAAAGTGGAAGGAGTGGCTACACAGACCTGTCATGTCTGAACCGGTCGCCAGGGTGGTTGCCAGGACAACAGGGCCAGGCTACTCGAGGCAGGAAAGCCAGCCAATCAGAGGCTGCGCTGACACGTCTAGTGCGCTGATGTCATCAGTCATGTGATGCCAGACGTGTCATATGACCAGGAAGTGTGGCCTATTTAAGCAGGCAATCTGCTGGCCACAGGTTGCCGGTGGTTGGTGTCTTCTCCTACAATATCCTCACTAGCATTCTTTCCCTTATCCTGACGCTCCTGGTTTTCTGACCCTGCTTGGTCCTTGACCTCTGATTCTTGGCTGACAATTTTTTGGCTTGGTATAATTTCAGATTTACCCTGATTGCTCTCATGGTTTGGACTCCTGCATTCGATTTTGGCTCTGTTTTATTGGTTTTGATTCAGTTTCTCCTTGTTTGACCTGGCTAATTTGATAACCACACCATGATATAAGCAGAACAATCTGTCACTTGGTTCTTTCTCCTTGTAGGCCCCAGAACTTTTCTAGGAAGTAACTGTCAACTAGTTGTTGGCCGCTGCCTAGGAAGAATCATACAAGTAGGTAGGGACAGTGGTGGTGGTGTGGGAATCCAGTAGGCCTTACTACATAAGGGTGCAGCCACAAGGTCAGGTTTCTGCATGCAATTTTGAAAGCCAAAATCAGAAGAGGATCATAAAAGGAGACAAAATACAGTATAATAGACAGATACAACTTCTCTTTTTTGAAATCACTCCTGGTTTTGGCTTCCAAAACTGCATCAGGAAACCTGACCGTGTGGCTTATTAGAAAATTGCCCATTTTCCAATATAAAAAAATGATTGAAATATTAAAAACTCCATAAAGTTCCATTTCAATGTATTTCGCCCATATACTTCCTATGTGTGCAAAAGTGTTGCAGAGGGAAGCTATGGAGTTTTTAATATTTTAATAATTTTTCAGTAAAAGTTTAATTTTATAGGATTGGTACTGAACTTTATACAATTTTGCACAATCTTTATTTTATACCTGGGGTCCAAGGGATGGTCCTTCCTGCCGCTAATGCTGCTGGAAGGAATACTTACAAGTGTTCTTCCGGGTGAGCTGTGTTGTTTCCTTACTTTGTATCGGTAATGGATGTTTGTATGAATGTTCATTCCCAATAATTGGCCCGGTAATCAACTCATTTAGTCTGTTGCTCCGCCTAACAAACTAAGGGCTTGTTCACACGAACGTATGGCTTTTTCAGTGTTTTGCGGTTCAATTTTCACGGATCCATTGTTCCGTTTTTTGTTTCCATTGTGTTTCCGTTTATGTTCCATTTTTCCGTTCCGTTTTTCCATATGGCATATACAGTAATTACATAGAAAAAAATTGGGCTGGGCATAACATTTTTAATAGATGGTTCCGCAAAAACGGAAACAGATACGGAAATGCATTTTTTTTTGCTGACTTATTGACTTAAATGGAGCCACAGAACGTGATTTGCGGACAGTAATAGGACAAGACTCAAAATGTAGCGGAACGGAAATGCGGACATATGGAAACGGAATGCTCACGGAGTACATTCCGTTTTTTTTGAGGACCCATAAAATGAATGGTTCTGTATACGGACCGTATACAGAACGCAAAAAATGGTCCGTATACGGAACACTAAAAACTTTTGTGTGAACAAGCCCTAAGGCAGAGTTCACAGTTATTTGGTAATTTATTTTCATCAGTTATTGTGAGCCAAAACTAGTAATGAAGCTTACACAGAGATAAGGTATAATGGAAAGATTTCCTCCTGTTCTATATTTTGGCTCACAATAAATGATGGAAATAACTGACCAAATAACTGAAATGTGAACTCAGCCTAAGATAAAAGGGCAGAAACACAGCTGTTGTTACTACAAAACTACAATACATAAGCAAACAAACAGGATAATAAATGCAGGATAATAAAAATATTACGTTTGCATATACAGTATATTAGAATTTGTCAAGGGTCACATGATGGAAAAGGGAATGGGGAACAGGGGCTTCACAGTGATGACACCTTGCATATCAGAAAATTGCCCAGCTTTTAATATAAAAGGCTTTATTTACAGCAAATACCCTCTTTAAAGGGGTTATCCAACCCCTATAATGGCCCCCAAAATGCCCGGGCACCACATACAGGTTATACTTACCCCCTCCTTGGCACCAGCATCGCTTCTGAGATCGTGCGGCCGCCACTATAGGGTGACGCTAGGGAGGCTTTTCCCCATCGCGGCCTGCTTTTGGCTGCTCCCCCCGTCGCCAGATGTTTTGATCTGCGCAACAGGGAGATGCAGCGGCTGTGTGGGTATCAGGAGAGACGCAGGTGCCAGAGAGCGGGGTAAGTATAACCTGTATGTGGTGCCCGGGCATTTTGGGGGGTGTAACAGGGGTTGGATAACTCCTTTAACATATGACAGAAAAAACATGTGATTTGTACATCGATCTTAGTTATATAAGATATTTATGACTTGATGAATACATTATTTTACATTGCATTATATTATATGTTTTTTTATCTACTTTTTCTCCTTTTTTTCGCCAAAGTGTTACCACTTTAATGTGTACACATTGGGTGATATTATGAGCCATTGATTGGTACAATAAACAGCCATTATAGATAACAGTGAGAAGACAGCTTCATCTCTAGAGGAGTTAAACTAGTCTTCTGCCTAATTAAGAAGCAGATTAGATTGATTTATCCACCAGCATGATAAAGAAAAGCAATGTCCTTCATCATTCTTATCAAGAGCCACCTCTTTATCACAAGCAAGGAAAAAAGTAAAAATCCAAATACAACCCAGAAATACTAGAGCCTGCATAAACACGCAGCCTGGGCACATTTGAGTATAGAGCTATATATTTGAGGAAGATCGCAACTTGTTGTGTTCAGCCACAATGAGGCCTCTTTCACACGGGCGAGTTTTCCGTCCGCACTGAATCCGGACCCATTAATTTCTATGGGGCTGTGCACATGAGTGGTGATTTTCACACATCATTTGTGCATTGTGTGAAAATCGCAGCATGCTCTATATTGTGCGTTTTTCACGCAACGCAGACCCCATAGAAATAAATGGGGCTGCGTGAAAATCGCAAGCATCCACAAGTAAGTGCGGATGCAGTGCGATTTTCACGCATGGTTGCTAGGTGACGATTGGGATGGGGACCCGATCTTTATTATTTTCCCTTATAACATGGTTATAGGGGAAAATAATAGCATTCTTAATACAGAATGCTTAGTAAAATAGGGATGGAGGGGTTAAAAAAATTAAATTTAATTAAACTCACCTCATCCACTTGTTCGCGCTGCCCGGCTCGTCTTCTTTCTTCTTCTTTGATGACCTGGGAGAAAAAGGACCTTTGGTGACGTCACTGTGCTCATCACATGGTCCATCACATGATCCATCACCATGGTAATTGACCATGTGATGAGCGCTGTGACGTCACCAAAGGACCTTTTCTCCCAGGTCCTAAAAGAAGAAAAAAGAAGAGAAGCCGAGCTGCGCAAACAAGTGGATGAGGTGAGTTAAATTTTTAATTTTATTTTTTTAACCCCTCCATCCCTAATTTACTTAGCATTCTGTATTAAGAATGCTATTACTTTTCCTTATAAACATGTTATAAGGCAAAATAATAAAATTTACACAACACCGATCCCAAACCCAAACTTCTGTGAAGAAGTCCGGGTTCGGGTCTGGGTACCAAACATGCCGATTTTTCTCATGCGCGTGCAAAACGCATTAAAACGCTTTGCACTCGCGCAGAAAAATAGCGCATTTTCCCGCGATGCACCCACTTCCTATCCGGCCCTCACACGCAACGCCCGTGTGAAAAAGGCCTAACTATATAAGTTCAGATTAGGCCCCAATAGGGGTATAGGTCAGCAGCAAGGGTCGCATGACCTATGGCACTTAGAGTAAATGGACCGCTCCAGATGGGCAAACAATTGTATCAAAGAAAAAAAAAATGTTATTAACCACACTAGATCCCATTTAAAGTATCTTTATTCAGGATAACAATTAAAAGTCCATAGATAAATGCATTTCAGGGACCAGTCACTTTTTCACTTACACAGCACAATCTACATCTGAGAAAAGATTAACAGTTGACCTAATAGCATAAATTCTGCTTATTGGTTTGAGTTTCAGGTGTCAAGCTCTGATCATAAAGGGCCAAAACTCAATAATTTTCAATGTGAAATTCTAAAAGGTTTGTCATAACAGTGAGTTTTTCCATCAAATGACAAAGCTGATCATGTCTGATGAACCCCACCTCGCCTAAAGGAACCTCCAATGCAGATGTGAATCTAACCTAATTTATCTCTAAATTAAATAGCTCCTCTTCCCCTGCACAAGTGGACCATAAGCTAGAAAAATTTAATTGTGGCTGAACCCAAAAGTTCCAGCAGGAGTTATTCCATCAAATGCACTGACCTTAGATTAAAGAGGTATGCTTACCAGATAGGGCGGCCCCTACAGATGCCAGCACTTTTTTTTTTCTAAAATACCCCTCCGATCCGACGCTGTGTCCCCTGCTGTTTTTGGCGCCTGATATGTTAATTTAGAGTATTGTTACAGGGAGGAAAAATGGCTGGGTTTCTTAATGGGTGTCTCCTTCTCCCTGGCTGTAGAGAAGTCCAGTCACAGCGGAGAGCGTCACAGCCAGGGGGAAGTAGAGCTGTTTTTTATCCCTGGCTATGACACAGGTGTGAACCACCAATGAGGCCAGGTGAGGCTATCGGCTAAGGCAGCACCAGGTAGGGGCAAGAGGGGGTCAGCAGAAAGGCCATGGGCAATGAGCGCTTTCATTGTGGCAAAGGGGTTGGGTTAACTCCTTCCATTAAAGAATTATGGAGGCCACTGTGCTCTTGGGAACTTTCAGTGCAGCAGAATTTGCTGTACTTTCTCCAAATCTGTGCCACCACACAATCCTGTCTCTTAACTCTACAGGCAGTTCTTTACTCATCATGGCTTGGTTTTTGATCATATATGTATTGTCAGCTGTTAGAACTTATATGTCCATTTCCAAATGTTCAATCAACTGAATTCACCGCGAGTAGATTCCAATCAAGGCAAAGAAACATTTCAAAGATGATCCGGAGAAATGGGAGCCCCTCATACCTAAATTTCAAGTGCATTAGGAAATGATCCAAATACTTATTTCCTTGTAAAATTATAGTCTTTCTTCTTCAATAAATTTGCAAAAAGTTCTGAAATTCTGTGTTCACTTTCTCATTATGAGGTATTGAGTGCAGAATAGCGGGGAAAACTTATTATTATTTTTTTTTTCATTTTAGCACAAGGCCGCAAAATAACAAAATGTGAAAAAAGTGAACACTATCCGAATGCATTGTAAATGTGAATTTTATTCATGTTAAGGCTATCATTTACTACACAGAGTGGAGAACAGCAACAGTTATAATTTTTTACTGAGGGGTCCTGACACAGCCATGCATTACATGAGAAATCAATTCATTTAAATTTATACTGAATAATGCTTCATTTCTGCTGTGGTGGCACTGATATGGAACACGTTACTAGAATTATTAAAGGAGTTTAATATTGATGACCTATCCTCAGGATAGGTCATCAATATCAGATCGGCAGGGTCTGACACCCCCAACAATCAGCTGGTTGAAGAGAAGACCATGCTCCATGCAAGTACAGCCTTCTCTTCATTGTTTAACTGCTTGCTATCGACATCGCAGTGGTGAGCAGTTGTAATTAAAAGCCGCCCCACTCACTTCTATGGGACAGCTCTGTAGTATACACTTGAATAGGAACACTCCTTCCCATTGAAGTGAATGAGACAGCTTGTATGTACAGCTCCTTGCTGCCACAATGCTGACGGCAAGCAGGTAAACAATGAAGGCAAGCCTGCGCTTTCACGGAGTGCAGATTTCTCTTCAACAAGCTGATCGGCGGGGGTGGTGGGTATTGGACCCCTGCAGATCTGATATTGATGACCTATCCTGAGGACGGGTCATCAATATTAAAATCCCAGAAAACCCCTTTAAAAATTTACAGCTTATTGGTCCCTGCTATATTACACCTACTCAATATTTTTTTTTTTAAGCTTGCTGTACTAAGTGGGCTTCTTATTAAGTGGAGCTAAAGAAAAGGACTTCTGGTGCCGAATGTGATTTTGTGGGAGTGATTGCAGGTGGCTGAGTATGGTTTGAAGCAGAGATCCTTGAAAGTTCAGTTTTTGCATTTTAGTACTGTCATTGAATTTTTTTAATTTTTTTTACATTTTTTCTCTGCTGTGTATTGTAATTTAAGCCCTTTTTTTTTTTTTTTCTCTGCTTGATTAAGGGGAGTGGCCTGCTATAAATTAAACCACTGAACTCTCCCAATGCTTGCTCTTCCTAAGGCTTGCTGTACTAAGAGGCCTTCTTATTAAGTGGAGTTAAAGAAAAGGGGTTTAAGACAAGGAGCAGGAAACTAAGGTTGGATATAATTTCCTTGTGTGTTGTTGGCTTGATTCTAGCTAGTCCTTCAACTACAGCATACAGCAGACAGGGTCAAATTTGAACTCATATTTACTGTTTTACTTATTTACTGTTGTAATCCCCATTTAGTATGTGTTGCACAATTGACAACGCAGTCCAGTGCACATCTTGCATGATGTATGCAGTCCTGGAACAGCCGTTCGAGGGTGTATATCTTTGTTCAAGATGTGAGCAAATTACCCGTTTGGAATCGCAAATTCAGTCTCTAAACGGGCAAGTTGCAACACTGAGAGGCATTGACAATTTGCAAAAGAGTTTGCTTCTCACCGTGCAAGCACTCTTTGGGGTAGATGATGGGGAGGGTGACAGAGAGGAGGCTGAGGAAATTGAGGTAGCTAGCTGGGTAACAGTTAGAAAGCGGGGTAGAGGGAAGAGTGCCAGGGAGGCTAGACCTGATCTGACACACCCCAACAAGTTTGCATGTTTGGCAGATGAGGGGGATGTCAGTCCAGGGACAGCACTGCTGCAGCCGGACACTTCCTCTGCCAGTCAGGGGAATGTCAGCTCCAGTAAGCAGGGAACCGGGAGAGCAGGGCAGGCCAGACAGGTGCTGGTAGTGGGAGACTCCATTATTAGGGGAACAGATAAGGCAATCTGTCACAAAGACTGTGATCGCCGAACAGTGTGTTGTCTTCCTGGCGCTAGAGTTCGACACATCACGGATCGGGTTGACAGATTACTGGGAGGGGCTGGAGAAGATCCAGCGGTCATGGTCCATATCGGAACCAATGACAAAGTTAGAGGTAGGTGGAGAGTCCTTAAAAATGATTTCAGGGATTTAGGTCAAAAGCTTAGGGCAAGGACCTCAAAGGTAGTATTTTCCGAAATGCTGCCTATACCACGGGCCACACAAGAAAGGCAGCGGGAGATTAACAAGAGGCTCAAGAACTGGTGTAGGAAGGAGGGGTTTGGGTTCCTGGAGAACTGGGCTGACTTCTCTATCGGCTACAGGCTCTATCATAGGGGAAGGGGCAGCTGTGTTGGGGAGCAAGATGGCTAGAAGTATGGAGGAGTGTTTAAACTAAGGACTGGGGGGGAAATTACATTATAGGAGGGGAAGATAGTGCAGATAGAGATCAGGGGAAGGTAGTGGGACTGGGGGAAAATGGAAGGAGGGACTAGAACAGTTCAGAAGGAAAGGTGTAGGGTAAAAAATATACATAAACCTCTCAAATGTATCTATACTAATGCCAGAAGCCTGACTAACAAAAACTGGGGAGCTGGAATTAGTGATGTGTGAGGAGAACTATGACATAGTGGGAATAACTGAGACATGGCTGGATGATAGCTATGACTGGGCAGTTAATGTACAAGGTTACAGTCTGTTTAGAAAAGATCATCAAAACCGGAGAGGGGGAGGGGTTTGCCTTTATGTAAAGTCTTGCCTAAAGCCCAAACTGAAGATATAAGTGAGGGACATGAACATGTGGAGTCACTGTGGGTAGAGATACATGGAGCTAAAACAATAATAAATTACTAATAGGAGTTTACTATAAACCACCTAATATACCAGAGTCCACAGAAAATCTACTACTAAACGAGATAGACGAGGCGGCAAATCATAATGAGGTGGTTATTATGGGAGACTTCAACTACCCAGATATAGACTGGGAAACTGAAACTTGTATATCTCATAGGTTCTTGGGAATAACCAAAGACAATTACCTCTCCCAACTGGTTCAGGACCCGACTAGAGGGACAGCCATACTGGACTTAGTATTAACCAATAGGCCTGACAGAACAACAAACGTGCAGGTTGGGGGACACCTGGGAAATTGTGACCATAAAGTAATAACCTTCCAATTATCATTCAAAAGAGCGTTTCTACAGGGAGGAACAAAAATACCAAACTTCAAAAAAGCTAAATTTAGCCAACTAACAGAGGCCTCTAACTGGGACAAAGTCCTCAAAAATAAAAATACAGCCACAAAATGGGATATCTTTAAAAGCATCCTAAAATCTCATTGTGAGAGGTACATACCGTATGGGAATAAAAGGTTAAGGAACAAAAAGAAACCAATGTGGATAAATAGAACTGTAAAGAAAGCAATAAATGACAATAAGAAAGCATATAAATCACTAAAACAGAAGAGTAGCGCGGAAGCACTGAAAAACTATAAGGAAAAAAATAGAACATGTAAAAAACAAATAAAAGCGGCCAAATTAGAGACCGAGAGATTAATTGCTAAAGAGAGTAAACCTAACCCAAAAATGTTCTTCAATTATTTAAATGTTAAAAAGTATAAATCTGAAGGTGTCGGCCCTTTAAAGAGTAATGAGGGGGGAGTCGCAGAGAGTAACGAGGAGAAAGCAAAGCTGTTAAATATTTTTTTATCCAATGTATTCACTGAGGAAAATAAACTGTCAGATGACATGCAGAATGTAAAAATAAATTCCCCATTAAAAGTGTCCTGTCTGACCCAGGAAGAAGTACATCAGCGACTTCAAAAGATTAAAATAGACAAATCGCCAGGACCGGATGGCATACACCCCCGTATCCTAAGGGAATTAAGTAATGTCATTGCCAGACCCTTATTTCTGATATTTGCGGACTCTATACTGACAGGGAATGTCCCACAGGATTGGCGCATGGCAAATGTGGTGCCAATATTCAAAAAGGGTCCAAAAACAGAGCCTGGAAACTATAGGCTGGTAAGTTTAACATCTGTTGTGGGTAAACTGTTTGAAGGTTTTCTAAGAGATGCTATCTTAGAGCATCTCAACGGAAATAAGCAAATAACACCATATCAGCATGGCTTCGTGAGGGATCGATCATGCCAAACTAATTTAATCAGTTTCTATGAGGAGGTAAGTTTTATACTTGACAGCGGCGAATCAATTGATGTCGTATATCTGGACTTGTCCAAAGCATTTGACACTGTACCACATAAAAGGTTAGTAAATATAATGCTCGGACTGGGAGAAAATGTCTGTATGTGGGTAAGTAACTGGCTCAATAATAGAAAACAGAGGGTAGTTATTAACGGTACACACTCAGGTTAGGTCACTGTCACTAGTGGGGTACCTCAGGGGTCAGTATTGGGACCTATTCTCTTCAATATAAACTGTGTAAAGTAATTAACACTGAAGAGGACAGTATACTACTACAGATGGATCTGCATAGATTGGAGGCTTGGGCAGATAAGTGGCAAATGAGGTTTAACACTGACAAATGTAAAGTTATGCACATGGGAAGGAATAATGCAAGTCACCCGTACATACTAAATGGTAAAACACTCGGTAACACTGACATGGAAAAGGATCTAGGAATTTTAATAAACAGCAAACTTAGCTGTAAAAACCAGTGTCAGGCAGCTGCTGTCAAGGCAAATCAGATAATGGGTTGCATCAGAAGGGGCATAGATGCCCGTGATAAGAACATAGTCCTACCACTTTACAAATCGCTAGTCAGACCACAAATGGAGTACTGTGTACAGTTCTGGGCTCCTGTAAACAAGGCAGACATAGCAGAGCTGGAAAGGGTCCAGAGGAGGGCAACTAAAGTAATAACTGGAATGGGGCAACTACAGTACCCTGAAAGATTATCAAAATTAGGGTTATACACTTTAGAAAAAAGATGACTGAGGGGAGATCTTATTAATATGTATAAATATATCAGGGGTCAGTACAGAGATCGATCCCATCATCTATTTATCCCCAGGACTGTGACTGTGATGAGGGGACATCCTCTGCGTCTGGAGGAAAGAAGGTTTGTACACAAACATAGAAGAGGATTATTTGCGGTAAGAGCAGTGAGACTATGGAACTCTCTGCCTGAGGAGGTGGTGATGATGAGTACAATAAAGGAATTCAAGAGGGGCCTGGATGTTTTTCTGGAGCGTAATAATATTACAGGCTATAGCTACTAGAAAGGGATCGTTGATCCAGGGAGTTATTCTGATTGCCTGATTGGAGTCAGAAAGGAATTTTTTATTTCCCTAAAGTGGGGAAAATTGGCTTCTACCTCACAGGTTTTTTTTTGCCTTCCTTTGGACCAACTTGCAGGATGACAGGCTGAACTGGATGGACAATGGTCTTTTTTCGGCCTTATGTACTATGTTACTAATTATGCTATCTCCCCTACTATTTTTACAGGACTGGGGTATATAATAATAGTAATACAAAAAATAGTAATAATTACTATTATAATCAACTGAGAATTACAATACATTATTATAAAGTATGTGCTAGCACTTTGAGCTCCTGAATTACTATGGTGAGATAAGTACATAGTGGAGATATATTTTCTACATACCGACATGCAAATTGAAGCATTACACAGAAGAAAAAATACTGCTTATTGATGTGGAAACTTGTACCATTTCCTTCCACTATCAGCTAACTCCGTCATCCGGGAATTTCAATCCACTAAAATCAGATTTGCACAACACAAAGTTTTATGTGATACCTTCCTAAGGCTAAAATTTCTTGTTCATTAAAAGTGAAAACAGGATCAGACTGAGCTGATACAAAATGTATCCATAGAACCGCTCTTGACATTTTTCCAATGTCACCTTGCATGCCGTTTCAGACTCTAAACATAATGCATTAGCGCTTTACCCTCCTCTCAACACCTCCAAACCACAAGATGACCCTCTTGTATCTATGGGATCTGAATGAGTGTTTCAGGTCAGGGCTTATCACAGCTGTCATTCCTGTTCCAAATGAGGATGAAAGGATAAGAGGTGTCAGAAATTCTACTCTAGGCTTCCAGAAAACCTTTTCAATATGTATTTACACCAGGATCTTTAAATAGCATCTTTCACATATTTGTGTGTAGCCTTGAAGTCCATAAGTTTTAGAAACATTTTGGAGTGTAAAAATTTTTTCAAACATTCATAGTGCTCCCTCTGTATTTACATATTTTATATCCCTTTCTTCTTCTTCAAGTTTTGATATTCTTTTTTCTCTCTTTAATATTTCTCATCTTTTTAATGGCTATCATTTATATTTCTAGGGTTTGCTCTGTGCTTTATTGAAATAAGCCATCACTTCAACACTTATGGACACCCATATTGCAACTTATTAATGAACCATTGTAGACAATGGATTTTGAGTCTTAAGCTGGTGATATATGGTGCCTTTGGCTCCGACAAGTATCTAGAGACCAAATATTGCTGTATAACACCACAGCCTTATAATTATAATGAATGGCTTTACATTGGGACCTAAAAGTTGCCAATATTCACAAAAAATCAAGCATTGATGGATCAAGGGTTCAAGGATATGGCCAGGGATGAGTGAATCGATTACAAACAAATCAAATTTGACACAAATTTTCCCAAAATTTGGGTTAAATGCTAGTTATAATTTTTGTCAGTTTAAATAATTTATTTTAAATAAATGGTATTAGCTATTTTTTAGATCAGAAGACAGGAAAGATTAAAAAGGAAAATCACATGACTCCAGTTGGTGTGAGTATGTACATGATCTCAGGTATTTGCCACCAAAAAGAGAAAAAGGTTGTGTACTTAAAAAAAAAACATAACATATCCTACAATGCAATTTGTGTTTAAAGAGGCTGCTTGTTACCAACAGCAATTAGTTTACCCATAGCCAAATATGCTACTGTTTCTTTAAGATTACTAATGCTAGCATGTTAAAGAGCTTGATTTGAGTTGCATATATCTCTAGGAAAACCCAGAATTTCATCCACAACTTTTAAGGACACTTGGAACACTTTCGATGTGAGTCAAATTTATTCGGACACAAATCAAATCTCTAACTTTTTGAAATTTGTTAATAACAAGTTATGGCAACTTGAAGTTGTTAATGCAACCTCTTTCACTTCCATTATGTTTAGAGCAGGGATATCCATTCTAAAATTCTGTAATTTGACCCAAATTTTTCAAAACATTTCAAGAGAAAGGGAGTCAAAGAGACAATCAGAGCACTACCAATTTGATATTAATTTATTTGCATCCATATACAGTCGTGGCCAAAAGTTTTGAGAATTAGATAAATATTGGAAATTGGGAAAGTTGCTGCTTAAGTTTTTATAATAGCAATTTGCATATACTCCAGAATGTTATGAAGAGTGATCAGTTGTCACGGAACCATGAACCAGACGTACAACAAGAGATAAGTGAAAATAAGAAGGCTTTATTGAAAATAAAGCTGTAAAGCAAAAGTCCAAACGGATGGTGAAACCGAGCAGAGTCTTTGCGAAGCCAGAGGTCAGGAACCAGAAGGGTAGTCAGACGAAGCCAGGATCAGGAACCAGCAGGGTAGTCAGACGAAGCCAGGATCAGGAACCAGCAGGGTAGTCAGACGAAGCCAGGATCAGGAACCAGCAGGGTAGTCAGACGAAGCCAGGATCAGGAACCAGAAGCAGCAGCAGTCTTAGAAGCATGTGAACACAAGAGGACCAAGCAAGGAACTGAAGCCACAGACCTCCTATATATATGAGCTAGGCATCCAGCTCCTCCCAGGGGAAGGAGGAGCCGCAGGGTGGAAGGCTACAAGAAACCCAGAAACCAAGATGGCCGCCAGCACATGTCAAACGAAGGAGAGCAGCAAGCAGGTAAGACCATGACATCAGTTGAATTGCATAGTCCTTCTTTGCCATGAAAATTAACTTAATCCCCAAAAAAACTTTCCACTGCATTTCATTGATGTCATTAAAGGACCTGCTGAGATCATTTCAGTAATCGTCTTGTTAACTCAGGTGAGAATGTTGACGAGCACAAGGCTGGAGATCATTATGTCAGGCTGATTGGGTTAAAATGGCACACTTGACATGTTAAAAGGAGGGTGATGCTTGAAATCATTGTTCTTCCATTGTTAACCATGGTGACCTGCAAAGAAACGCGTGCAGTCATCATTGCGTTGCATAAAAATGGCTTCACAGGCAAGGATATTGTGGCTACTAAGATTGCACCTCAATCAACAATTTATAGCATCATCAAGAACTTCAAGGAAAGAGGTTCAATTCTTGTTAAGAAGGCTTCAGGGCGTCCAAGAAAGTCCAGCAAGCGCCAGGATCGTCTCCTAAAGAGGATTCAGCTGCAGGATCGGAGTGCCACCAGTGCAGAGCTTGCTCAGTAATGGCAGCAGGCAGGTGTGAGCGCATCTGCACGCACAATGAGGCGAAAACTTTTGGAAGATGGCCTGGTGTCAAGAAGGGCAGCAAAGAAGCCACTTCTCTCCAAAAAAACATCAGGGACAGATTTATCTTCTGCAGAAAGTATGGTGAATAGACTGCTGAGGACTGGGGCAAAGTCATATTCTCCGATGAAGCCTCTTTCCGATTGTTTGGGGCATCTGGAAAAAGGCTTGTCCGGAGAAGAAAAGGTGAGCGCTACCATCAGTCCTGTGTCATGCCAACAGTAAAGCATCCTGAGACCATTCATGTGTGGGGTTGCTTCTCATCCAAGGGAGTGGGCTCACTCACAATTTTGCCCAAAAACACAGCCATGAATAAAGAATGGTACCAAAACACCCTCCAACAGCAACTTCTTCCAACAATCCAACAACAGTTTGGTGAAGAAAAATGCATTTTCCAGCACGATGGAGCACCGTGCCATAAGGCAAAAGTGATAACTAAGTGGCTCGGGGACCAAAACGTTTACATTTTGGGTCCATGGCCTGGAAACTCCCCAGATCTTAATCCCATTGAGAACTTGTGGTCAATCCTCAAGAGGCGGGTGGACAAACAAAAACCCACTAATTCTGACAAACTCCAAGAAGTGATTATGAAAGAATGGGTTGCTATCAGTCAGGAATTGGCCCAGAAGTTGATTGAGAGCATGCCCAGTCGAATTGCAGAGGTCCTGAAAAAGAAGGGCCAACACTGCAAATACTGACTCTTTGCATAAATGTCATGTAATTGTCGATAAAAGCCTTTGAAACGTATGAAGTGCGTGTAATTATATTTCACTACATCACAGAAACAACTGAAACAAAGATCTAAAAGCAGTTTAGCAGCAAACTTTGTGAAAACTAATATTTGTGTCATTCTGAAAACTTTTGGCCACGACTGTAGAATGGGATGGTTAATTGGGCTGAATTGGACCCTATTTAAATTTTAAACAATCTGTTCTTCTCTACTTGCAAGGCTATAGTAATCCTTGGCTGTGCTTGCTTTTTGCAGCCAAAGTCATCATATACAGTAGCTACAGTGTATTGCAAATGACTAGTCTGACCACAAATGTAAGATAAGGGCAGATTTATGAAACTGTCTAAAAATACTGTTTTTGTTGCCAAAAGCAGAAAATCAAGGTTTCAAATTTATTTAAGCAGTTAAAGAAATGAAAGCTAAGCTTTTATTGGTTGCTATGGTCAACAAAGACAACTTTAGGTATCATGTACATGACCTTATCTGATTTCTGGGCCGCAAAAAAAAAAAAAAAGATCCTTGAAAAATGGATAGCTTCTGTGTTCATTTGATTTATTTCTCACGCCCATCAATAGAAAGGGCTATTCTCATCTGCACACGAATCTTGGACATGGAGCCTTGAAAATACAGATGTGTAAACAGACCCTATGTCCTGTATTGGTTAGTGTGCTCTCCATTTTAACCCCTTTACGTGACTTAACGCCCAGCGCCGTACATGTATGGCGCACTCATCGGGCGGGTGCAGAAGCTGCGCCCACCCGATCCTCGGTAGAGGTCCAGCCATCACTGATAGCCGGACCCCTGCTGTATGCGTCGGCATTTGTGAAATCACTGATGCCAGCTCATTGACCCTTGCACGGCCGCGGTCAACGCTGACCGCAGCACGTGCAGACTTCAGATGTGTTCATGGTGTCCATCGGGTTCCCGCGCTGCTGTGAAGGGGACCCGATGGCAGGGAAGGCAGGCCGATGCCTTCCTTAGGCATCATGGCTGCCTTCCGGTAGAGCCTGTGAGTTCCAGCCCCCTGGATCTCACAGAAAGAAGGCTGTAAGTGAATTACATTGAGTAATACACTTACAGCCAATGCATTACAATACAGAAGTATTGTAATGCATTGTAAAGGGGATCAGACCCCCAAAAGTTTAAAAGTTTAAAAAAAAGTTTAAAAAATAAAGTGAAAAAAATAAATGCAAGTTTCAAGCAAAAATAAAGCTTCATTTTCCCAAAATAAAGTAATTATTATAATTTTTTTAAATAGGGAAAAAAATAAAAGTAGACATTAGGTATCGCCCATCCGTATCGACCAGCTCTATAAAAATATCTAACACCTCAGGTGAACACCGTCAAAAAAATAAAATAAAAACTGTGCTAAAGAAACCATTTTTTTGTCACCTTATATCACTAAAAGTGCAACACCAAGCAATTAAAAAGGCATATGCCACCCAAAATAGTAGCAATCTAACAGTCACCTCATCACGCAAAAAATTAGCCCCTACCTAAGACAATTGCTCAAAAAAATATATATATTATGGCTCTCAGACTATAGAGACACTAAAACATAATTTTTTTTGTTTCAAAAATGCTTTTATTGTGTTAAATGTAAAAAAAAAAAAGTATACATATTAGGTATCGCAACATTCGTAACAACCTACTCTATGAAAATATCACATGATCTAACCCCTCGGGTGAACACCGTAACTAAAATAAAAATAAAAACAATGTCAAAAAAGCCATATAGCAAGCAATCAAAAATTCATATGCACCCTAAAAATGTGCCAATATAACAGTCACCTCATCCCTCAAAAATGGTACCCTACCTAATATAATCACCCAAAAACTGAAAAAACTATGGCTCTCAGACTATGGAAACACTAAAACATGATTTATTTTTTTTGTTTCAAATATGATATCACCGTGTAAAACTTACATAAATAAAAAAAAGTATACAAATTTGGTATTGCAATAACAACCTGCTCTATAAAAGATTTCACATGACTTAACCCCTCAGGTGAACACCGTAAAAATAATAATAATAATAATAATAATAATGTTGTCAAAAAGCCATTTTTTTTGTCACCTTACATTACAAAAAGTGTAATAGCAAGCGATCAAAAAGTCATACGCATCCAAAAATAGTGCCAATCTAACCGTCACCTCACCCTGCAAAATTGATACTCTACCTAAGACAATCGCCAAAGAAATGAAAGAACTATGGCTCTTTGACTATAGAGACACTAAATATATATATATATATATATATATATATATATACACAGTACAGACCAAAAGTTTGGACACACCTTCTCATTCAAAGAGTTTTCTTTATTTTCATGACTATGAAAATTGTATATTCACACTGAAGGCATCAAAACAAAATAAGGCAAGAAAACCTGAAATGGTTTTCACTTCACAGGTGTGCCCTGTCAGGCTTAATAAGTGGGATTTCTTGCCTTATAAATGGGGTTGGGACCATCAGTTGCATTGAGGAGAAGTCAGGTGGATACACAGCTGATAGTCCTACTGAATAGACTGTTAGAATTGGTATTATGGCAAGAAAAAAGCAGCTAAGTAAAGAAAAACGAGTGGCCATCATTACTTTAAGAAATTAAGGTCAGTCAGTCAGCCGAAAAATTGGGAAAACTTTGAAAGTAAGGGCTATTTGACCATGAAGGAGAGTGATGGGGTGCTGCGCCAGATGACCTGGCCTCCACAGTCACCAGACCTGAACCCAATCGAGATGGTTTGGGGTGAGCTTGACCTCAGAGTGAAGGCAAAAGGGCCAACAAGTGCTAAGCATCTCTGGGAACTCCTTCAAGACTGTTGGAAGACCATTTCAGGGGACTACCTCTTGAAGCTCATCAAGAGAATGCCAAGAGTGTGCAAAGCAGTAATCAAAGCAAAAGGTGGCTACTTTGAAGAACCTAGAATATGACATATTTTCAGTTGTTTCACACTTGTTTGTTATGTATATAATTCTACACGTGTTAATTCATAGTTTTGATGCCTTCAGTGTGAATCTACAATTTTCATAGTCATGAAAATAAAGAAAACTCTTTGAATGAGAAGGTGTGTCCAAACTTTTGGTCTGTACTGTATGTGCACATATAGACCACACAAATTTTATGGGATTCAAGCATTATGTACACTCCAGCATTTATTTTTATTTTTTTCATTTTCATACTAAATACTGCATGTCATACTTTTAAATCTATACCTTAATGTTCTTGTGACAATGCCTTCCATTAGTCAAATAATAGTGGCATATACAGGTGAAACTCGAAAAATTTTAATATCGTGCAAGGTTAATTTATTTCAGTAATGCAACTTAAGATGGTGAAACTAATATATGATATAGACTCATCACATGCAGAGCAAGATATTTCAAGCCTTTATTTGTTATAATTTGGATGATTATGGCTTACAGCTCATGAAACCCCAAAGTCTCAATTTTGAGGTATCCTTTTCTCAGGGGGTATGGATTAATTAGCTCACTAGAGTGTGACACTTTGAGCCTAGAATATTGAACCTTTTCACAAAATTCTAATTTTAAGATGCATTAATGCAATTTCTTTTAATTTGCATTACTGAAATAAATGGACTTTTGCACGATGTTCTAATTTTTCGAGTTTCACCTGTAGTGTATAACAAGAGGACACATGAAAAAGAGCCAATATCTAACCAATATTGCCGTGTTACATAGTGTAACAAATAGTACAACTTAGTGCAGAAATGACAGTGGCAACTAGTGATGAGCGAAGTATTGTAAAATTCAATTTGGCTGCGTCGCTGAATTTTACAAAAATTTTTGCTTTGAGACAAAGCGCATTTCTTTGTAAGTAGTGGGTGCAATGATGGGGAACAGCAGTTGCGCCGCTCCCTTTGATTGTACCCCTCAGATGCTGCGTTCATAGCTGATCGCGGCATCTCACAGTAATAACACAGTGTAAAATAAAATAAAAATATATACTTACCTAATCCATTTAATTGCGACGAGCCGGCCACCACCATCTGGATTGAAAGTCTAGCACAAAATCTTGCGCAGCCCATGATGACATCACTGCGTCGGGCAGTGTGGTGTCGTCATAGAATTTCGTGCGAGATCTTCAATGAAGATGGTGGATGGCTCGCCGCAATCAAATGGATGATGCAATTATGATTTTTTTCCCCGCCATTCAGGGGAAATCGATTCCACGACCACGAAGCACAATAAAATTCATCTTTGCGTCAAATCGAATTTTTACTTTGATTCGCTCAAAGCTAGTGGCAACCAATTTTAGAATGAAAGTCCTATAAAGTGACCACATATTACTGCTATATGGCACACAAACAACACACAATAGGGCATTATAGCAATTTCCTGTTACCCACATTACACAGGTAACAATTCTTACCATTGCCCATCTTCTGCCACCTACAGATGCTGTAGATATTAAAACAGTCAAAGGTTTGTAAGCCAAATGCTTATCAACTGAATGGAGCAAGCACTTGTACAGTAATTACACCACGCACTCACAGGAGAGATGCCGCCTCTTAGAACAGCTGATCGAGGGGGGTGCCGAGAGGTCATCAGATACTGATGACCAATCCTATGGAAAGGTCATTAAAATGTACTGGATGCACGATCCCTTTAATGTGTCTGAATGTTTTCTTACAAATAGAGTTGAGCGGACACCTGGATGTTCGGGTTCGGCAGGTTCGGCCAAACTTGAAAAAAAAGTTCGGGTTCGGGACCCGAACTTGACCCCAACTTGACCCTGAACCCGGACCCCATTGAATATCAAGGGGGACCCGAACTTTTGGCCACTAAAATGGCTCTAAAATAGCCCTGGAAAGAGCTAGAGGGCTGCAAAAGGCAGCAAAATGTGCTTAAGAGCATGGCAAATGCTCTGCAAACAAATGTGGATAGGGAAATGAATTAAAAAAACATAAAAGACCTTAAAAAAATAAAAATTAGGAATGATGTAGGAGGAAGAGGTTGAGGAGGCGGTGAATGGGTGGATGTGGCCATGTAGGCTCACGTGGCGGTCTAGGTGGAAGTGGTGGCGAAGGAGGAATACAGTAGGTAGCCAACACAGATGTGTGTTATTTTGCATTTTTACATAGGGGTATCCCCCAAAAAAAAGGAATAAGTGCACTTAAGTACAAGGATGAGGTTGAGGCTGTTAGAACTGTCTATTCTGCACAAGGTACAGACAAGTCTTGTGGGATCCAGGCCTGGTTCATTTTAATGAACGTGAGCTTGTCCACGTTGGCTGTGGACAGGCGGCGGCGTCTGTCTGTAATGACGCCTCCTGCCGTGCTAAATACACGTTCAGAGAGTACACTGGCTGCAGGGCAGGCCAGCACCTCCAAGGCATACAGGGCAAGCTCTGGCCATGTGGCCAATTTGGAGACCCAGAAGTTGAATTGGGCAGAACCATCAGTCAGTACGTGTAGTCGTGTGCACAGGTACTGTTCCACCATGTTGTTCAAATGCTGCCTCCTGCTAACACACTCCATATCAGCAGTTGGGGCCGGTTGTTGCGGCGAGGTGACAAAGCTTTTCCACATGTCGGCCATGCTAATTCTGCCTTCTGAGGTGCTGGCGCTGACACAGCTGCGTTGGCGACCTCTTCCTCCTCCCCTGCCTTCGCCTTGTGCTTCCACTTGTAGTCGCGCATCTTCCGATCACGCTCCAGTGAGAAAATTAAGGACGGCACATTGTCTTTGTAACGGGGATCCAGCAGGGTGGCCACCCAGTAGTCAGCACACGTTAAAATGTGGGCAACTCTGCTGTCGCTCATGTGTGCCAGGCTGCCCAGAGGTAAGGACAAGCGTATCGTCTGCGTCCTCCGCATCCCCCCAGCCACGCACCAGTGATGGGCCCTAGCTGTGTTGGGTTCCACCTCGCTGTAAACATGCTTCATCCCCATCCTCCTCCTCCTCATCCTCCTCGTCCTCCAGTAGTGGGCCCTGGCTGGCCAAATTTGCACCTGGCCTCTGCTGTTGAAAAAAACCTCCCTCTGAGCCACTTCTAAAAGACTGGCCTGAAAGTGTTAAAGATGACCCCTCTTCCTCCTCCTTGTCCTGGGACACATCCTCTTCCATCATCGCACTAAGTGTTTTCTCAAGGAGACATAGAAGTGGTATTGTAACGCTGATAACGGCGTCATCGCCACTGGCCATGTTGGTGGAGTACTCGAAACAGCGCAACAGGGCACACAGGTCTCGCATGGAGGCTCAGTCATTGGTGGTGAAGTGGTGCTGTTCCGCAGTGCGACTCACCCGTGCGTGCTGCAGCTGAAACTCCACTATGGCCTGCTGCTGCTCGCACAGTCTCTCCAGCATGTGCAAGGTGGAGTTCCACCTGGTGGGCACGTCGCTGATGAGGCGGTAAGCGGGAAGGCCGAAGTTACGCTGTAGAGCAGACAGCCGAGCGGCGGCAGGATGAGAACGCCGGAAGCGCGCACAGACAGCCCGCACTTTTTAAAGCAGCTCTGACATGTCAGGGTAGTTGTGAATGAATTTCTGCACCACCAAATTCAGCACATGCGCCAGGCAAGGGATGTGCGTCAAACCGGCTAGTCCCAGAGCTGCAACGAGATTTCGCCCATTATCGCACACCACCAGGCCGGGCTTGAGGCTCACTGGCAGCAATCACTCGTCAGTCTGTTGTTCTATACCCCACCAAAACTTCTGAGCGGTGTGGGGCCTGTCCCCCAAACACATCAGTTTCAGAACGGCCTGCTGATGTTTACCCCTGGCTGTGCTGAAGTTAGTGGTGAAGGTCTGTCGTTGACCGGATGAGGAGGTGGTAGAAGAGGAGAAGGAAGGCAAACAGGAGGCAAATAATGATGCCCTGCGATCCTTGGCGGCGGAAGGACGTGCGCCAAACAGCTCTCTGCCTAGGGCCCAGCCGCCACTACATTTACCCAATGTGCTGTTAGGGAGATATAGCGTCCCTGGTTGTGCTTACTGGTCCACGTATCTGTGGTTAGGTGGACCTTGCCACAGATGGCGTTTTGCAGTGCACACTTGATTTTATACGATACTTGGTTGTGCAGGGAGGGCACGGCTCTCCTGGAGAAGTAGTGGCGGCTGGGAACAACATACTGTGGGACAGAAAGCGACATGAGCTGTTTGAAGCTGTCTGTCTCCACCAGCCTGAATGACAGCATTTCAAAGGCCAGCAGTTTAGAAATGCTGGCATTCAGGGCCAGGGATCGAGGGTGGCTAGGTGGGAATTTACGCTTTCTCACAAAGGTTTGTGAGATGGAGAGCTGAACGCTTCCGTGTGACATGGTGGAGATGCTTGGTGATGGAGGTGGTGTTGTTGGTGGCACATCCTCTGTTTGCTGGGCGGCAGGTGCCAACGTTCCTCCAGAGGCGGAGGAAGAGGCCGAGGCAGCAGCAGAAGAGGGAGCAGGAGGGGCCTGAGCCCTTTCTTGGTTTTGAAGGTGCTTACTCCACTGCAACCCATGTCTCACATGTAGATGCCTGGTCATGCAGGTTGTGCTAAGGTTCAGAACGTTAATGCCTCGCTTCAGGCTCTGATGGCACATTGTGCAAACCACTCGGGTCTTGTCGTCAGCACATTGTGTGAAGAAGTGCCATGCCAGGGAACTCCTTGAAGCTGCCTTTGATGTGCTTGGTCCCTGGTGACGGTGGCCAGTAGCAGGCGAACTGTTTTGGCGATGGCTGCTCTGTTTTTGCACCCTGCTCCCACTTTTGCTACGCTGTTGGCTCGGTATCACCACTGCCTCTTCCTCTGAACTCTGAAAGTCAGTGGCACGACCTTCATTCCATGAAGGGTCTAGGACCTCATCGTCCCCTGCATCGTCTTCCATGCAGTCTTCCTCCCTGACCTCCTTTTCGGTCTGCACACTGCAGAAAGACGCAGCAGTTGGCACCTGTGATTCGTCATCATCAGAGACGTGCTGAGGTGGTATTCCCATGTCCTCATCAGGAAACATAAGTGGTTGTGCATCAGTGCATTCTATGTCTTCCACCCCTGGGGAAGGGCTAGGTTGATGCCCTTGGGAAAATCTGCCAGCAGAGTCTTCAAACAGCATAAGAGACTGCTGCATGACTTGAGGCTCAGACAGGTTCCCCGATATGCACGGGGGTGATGTGACAGACTGATGGGCATGGTTTTCAGGCGCCACCTGTGCGCTTTCTGCAGAAGACTGGGTGGGAGATAATGTGAACATGCTGGATCCACTGTCGGCCACCCAATTGACTAGCGCCTGTACTTACTCAGGCCTTACCATCCTTAGAACGGCATAAGGCCCGACCAAATATCGATGTAGATTCTGGCGGCTACTGGGACCTGAGGTAGTAGGTTCAGTAGGACGTGTAGCTGTGGCAGAACGGCCACGTCCTCTCTCTGCACCAGAGGCTCCACCAACACCACCACCCCGACCATGACCGCGTCCCTTATTAGATGTTTGCCTCATAGTTAGCGTTCACCAAGCAAAGTAAAAAGTGGTTAAGTCTATTAAAAATAATTAACCGCCAATAAAAACCCTGATGTAGGGGATTGCACTAAAAAAAATTTTTTTTAACTATATATGACAGCGGTATTTGTAGCCTAAATTTCACATTAACTTATGCACGTCTAATCCCAGTTGTGCAGTGTATCAAAGTTTTTTTTTAACCCCAGTAAGCAAAAAGCCGTATTTGTGGCCTAAATGTGACACTCACTTATGCACGTCTAATCCCAGATGTGCAGTATATCAGAGGTTTTTTTTAACCGAAAGTAAGCAAAAAGCCGTATTTGTGGCATAAATGTGACACTCACTTATGCACGTCTAATCTTAGATGTGCAGTTATCAGAGGGTTTTTTAACCCCAGTAAGCAAAAAGCCGTATTTGTGGCCTAAATGTGACACTCACTTATGCACGTCTAATCCCAGATGTGCAGTATATCAGTGGTTTTTTAACCCCAGTAAGCAAAAATCCGTATTTGTGGCCTAAATGTGACACTCACTTATGCACGTCTAATCCCAGATGTGCAGTATATCAGAGGGTTTTTTAACCCCAGTAAGCAAAAAGCCGTATTTGTGGCCTAAATGTGACACTCATTTATGCACGTCTAATCCAAGATGTGCACTATATGAAACAGATTTTTTTTTTAACCTCAGTAAACAAAAAGCTGTATTTCTGGCCTAAATGTGACAATCACTTATGCACGTCCAATCCTAGATGTGCACTATATGAAACAGATGCTTTTTTTCACCCCAGTAAGCAAAAAGCTGTATTTCTGGCCTAAATGTGACACTCACTTATGCTCGTCTAATCCTAGATGTGCACTATATGAAACAGATGTTTTTTTTTCACCCCAGTATGCCCCAGTAAGAAAAAAGCTGAATTTCTGGCCAAAATGTGACACTCACTTATGCACGTCTAATTCTAGATGTGCACTATATGAAAAAAAGTTTTTTTTTAACCCCAGTGTCTCAAAGCATTATTTCTGGACTTGGAGACATGCAGATATCCTGTGCTGGAGCACTATCGTTGCATAAAATGGATGCCGATTATGTATTGATATTGACTAATAGTGATGTCCCGAACTATTCGCCGGCGAACAGTTCCCGGCGAACATAGCTTGTTCGCGTTCGCCGCGGCGGGCGAACATATGCGATGTTAGGTCCGCCCGCTATACATCATCATTGAGCAAACTTTGACCCTGTACCTCACAGTCAGCAGACACATTCCAGCCAATCAGCATACCCTCCCTCCCAGACCCTCCCACCTCCTATCAAAAAGCAAGGACAGCATGAATCTTAGATTCATTCTGAAGTTGCAGTGTCACAAAATGACTAAGTTGTAATTGCAATGCGATTAATACAGGTTATATTAATCGCATTGCGAATTCAACTTAGAGCTGGGTTCCTAATGGTTGTATTGCTAGAATATAACGAAGATTGAGAATATAGTGCTATATTCATTATATTCGTCAATTCTAGCAATACAACCATTAGGAACTCAGATCTAAGTTGTAATCGCAATGCGATTAATACAGGTTATATTAATCGCATTGCGAATTCAACTTAGAGCTGGGTTCCTAATGGTTGTATTGCTAGAATATAACGAAGATTGAGAATATAGTGCTATATTCGGCAATTCTAGCAATACAACCATTAGGAACTTAGCTCTAAGTTGAATTTGCAATCTGATTAATGCAGGTTATATTAATCACATTGCAAATTCAACTTACCACACTCTGCGTCAACTACGTAATTTTCCAAGGGAGTTTTGCCATGGATCCCCCTCCGGCATGCGACAGTCCAGGTTTTAGTCCCCTTGAAACAACTTTTCCATCACTGTCTATTTGCCTGTCTATTGAAGTCTATGGCGGTTCGCCCGGTTCGCCCGTTCGTGAACATTTGCGGAAATTCACGTCACCGTTCGCGAACGGAAAATTTTATGTTCGCGATATCTCTATTGACTAACTGAAGGAAAAAAGTTCGTTTTCAGTAGTAGTTGGCTCAGGGCAGGCTTAAAACAATTGTGCACTGCACCCACAAAACACATTTGCTGTAGATCGCTAAGTAAAGAAGCAGTTCTTCATAAGATTTCTCCCTGATCTCTCCCTCACAGCAGCTTCAGCCTATCTCTACACTAATCCGAGCAGAGTGACGGGCGGCGCTACGTGACTCCAGCTTAAATAGAGGCTGGGTCACATGCTGCAGTTGGCCAATCACAGCCATGCCAATAGTAGGCATGGCTGTGATGGCCTTTTGGGGCAAGTAGTATGACGCTTGTTGATTGGCTGCTGTGCAGCCTTTCAAAAAGCACCAAGAAAGCGCCGAACACCGAACCCGAACTTTTACGTTAATGTTCGGGTTCGGATCTGGGTGCCGAAAAACCTAAAGTTCGGTACGAACCCGAACTTTACAGTTCGGGTTCGCTCAACTCTGCTTACAATGATTGGTCAGTACTTGATGTTCTGGTGCTGTCAAAGGTTCCTACTGAATTCAATAACTATTCGACGCAAAATGTGTTTTTAAAGTTATTCTGACCGACCAACTCAATTTTCTGAAAGAAATAAAGTCACAAAGTCAGATTCAATCATTCTAGAATATCTGTGCAGAAGAAATTTCAATGCACTCTCTTATTTTAGAGACTCAGCACACATCCCAAATGCATTATGTTGCTGTTTTCAGATATTTTCCATTGTAATCAATTGTTATACGAAATAGCAACCTTGGTAAATCTAAAGAAAAGTGAATACAAATTTACAGCCTGGTATTCTAAAGAAACTAATAGAGAAAGGCAGGTCTATATAGAACTTTCCTAAATTTCATCCTCAGTAAAAACCACCATAAATTACCACTCGCTTCCTTTTTTATTTTCTCTTGCTAAAACTGTATCCTTTAAAGAGGGAAATGTTTTATTGACCAGGATCATCCAGGAATGATTTTATACACACAATTGTAAGGCTGCAGGAGCTTCTTTGGTGTGATTTTCTTTATTTATTCAATAAAAGTATTTTACTTTCTGAAAAAATGTTGCTTTTGAAGAGTACATTTTTTTGCAATTTGTTTTTACCTCTTAAAAGAAGTGTATCCTCAGAAAATAGTATATCCTTTAAATTATATATTTTTTTAAATCTATTTTTGGTGGTTTATTTTTTATTGTAATGTGACTATCCTGATAAAACAATCCTAAACTATATCACTTTCACGCCATCAATAGGAATGCACATAACAGGATGAAACTTCATTCAAAATTAGCTGAAAATTCATATCTATTATATAGGGAGAGGGAGAAAATGTTTATCTTTTGGTGGAAACACAAATCAAGTATGTTAAATCTAATATACCTAATTTTTATTTTTCCAAAGAAATGTCTTCAGAGACCAGATTCTTTACAAAGGCTCTTCAATCGAAACATTGCATCTGGAATAAACACAAGCTTCAGATAGGATGTGCTACCACCATTTTGCCCTTCCTTCTTTTTGGATTTTCTGGTGATTATGGGGAAGCAGACCTCTTTCCAAGGAGACGTGCACCCATCACCTAAGCACTAGGAGTGCAGTCTTATTTATATTGAATTGTCTTCAAAGGCCAGGGCCAGGTTTCTTTCATTCACATTAGATTGTCAGTAGATTCTGCTGATAATTCTCCAATATGAATGTCGGCTTAAATTGACTTCCCAGTCAGGAAATCCAAAATGATATGTTATTCTGTAATTAAAGTTATTCAAGGGATGATTAACTGCTATATATTTTCCTCATATCTTGCTGCTTGACTGGTTTCAGCTTAACAGAACAGAACACTAATTTGTGACTACGGGTTAGCTACAGTGCTTAAAAGGAGTGTGAGGTAGTTTGACACACAGAGTCTGATTAACACTGATTCAAGTTGCTATTCTCTTCCTCCTTCCTACAGCTCTTATCTTCAGATCCATCACAATATCACCAGGAAGCCAGTGCATAGAGAGTTAATTTCCAGTACTACAAGGGTAGAATGGTTATAAAGTATAGGTTACTTAATCACCAGTAAAAATATCGACATCAGATATTTTCTGTCCATAAACTGAAGCAAATAAGCTTTAGTAAGAGTAAGCCTTGGGGTCACTTTAATAAAGATCCACTCAAACTGTAAAAAGTAGCACCATTCATGTAAAGCAGCAGCCAAAGTTTTAAAGTTATATTGTTTTCTACTAACTGAGATGTTACATTTGTTATTTGTTCTTGTGGCAACCATTATGACACAAATGAGAATAGTGAGAATAGTTAATAAATATTTACAGCTCATCTGGCTCCATTATTATGTCCTATGAGATAATGAAGAGGTGGTTTCTCCAGTGATGCTCAGAACCTTGTGGCTAATGATCCAGTATTCAACTTGAAGATAAGATGGAAAATCCACCATTAAAAGTAAAGCATCAAACTTTATTTCTACATAAAAAATATGGGCCAACACCACTTATGAGCTATGTTACATAGACATTCCACTATCAATGCCCATGTCGTTCCTTTGTAGTGATGAGCGAGCATGCTCGGCCGAGTACCGGTTCAGCTCGAGCATCACTATGCTTGGCACGTGGCGGTACTCGGCCGAATACCACGTGTGCTCGTCGCATTGCCCGTTTGGCTCCTTCTAAGCAGCCAATCAACTTTCAGGTAAGTAATTCCCTTCAGTGTAATGCCATAGCCATGTTAGCTATTAGCCTTACACTGATTGGCTGGCCGGAACACGTGAAACCAGTTTATATAAGAGCCGATCTCCCGCACTTTGATCATTCAGCGTCAGGGAGAGCAGACAGTAGACAGGGACAGATAGCGTTTTGCTGGAAATTCACAGATTTAACTCCAAAAAAACTGTTCAAAGACCAAACAGTCCTCTAAAGGACTACAGTGTGTGTTTGACAGCAGTGCAGCAATATATATTTTTTTTACAAGGGGTTAAATTCAGCAGTATCAGGGACAGGCGTCTTCAGGAAGGGACAGATAGTGCAAGGCTGGAAAATCACTTTTTTAAGTACCCAAAAGCTTTTAAAAGACAGAAAGATTCGATATTAGTGAAATCTACAATACGCCATCAGAAAGCGGTGTGTTTAGCAGACATTATAAAAAGGGGCTTAATCACTAGAGTGTGCCTGCTAGTGAGATATACACCGCGCCATCAGAGATTTTTTTTTTACGGTGGACATTAAACTAATTTGTGCCACATCTGTGTGTGCGTTCAATCCACAAACGTTATATACAGTATTCCAGCAGAGAATAACTTTTATTTGGGACAAATTTAACAACTTTTGGGCACATCTGTGAGTGCGTTTTGGCCGCAACCATATATACTGTATTCCAGCAGAGAATTATTTGTATGTGGGACTAATTTAACTAATTTGGTGCACAGATGTGTGTGCGTTCAATCCACAAACATTATATACAGTATTCCAGCAGAGAATTATTTGTATTTGGGACAAATTTAACTAGTTTAGGGCACATCTGTGTGTGCATTCAATCCGCAAAGGTTATATACAGTATTCCAGCAGAGAATAACTTTTATTTGGGACAAATTTAACAAATTTTGGGCACAACTGTGTGTGCGTTCAATCCACAAACGTTATATACAGTATTCCAGCAGCAATTTTTTTTGCTGGGGGCAAATTTAAATAAATTGTCCAACATCTATTGAATAAACCTTTTAATATGAAGAAGGCCCGCACTAAGGGACGGGGAAGTGGGCATGTTGCTGACGGTTCAGGCAGAGGCCGTGGCCCTGGCCACAATGAAACTGTGCCAGCTGCCCGTGAAATTGGAAAAAAGAAAGAAATCCATCATACCCAGTTTCATTTCACAGTTAACTGGGCGTCGCAGGACAACACTGTCCAAGTCGGACCAATGCGACCGGGTGGTCGGTTGGATGGCAGAAGATAATTCTTCCACCAAGACCAGTCTCATTAGCAAAGAGTCTGAAGAATCCTCACCCTGATCCTCCTTCCTCCGATGTAGAGTCAGGAGTCGGACAAACCGTTGATACCACACTCAGACATTCCGAGGACCTATTTTCATCGCCATCACTAGATTTGGCCCTCTCGCCAAGCACGCTTGAAGAGGCACAGATCTTGTGCCCTGATTCACAACCTCTTGACCTATCACAGGGTCAAGAAGATGAGGGTGGTGAACGTCAATTATTTGTTCACAAGGTGGATAAGGATGAGACACAGTTGTCAATCACTAAGGTTGTGGTTAAGTCAAGTCAGGAGGAGGAGGAAGTGGAGGTGGTGGACGATGAGGTCACTGACCCAAATTGGGAAGGTTAAAAGCCGAGCAAGGAAAGCAGTACAGACGAGGAGGGATCTGCAGCACCGCAACAAGCTGTAAGAGGCAGTGGTGTGGCAAAAGGGAGAAGTCGGCCCACACCAAACAGGCCCGCAACCGTTACGTGGAGCACCCACATGCATAAATCTCCCTTGCCAAGGGGTAGGTGTTCCATAGTATGGTGCTTTATTGCGGAAAGTTCAGACGACAAAAGAGTGTTAGTTTGCAACCTGTCCCATTCCAAAATGAGCCGGGGCGCAAACACCAGCAACCTCACCACCACCAGCATGATCCGCCACATGGCATACAAGCACCCTGATCAGTGGGCCGAACGCCTGGGTCCACAATCTGGGTCTGCGGACCACCCCACTGCCTCCTCTTCCCCTGTGTTACGCACTGCTGGGCAATCCCCTGTCGAAGGTGCAAGGCCGGATGTCCATTGCCCTGCACCTGGGCCTTCGCATGCAACATCAGCAACTACATCCACTTCCCTGACCCAGCGCAGCGTCCAATTGTCCTTACCACAGGCATTTGAACGCAAGCGGAAATACCCAGCCACCCACCCACTGTCCATAGCACTACATGCGCAACTTTCAAAATTACTCGCCCTTGAAATGTTGCCATATAGGCTTGTGGAGACTGATGCCTTCCGCAGCCTGATGTCAGCAGCCGTCCCTCGCTACGCAGTTCCCAGCTGCCACTATTTTTCACGGTGTGCCGTGCCTGCCTTACACCAGCATGTGTCCCAGAACATCACATGTGCCCTGACCAACACAGTTACTGGGAAGGTCCACTTGACCACGGACACATGGACAAGTGCTGGTGGCCAGGGATGCTACATTTCCCTGACCGTACACTGGGCGAATTTTGTGGAGGCCGGGAGTGAGTCATACCCTGGGATGGCACAGGTGCTACCCACACCCAAGATTGCGGGCCCTACGTCCATCAGGGTCTCCGCCAGCAGCTATGTTACTGGATCCAACCCCAACTTCTCCTCCTCTTCCGCCGCTACCTCCACCACTTCTACCTCCAGCAGTCAGCCATCAGTCGGTAGCTGGAAGCAGTATAGCACTGCTGTGTGGAAACGTCAACAGGCCGTGCTGAAGCTGATCTGCCTAGGGGACAAACAGCACACCTCTGCAGAGCTGTGGCAGAGAATAAGGGACCAGACCGAGCTGTGGCTGTTGCCACTCAACCTACAACCAGGCATGGTGTTGTCGGACAATGGCCATAACTTGGTGGCGGCTTTGGAGCTCGGCAACCTGATGTACGTGCCATGCCTAGCGCACGTATTAAACTTAGTGGTTCAGCAGTTTATTAAAACATACCCAAATTTGACAGAGCTACTAGTAAAGGCGCGCCACGTGTGTGCCCAGTTCCGCAAGTCGTCCACAGCTTCAGCCGGTCTGTCAACTCTGCAGCAGCGCTTGGGGCTTCCAGCTCACCGATTGTTGTGCGACGTGAGCACGCGCTGGAACTCTACGTTCTACATGTTGTCCAGGCTTTGTGAGCAGCAGAGGGCAGTTGTGGAATACCAGCTGCAACATGGTCGTCACATTTCGAGTCAACTTCCACCATTTACAAGAGAGGAGTGGGCATTGATGGCAGACCTCTGTGAGGTTTTAAGAAACTTTGATGAATCCATACAGATAGTTAGTGGCGATAACGCTATAATCAGAGTAAGCATCCCACTTCTGTGTCTACTCAAGCGATCGCTGCTCACAATTAAGGACAACGCTCTGAATGTGGCAGACGTGGAAATGGGGCAGGGCTTTAGTGTGGGTGATAGCCAGACCACCCACATTTCGTCTTCTCAGAGCGAATTGGAAAATGAGGAGGAGGAGCTGGAGACAGTTGCCTCTGCTACAGAGGGTACTACTGACGGAACTTTAATTCCACGGTTTGACGTGGATGGGCACAAGGCGATGAGGAGGAGGATGAGGAGATGGAGAGTCATCCTGACGTCAACATAGACGTCTTGCCTGTTGGTACTCTGGCACACATGGCTGACTTCATGTTAGGCTGCCTTTCCCGCAACCCTCGCGCTATACGCATTTTAGATAACACGGATTACTGGGTGTTCACCCTTCTCGACCCCCGCTACAAAGAGAACTTTTCATCTCTCATTCCGGTGGTGGAGAGGGCAAGTAAAATGGTGCAATGCTCCAAACATTTCCATCTGACAAAGCTGGTGACAGAGTCCATACTTCCATAGGCAAACGAGGAAGGCAGACAACGGGAACACACTCCAGTTCCAACAAAGGCAGGGCAACACTCTCTAAGGCATGGGACACTTTCATGACACCCCACCAGCAACCGCACCCTGAAGTGCGGTCTACTGTCCCAAGGAGGGAAAAGTTTTGTAAGATGGTGAAGGAATACATAGCAGACCGTGTCAGTGTCCTCAATGATCCCTCGGTGCCTTACAACTACTGGGTGTCCAAGCTGGACACGTGGCACGAACTTGCGCTCTATGCCTTGGAGATGCTGGCCTGCTCTGCCGCCAGCGTATTGTCTGAGCGTGTATTTAGTGCTGCTGGTGGCATTAAAACAGATAAGCGTATCCGCTTTTCCACTGACAATGCTGATAGGTTGACTCAGATAAAAATGAACAAGGCCTGGATTGCCCCTGACTTCTCCACTCCACCAGAGGAAAGCTGAGCTAATGAGGAACAAAAACACTATTTAAATGTATGCTTTATAATGTACTCAATCCACAAAATTCAGATGCACCCTTTTCACCGCAAAAAAAGGGTATATGTTTGAATCTTATTTTCTCTTCCTCCTCCTTCTCTTTCATACAGTATGTATGCCCTCACTACAATGTTGAATAGAGTCCGCTCACCTTCAGGCCCTCACCTCCAATGTTTTATATGGTCTGCTCACCGGTAGGCCCTCACCTCTAATGGTTTATATGGTCTGCTCACCTGTAGGCCCTCACTACAATGTTTTATAGGGTCCGTTCACCTTCAGGCCCTCACCTCCAATGTTTTATACTGTCTGCTCACCTGTAGGCCCTCACTACAATGTTTTTTAGGGTCCGCTCACCTTCAGGCCCTCACCTCCAATGTTTTATACGGTCTGCTCACCTCTAGGCCCTCACTACAATGTTTTATAGGGTCCTCTCACCTTCAGGCCCTCACATATAATGTTTTAGAGCGTCAGCTGAACAGCAGGCCCTCACATATAATGTTTTAGAAGGTCAGCTCAGCAGCAGGCACTCGCCCCTAATTTTTTATAGGGTCACCAGCATGCCCTCGCTCTGAATGTTTTGGAAGGTCGCCAGCAGGCCATCAAGGATAATTTTTCAAGGGTGTGTATGATGCCCTCCTTTATGTGTAAGAAAGGGTGTATTGGAGTGTCGGTTCCTTGTAATATTTGGCATCCTTTCACTTAGTGCATAGGCTTTAGGAGTGCAGCAGTGTCCCTGAACAATTGTAGCACCATGTGAATGAGGCCCTCCTTTATGTGATATACAGGCTGTATCGGAGTGCTTCTTTGCTTCTTCCTTGTAATTTTTGGCAGCACTTACACTTTATATACAATTGAATATAAGGGATAGAATGCTTCCTAACAATTTTTCCTCTAAAAAAAAGTTGTTGTTTTTTTGGGGGGTGGGGTTTTGGGTGTTTTTTTGTTGGTCTGTAAAAGTGGCATACAACATGGCTCTCAGCAGCGACATTGGAGTCCAAGATGCATCCAGACATGGTCCCTCTGCTGTTCCTGATCGATTTCAGAGGTGTTTCCATCACTTTCAGACCTTTTCCTATGAACCAGGCACCCTCCCCTCATCCGAGCAGGGGGTGCCTGGTTGTCTCTCATTGACTTACTTTATACTCAGGTACTCGGCCGAGCGCACGAATATCACTATGTGTTCAGACCGAGTACCCTAACACCCGAACACTTTGGTGCTCGCTCATCACTATTCCTTTGATGTGTTCATGGAGATGATCCCAAGAAATAAGAAAGAGCTGCATGGACACGGTCATGTCACCATGGCACAAAATGGACGATAGGAGCAATAAAGGAAAATAAATACATTAAAAAATTACAGCCACCTTCATAAATGATTATTTTAAAGAAAACTCCTTAAAGGCTGTCATCTTTCTGTGTAATTTTTATGTTTAACATTCATTAAATTTCTCTCTCTTTTTGACTGTAAGGAAAAACAAAACAATGAAAATCATTTTTATTGTTTTAGCTTTTTTTGGAAAAATCAAAAAGGGGTCAGCAACCCCATGGTAATCATATTAAAACTTAACTTTTAATGTCCTTGTTTAAAAAAAGGAAAGCATTGCTCAAAGCTATAACAAAATGCAGCAGATAAAGTTCTGCTATCTACTCAACCATGCTCTATAGTAACCAAAGCAGTCTTACCATTCCTTTTGACACACAGAGGGATGCAGTGGGTTGTCACGATTCGGGTCTTTGATGATGTCCCCGGGCCTGGCCAGAGCACCCCACGTGAGATTCTGCGTGGTTTCTGCAATCAAGATGGCCACGATGGCCTCTTCGTGCGTAATAGGATGAAGTGAGTATGTTTTTTTTTTTTTTTTTACCACTACTTCAGGAAAAATAGATTAGTTACCACAAAGCACGAGGAAATTTGGCTTTACAGTGAATCAAATTTTTCCTGAAATTCAGATTGAAGTCAATTAATTTAGCTTTGATTCGCTCAACACTAATGGCTGACAATAATCTCTTATTTACCATATCAGGGATTCCATAGTTAGGCTGTTAACAATCTCGGTTTCTCTCAGTAAGGGTTGCAAGCATTTTCTGTTTTGTTACTGTTTACAGAGATCTATTGTGTCCTTGATTATCCTTAGAACAGCAACCTCATGCCAAGCACAGATAACCCTGATGATTCTCAACTTATAAGATGAAACACTGCATGTTGGAAGTGGTGTGAGGGTCTAGCCTAAGGGACTTGGCCAATCCAGGGTCAGGTTCCTGATGGTGTTACCCCTATCGGGGCGGGTACCATGCGTTTGCAAGGTAGGGTGTATCTAGGCCCCTTCTCTGAACCTTTCTAGGGACTTACAGGGATAGTGATGTCACATCCTTTCACTGGCAGCATCACCTGCCCTGTTATGTCTCCATCCTGGAATATATATGGAAAGATTACATCTCATTTAGATCCTTCAGCATTGACTGTGCCCATATGAGTCAACACGACAGTACTGGTAAGACTAATCTGTGTTATCTCCTATCCTCATGGGGTACTTTTTATCTTATTTACGACGATACATGCATTTTGCCCTTATATTGCAAGTTGCACCAGTTATTTTAGCTATTGTATATTAAAAGCAACATTTTAAACATTTAAATTCCCACCCCTTATTTCTTTGATATTTTTTTATTCGCTCAGCATTACTCTCCACTTAATCCTGACCCAGATGGTACCAGTTCTGCTGTACAGAATTGACAGAAAGTGAAGCAAAGTTGTCTCTATGCGTTATGATAGAGGGGACATAGAGAAATAGGGACATAGAGAAACAAAGCAATTGCTGATATTTACCTGTGGCAGTTTGGAGCACAGAAGAAGCATATGGAGGGGTGGGGATGGGTGCATGCATTCTTTATAACCTAGTGGATTCGAACTTGCTAGTCACACCATACCGCATGTCACATTGGCTGGCCACATATGGGATATCTAAAGTAACTTATTATTTATCTGAAGAGTTCACAATGCCTGATGAAATTTACAGGAATTTTCTGATAGCTATAGGGAGCTGCTTTGAGGCTACCACATCAGGGCTATAATAATTAGTGTAAGATACACGTGCAGAGTGATTCACAATAGTCTCTTACTTACATGTTGACTGTGCTGAGTCATGTAAACTATACACAATTGATACCTTCA
Organism: Bufo bufo; assembly: GCF_905171765.1. NCBI lineage: Eukaryota > Metazoa > Chordata > Amphibia > Anura > Bufonidae > Bufo > Bufo bufo. Next base: position 111,191,222 of record NC_053392.1, on the reverse strand, counting down.
TGATGACTGAGAAGGTTGTGATTAGTGTTGAGAGAATCAAAATTTGATTTGCTGCAAAGCCAAATTTCGTGCTTCGTGGTAGAGAATTGATTTAACCTGAAAATGCTAAAAAAAATTAATAAAATCATACTTACCTGATCCATTTGCTCGCAAAGGGCCGGCCGCTGCCACCTTGCTTGAAGATCTTGCACAAAATCCTGTGCACGGTGACGTATGACATCATCACGCCAGACGGCGTGATGATGTCATCTCCGGCCACACAAGATTTCAGGCCAGATCTTCAAGCAAGATGTTGCGAGGAAATGGATCAACTAAGTATGATATATATGTGTTATGTATATCAGATGCTGCGATCAAGTTTGAATGCGGCATGTGAGGGGTACAATGACGGGGGAGACTCAATTGGAGAAGCATCTGAATAGAATTTTCCAATTCTTCGCTTATCTCTAGCTGTGATAGAAGATCAAGAAAGAAAAAAAGAAAAGGTTTTGAAGCAATAAGAAACTTTTTACCTAACTACTCCTAAGCTTCAATCCCAAGTAAAATCGGCAATCAAAGTGTCCTACTGAAAGCAGCAGTAATTTACTGTTGGAGATGCTATTCTCCTTGTTACATCTGAACTTGAATGTAGCTGCTGTAAGAAGAGAGGTAGCAATAACTAGAGATTTATTTCTAGAAGTATGGTAATATATAATATATGCTCTCTCATTCTCTGAACTGCAAACCATGTGGTGGCCCTAAATGTTCTACAATAGTTTAAGATAAACTGAACAGTCTGGTTTTTCTTTTATTTAATTATTTATTTTTTACAAAAAATCCTTTATAGCATTCATTTCTAACTTAATCCTTTAATTCTAATGCATGATTATAAAAATTCTGGGCTTTAAATCTGTGCCATTACAAATGTACATACAAAGAACATAAAGAACATTGGTTTTATCAGACCAGAAAGCTTGCGTTTATTGCCTTAAATTTAGGAGAGGCTTCTTTTTGCCATAAAGCCAAAATTGGTAGAATACTGCATTGATGGTCAGTATGGTGTACGTAGCCTTTAAATCCTCCAGTCCATTAGTCAAGCAGGAGACTGTTGGGTGGCCAGTAGTGATGGACAAACATCGGCCGGGACGTTTCACAAACGAGCATTTGCGATCAAATGGTCACGAAACCGTGTGTTCCTGGCGGGCCCCATTCGCTTTAATGGCAGGCGAACCTGAAAAACACTCAGATCATATTTGCAGCCACCAAATACTTACTAGAAGTGCAAAAACAGTCCCACAACATGGATAGTGACATACCAGAGGGGGATCAATGGCAAAAATTCCCACAAAAAAAATATGTATTTTAATTAGGGGCCATTTTTATGCGTCTTAAAGGGAATCTCTCAAAAATGTGCCCTGCTGGAGCCTAGAATTTTTTTATTTTAGGCCATGTGAGTAACATTAGGCATTCACCGGACAGAAAAGAACAAATGATTATGTGGCTGGAGGTATATTAGACGTTCAGTGGATAACAATTTTACTGTAGGCCAGTTGAGTATAGGCCCAAAAATTAGGCATTCACCTCACAGAAAAGAACTAGTGATTATGTGTCTGGAGGTACATTAGGCGGCCACTGGATAACATTTTTACTGTAGGCCACTGGAGTAGAGGCACCAAAAATTAGGCATTCACTGGACAGAAAAGGCCTTTTATGCCTCTGTATATACATAAGACAAGGACCATTCTTGGTTCTGGGTGGTGGTGGATATGTGTGGGCTGGCATGAGGAAATTCATTTACATGTGGTCGTCACAGGTGTTGAATTCCTCCGAGACCCATGCCTCATTCATTTTTAGAAATTAGAGGTAGTCCACACTGTCGTGAGCTAGGCGAGTGCGCTTATCGGTCACGATCCCCCCTTCTCCACTGAACGTCCTTTCGGACAGGACACTTGACGAGGGGCAAGCCAAGAGTTCCATGGTAAATTGTGCCAGCTCTGGCCACAGGTCAAGCCTGCACACCCAGTAGTCCAGGGTCAGCCGTTAACCCGATGTAGTCAGACACTTGTCGGTCTAGGCGTTCCCTGAGGCTAGTCCGGAGGATGGCTCTCGATGGGTTGGATGCAAGAATGATCTCAAACCTGAAGTAACCAACAGTGCTTCAAACCGCCCTATTCTTACATGCGTGGTAGGATTGGTACCCGCACCTGTTTTTCTGTGGGTGGAAATTCCCCTGCCAGCGCCCGCAACAGCAGAATGCAGCATCTCTCACAGCAAGGCCTGGAAATACTGCATTCTGACAGCCCTCTGTGATGCTGGTAACATGTCCGCCATTTTGTGTTTGTACTGGGGGTCTAAGTACGTTGCCACCCAGTACTGGTCCTTGTCCTTTATGCTTTTTATACTGGGGTCCCTCTTCAAAACACTGGAGCATGAAGGCCCCCATTTGCACTTAATTGGAAGATGTGGAGTGCCTCGGCTCCTGCTCATCCCCCAAGAGAATGTTGTCCTTGGTCTCCTCCCCCAGCCACGGACAACACCAAGGATCCCCGAAAAGTTTAAAATCCCCCTCAAAGCCTGCTCTTCTTGCTCCTCCTCTTCCGCCTCCGCCCCAGCCACCATCCTCCTCTGACTCCACTTCAGACACCTGCTGACTAGAGTTGAGTGAACACCTGGATGTTCGGGTTCGAGAAGTTCGGCCGAACTTCCCGGAAATGTTCGGGTTCGGGATCCGAACCCGATCCGAACTTCGTCCCGAACCCCATTGAAGTCAATGGGGACCCGAACTTTTGGGCACTAAAAAGGCTGTAAAACAGCCCAGGAAAGAGCTAGAGGGCTGCAAAAGGCAGCAACATGTAGGTAAATCCCCTGCAAACAAATGTGGATAGGGAAATGAATGAAAATAAAAATTAAAAAAATAAAAATGAACCAATATCAATTGGACAGAGGTCCCATAGCAGAGAATCTGGCTTCACGTCAGCAGAGAATCAGTCTCTTCATGCCATAGCAAAGAATCTGGCTTCATGTCAGCAGAGAATCAGTCTCTTCATGCCATAGCAGAGAATCTGGCTTCATGTCAGCGCAGAATCAGTCTTCATGTCATAGCAGAGAATCAGGCTTCACGTCACCCACCACTGGAACAGGCCACTGTCACACATTTAGGCCCCGGCACCCAGACAGAGAAGAGCGGTCCCGTAACAGAGAATCTGGCCTTATGTCAGCGCAGAATCTGTCTTCATGTCATAGCAGAGAATCAAGCTTCACGTCACCCACCACTGGAACAGGCCACTGTCACACATTTAGACCCAGGCAGAGGAGAGAGGTCCCGTAACAGAGAATCTGGCCTTATGTCAGCGCAGAATCAGTCTTCATGTCATAGCAGAGAATCAGGCTTCACGTCACCCACCACTGGAACAGGCCACTGTCACACATTTAGGCCCCGGCACCCAGACAGAGGAGAGCGGTCCCGTAACAGAGAATCTGGCCTTATGTCAGCGCAGAATCTGTCTTCATGTCATAGCAGAGAATCAGGCTTCACGTCAGCCACCACTGGAACAGGCCACTGTCACACATTTAGGCCCAGGCACCCAGGCAGAGGAGAGAGGTCCCGTAACAGAGAATCTGGCCTTATGTCAGCGCAGAATCAGTCTTTATGTCATAGCAGAGAATCAGGCTTCACGTCACCCACCACTGGAACAGGCCACTGTCACACATTTAGGCCCCGGCACCCAGACAGAGGAGAGAGGTCCTGTAACAGAGAATCTGGCCTTATGTCAGCACAGAATCTGTCTTCATGTCATAGCAGAGAATCAGGCATCACGTCACCCACCACTGGAACAGGCCACTGTCACACATTTAGACCCAGGCAGAGGAGAGAGGTCCCGTAACAGAGAATCTGGCCTTATGTCAGCGCAGAATCTGTATTCATGTCATAGCAGAGAATCAGGCTTCACGTCACCCACCACTGGAACAGGCCACTGTCACACATTTAGGCCCCGGCACCCAGACAGAGGAGAGCGGTCCCGTAACAGAGAATCTGGCCTTATGTCAGCGCAGAATCTGTCTTCATGTCATAGCAGAGAATCAGGCTTCACGTCAGCCACCACTGGAACAGGCCACTGTCACACATTTAGGCCCAGGCACCCAGGCAGAGGAGAGAGGTCCCGTAACAGAGAATCTGGCCTTATGTCAGCGCAGAATCAGTCTTTATGTCATAGCAGAGAATCAGGCTTCACGTCACCCACCACTGGAACAGGCCACTGTCACACATTTAGGCCCCGGCACCCAGACAGAGGAGAGAGGTCCTGTAACAGAGAATCTGGCCTTATGTCAGCACAGAATCTGTCTTCATGTCATAGCAGAGAATCAGGCATCACGTCACCCACCACTGGAACAGGCCACTGTCACACATTTAGACCCAGGCAGAGGAGAGAGGTCCCGTAACAGAGAATCTGGCCTTATGTCAGCGCAGAATCTGTATTCATGTCATAGCAGAGAATCAGGCTTCACGTCACCCACCACTGGAACAGGCCACTGTCACACATTTAGGCCCCGGCACCCAGACAGAGGAGAGCGGTCCCGTAACAGAGAATCTGGCCTTATGTCAGCGCAGAATCTGTCTTCATGTCATAGCAGAGAATCAGGCTTCACGTCAGCCACCACTGGAACAGGCCACTGTCACACATTTAGGCCCAGGCACCCAGGCAGAGGAGAGAGGTCCCGTAACAGAGAATCTGGCCTTATGTCAGCGCAGAATTTGTCTTCATGTCATAGCAGAGAATCAGGCTTCACGTCACCCACCACTGGAACAGGCCACTGTCACACATTTAGGCCCCGGCACCCAGACAGAGGAGAGCGGTCCCGTAACAGAGAATATGGCCTTATGTCAGCGCAGAATCTGTCTTCATGTCATAGCAGAGAATCAGGCTTCACGTCAGCCACCACTGGAACAGGCCACTGTCACACATTTAGGCCCAGGCACCCAGGCAGAGGAGAGAGGTCCCGTAACAGAGAATCTGGCCTTATGTCAGCGCAGAATCTGTATTCATGTCATAGCAGAGAATCAGGCTTCACGTCACCCACCACTGGAACAGGCCACTGTCACACATTTAGGCCCCGGCACACAGACAGAGGAGAGAGGTCCCGTAACAGAGAATCTGGCCTTATGTCAGCGCAGAATCTGTATTCATGTCATAGCAGAGAATCAGGCTTCACGTCACCCACCACTGGAACAGGCCACTGTCACACATTTAGGCCCCGGCACCCAGACAGAGGAGAGAGGTCCCGTAACAGAGAATCTGGCCTTATGTCAGCGCAGAATCTGTATTCATGTCATAGCAGAGAATCAGGCTTCACGTCAGCCACCACTGGAACAGGCCACTGTCACACATTTAGGCCCAGGCACCCAGGCAGAGGAGAGAGGTCCCGTAACAGAGAATCTGGCCTTATGTCAGCGCAGAATCTGTATTCATGTCATAGCAGAGAATCAGGCTTCACGTCACCCACCACTGGAACAGGCCACTGTCACACATTTAGGCCCCGGCACCCAGACAGAGGAGAGGTTCATTCAACTTTGGGTTGCCCCACAATATAATGGTAAAATGAAATTAAAAATAGTATTGAATAAGGAAGTGCCCTGGAGTAGAATAATATATTGTTAAGGGGAGGTAGTTAATATCTAATCTGCACAAGGGATGGACAGGTCCTGTGGGATCCATGCCTGGTTCATTTTTATGAACGTCAGCTTGTCCACATTGGCTGTAGACAGGTGGCTGCGTTTGTCTGTAATGACGCCCCCTGCCGTGCTGAATACACGTTCAGACAAAACGCTGGCCGCCGGGCAGGCCAGCACCTCCAAGGCATAAAAGGCTAGCTCTGGCCACGTGGACAATTTGGAGACCCAGAAGTTGAATGGGGCCGAACCATCAGTCAGTACGTGGAGGGGTGTGCACAGGTACTGTTCCACCATGTTAGTGAAATGTTGCCTCCTGCTAACACGTTCCGTATCAGGAGGTGGTGCAGTTAGCTGTGGCGTGGTGACAAAACTTTTCCACATCTCTGCCATGCTAACCCTGCCCTCAGAGGAGCTGGCCGTGACACAGCTGCGTTGGCGACCTCTTGCTCCTCCTCTGCCTTCGCCTTGGGCTTCCACTGGTTCCCCTGTGACATTTGGGAATGCTCTCAGTAGCGCGTCTACCAACGTGCGCTTGTACTCACGCATCTTCCTATCACGCTCCAGTGTAGGAAGTAAGGTGGGCACATTGTCTTTGTACCGGGGATCCAGCAGGGTGGCAACCCAGTAGTCTGCACACGTTAAAATGTGGGCAACTCTGCTGTCGTTGCGCAGGCACTGCAGCATGTAGTCGCTCATGTGTGCCAGGCTGCCCAGAAGTAAGGACAAGCTGTCCTCTGTGGGAGGCGTATCGTCATCGTCCTTTGTTTCCCCCCAGCCACGCACCAGTGATGGGCCCGAGCTGCTTTGGGTGCCACCCCGCTGTGAACATGCTTCATCCTCATCCTCCTCCACCTCCTCCTCATCCTCGTCCTCCTCGTCCTCCAGTAGTGGGCCCTGTCTGGCCACATTTGTACCTGGCCTCTGGTGTTGCAAAAAACCTCCCTCTGAGTCACTTTGAAGAGACTGGCCTGAAAGTGCTAAAAATGACCCCTCTTCCTCCTCTTCCTCCTGGGACACCTCCTCTTCCATCATCGCCCTAAGTGTTTTCTCAAGGAGACATAGAAGTGGTATTGTAACGCTGATAACGGCGTCATCGCCACTGGCCATGTTGGTGGAGTACTCGAAACAGCGCAACAGGGCACACAGGTCTCACATGGAGGCCCAGTCATTGGTGGTGAAGTGGGTCTGATCCGCAGTGCGACTGACCCGTGCGTGCTGCAGCTGAAACTCCACTATGGCCTGCTGCTGCTCGCACAGTCTGTCCAGCATATGCAAGGTGGAGTTCCACCTGGTGGGCACGTCGCATATGAGGCGGTGAGCGGGAAGGCCGAAGTTACGCTGTAGCGCAGACAGGCGAGCAGCGGCAGGGTGTGAACGCCGGAAGCGTGAACAGACGGCCCGCACTTTATGCAGCAGCTCTGACATGTCGGGGTAGTTGCGAATGAACTTCTGCACCACCAAATTCAGCACATGCGCCAGGCAAGGGATGTGCGTCAAACCGGCTAGTCCCAGAGCTGCAACGAGATTTCGCCCATTATCGCACACCACCAGGTCGGGCTTGAGGCTCACCGGCAGCAACCACTCGTCGGTCTGTTGTTCTATACCCCGCCACAACTCCTGTGCGGTGTGGGGCCTGTCTCCCAAACATATGAGTTTCAGAATGGCCTGCTGACGTTTACCCCGTGCTGTGCTGAAGTTGGTGGTGAAGGTGTGTGGCTGACTGGATGAGCAGGTGGAAGAAGAGGAGGAGGAAGCTGAGTAGGAGGAGGAGGAGACAGGAGGCAAAGAATGTTGCCCTGCGATCCTTGGCGGCGGAAGGACGTGCGCCAAATAGCTCTCCGCCTGGGGCCCAGCCGCCACTACATTTACCCAGTGTGCAGTTAGGGAGATATAGCGTCCCTGGCCGTGCTTACTGGTGCGCGTATCTGTGGTTAGGTGGACCTTGCCACAGATGGCGTTGCGCAGTGCACACTTGATTTTATCGGACACTTGTTTGTGCAGGGAAGGCACGGCTCTCTTGGAGAAGTAGTGGCAGCTGGGAACAACATACTGTGGGACAGCAAGTGACATGAGCTGTTTGAAGCTGTGTGTGTCCATCAGCCTAAATGACAGCATTTCATAGGCCAGTAGTTTAGAAATGCTGGCATTCAGGGCCAGGGATCGAGGGTGGCTAGGTGAGAATTTACGCTTTCTCTCAAATGTTTGTGAGATGGAGAGCTGAACGCTGCCGTGTGACATGGTTGAGATGCTTGGTGACGCAGGTGGTGGTGTTGGTGGTACATCCCATGTTTGCTGGGCTGCAGGTGCCAACGTTCCTCCAGAGGCGGAGGAAGAGGCCTAGGCGGCGGCAGCAGCAGCAGAAGAGGCCGAGGCGGCAGCAGCAGAAGAGGTAGCAGGGGGAGCCTGAGTGACTTCCTTGTTTTTAAGGTGTTTACTCCACTGCAGTTCATGCTTTGCATGCAGGTGCCTGGTCATGCAGGTTGTTCTAAGGTTCAGAACGTTAATGCCTCGCTTCAGGCTCTGATGGCACAGCGTGCAAACCACTCGGGTCTTGTCGTCAGCACATTGTTTGAAGAAGTGCCATGCCAGGGAACTCCTTGAAGCTGCCTTTGGGGTGCTCGGTCCCAGATGGCGGCGGTCAGTAGCAGGCGGAGTCTCTTGGTGGCGGGTGTTCTGATTTTGCCCACTGCTCCCTCTTTTGCTACGCTGTTGGCTCGGTCTCACCACTGCCTCTTCCTCCGAACTGTGAAAGTCAGTGGCACGACCTTCATTCCATGTGGGGTCTAGGACCTCATCGTCCCCTGCATCGTCTTCCACCCAGTCTTGACCCCTGACCTCCTGTTCAGTCTGCACACTGCAGAAAGACGCAGCAGTTGGCACCTGTGTTTCGTCATCATCAGAGACGTGCTGAGGTGGTATTCCCATGTCCTCATCATCAGGAAACATAAGTGGTTGTGCGTTAGTGCATTCTATCTCTTCCACCCCTGGTGAAGGGCTAGGTGGATGCCCTTGGAAAACCCTGGCAGCAGAGTCTTCAAACAGCATAAGAGGCTGCTGCATAACTTGAGGCTCAGACAGTTTCCTTGATATGCATGGGGGTGATGTGACAGACTGATGGGCTTGGTTTTCATGCGCCATCTGTGCGCTTTCTGCAGAAGACTGGGTGGGAGATAATGTGAACGTGCTGGATGCACTGTCGGCCACCCAATTGACTAATGCCTGTACCTGCTCAGGCCTTACCATCCTTAGAACGGCATTGGGCCCCACCAAATATCCCTGTAAATTCTGGCGGCTACTGGGACCTGAGGTAGTTGATTCACTAGGATGTGTGGCTGTGGCAGAACGGCCACGTCCTCTCCCAGCACCAGAGGGTCCACTAACACCACCACGACCATGTCCGCGTCCGCGTCCCTTATTAGATGTTTTCCTCATTTTTCCCGTTCACCACAATTTTGAGAATGGCAAATTTGTGAATGCTTTTTCAACCCAGAACAAAAAGTCTGCTTTGACGGTCACTACAAATAACTTGACCAGCTAAAACTGTGCAGATTTGGTTGAATAGAGATGTGAGACCTGTTTTTTTTGCGCTGTGTGACAGTTATAGGTTTAATCACAGAATGACACTTCTATCAGCATGCTAGCGTGTGTCTTAGGTTTTTCTGAATGATACTATCAATAACTTCAATGGAAGATTTTCTTTTTGGGATAGATTTCAAGTAGGCCTGAAATACCACAAACTAGTTATTTTCAGAATGGCAAATTTGGGAATGCTTTTTCAACCCAGAACAAAAAGTCTGCTTTGACGGTCACTACAAATAACTTGACCAGCTAAAACTGTGCAGATTTGGTTGAATAGATATGTGAGACCTGTTTTTTTTTGCGCTGTGTGACAGTTATAGCTTTAATCACAGAATGACACTTCTATCAGCACGCTAGCGTGTGTCTTAGGTTTTTCTGAATGATACTATCAATAACTTTAATGGAAGATTTTCTTTTTGGGATAGATTTCAAGTAGGCCTGAAATACCACAAACTAGTTATTTTCAGAATGGCAAATTTAGGAATGCTTTTTCAACCCAGAACAAAAAGTCTGCTTTGACGGTCACTACAAATAACTTGACCAGCTAAAACTGTGCAGATTTGGTTGAATAGAAATGTCAGGTCTATTTTTTAGGCACTGGGTGACAGGCTCAACTTGCCCCTGATGTAATATATGGCCAAAAAATAACCACACTGTTGATGGTTAAATGCAATTGGGTGACACAGGCTCAGCCTGCAGCTGATGTAGTATATGGCCAAAAAATAATCAGACTGTTGATGGTTAAATGCACTTGGGTGAAACAGGCTCAGCCTGCAGCTGATGTAGTATATGGCCAAAAAATAACCAGACTGTTGATGGTTAAATGCACTTCGGTGACACAGGCTCAGCCTGCAGCTGATGTAGGATATAGCACAAAATAACCACACTATCGATGGTTAAATACACTTGGTGATAGCTCGTGCTGGCGCACCACAAGTCACAAAATGGCCGCCGATCACCCCAGAAAAAACGCTCTGGGCAGCCTCAAAAAAGTGAGCAAGTCAATAATAGCACTTCAATAATCCACAGCTGCAGATCGATCACAGAATGAAGTCTTTTGGAGGAGTTAATCTGCCTAATCTCGCCCTAACGTCGCAGCTGCAACCTCTCCCTATACTGATCATAGCAGAGTGACGTGCGGCGCTACGTGACTCCAGCTTAAATAGAGGCTGGGTCACATGGTGCACTGGCCAATCACAGCCATGCCAATAGTAGGCAAGGCTGTGATGGCCTCTTGGGGCAAGTAGTATGACGCTTGTTGATTGGCTGCTTTGCAGCCTTTCAAAAAGCGCCAAGAAAGCGCCGAACACCGAACCCGAACCCGGACTTTTACGAAAATGTTCGGGTTCGGGTCCGTGTCACGGACACCCCAAAATTCGGTACGAACCCGAACTATACAGTTCGGGTTCGCTCATCCCTACTGCTGACTTATCTCAGATAGAGTAGCCCACCCTAGGAATTCATTCAGCATTGCGACTTTCATCATCTTCCAGCTCCTGCTCCTCGTTGGCTTGATCAATGACACGACACAATGCACACTCCAGAAAAAAGGCGTAAGATACAGTGTCACTGATGGTGCCCTGGCTGCGAGTGACCAGTTTGGTGATCTCATCAAATGGCCGCAGAAGTCTGCATATGACACGCATGAGCAGTCATTGGTGCAGTGAAAATAAACCAAGCTCCTCAGAACCTGTCCTGCTGCAGAGTTTGTTAATGGCACGTTTCTGCTGGAGCAGCCAATCAAGCATATACAAGGTGGAGTTCCAGCGTGTCAGACTGTCACAAATCAGACGTCTGATGGGCAGGTGTTGTCTCCGCTGAATGTCAGCAAGGCGAGCCATGGCCGTGTAAGATCTTCTGAAATGGCCAGAGATTATCCTGGCCTGCCGCAAGATGTCCTGGACCCCGGGGTATTTGGCATCGAATCGCTGCATGACTAAGTTCAGGACGTGTGTGATGCACGGCATATGTGTCATTTTGCCCTGTTTCAGTGCGCTCAGCAGATTGGCACTGTTGTTGCGCACCACTTTGCCAACTGTCAAAATGAGCTGGGTTAGCCTGTGATTTGCAATGTCCCAAAAGCTCAGATGCAGTGCTGGTGCACTGAGCATGCATAAAATGGCCGCCGCCACCCACCTAACTAACAGAATTCTAAAAGTTTGTATTTTTTGGTCAATGGGCTCAGGGCAGGGTAAAACGATAGTGCCCTGCACACACACAACTATTTGTCTGTAGATCGCTGAGTTAGATTCTCTCCCTGAAATCACAAGTCCAGCAGCATCCTCTCCCTACACTTGTATCAGCAGAGTGACGTGCAGCGCTACGTGACCCAAGCTTATATAGAGGCTGGGTCACATGCTGCACTGGCCAATCACAGCCATGCCATTAGTAGGCATGGCTGTGATGGCCTCTTTGGGCAAGTAGTATGACGCTTGTTGATTGGCTGCTGTGCAGCCTTTCAAAAAGCGCCAAGAAAGCGCCGAACACCGAACCCTTACGGAAATGTTCGGGTTCGGGTCCGGGGTCCAAAAATCCTAAAGTTCGGTACGAACCCGAACTTTACAGTTCGGGTTCGCTCAACCGTACACATGAGGTGTCACTATAAATTGACATGGGAAAACCGTGCCACTCATTTAGTGTTACAGCCTGATGCAGCAATTGCTGAATCTCTCACCAGCCTGAATCCCCTATCAAGCAGTCAGGGCTTTTCAACATCAGCAGATAGAAGCTGTTGTTCCTTCCCATCGACTTCAATGTCTTCTATTGCCCCTGATGCTCCTCCTCCTCCTCCTCCTACTCCTCATCACTTGTTTCGACAGCAATCGATCACTGAGGCAATTACAAAAATAAAAGCAGTATGCATGCACTCATCCAAGGGCACAGAGGCTGAACATGCACCTGGCCAAGTTGCTGGTACTACAGTTTCTCCCTTTCCATCTAGTTGACTCTGCACATTTCAAAGAACTGATGGCTTGTGCCCAGCCAAGGTGGAGAGTCCCAAGCCGATATTACATTTCCAAAAAAGCTGTACTAGCCATGCACACGTTCGTTGAGCAGAAAGTGTGACAGTCCTTGGGCCTCTTGTTGTCTGGGACAGTTCACGCCAGCACTGAAGTTGTAAGTACATATGGTGTGGGGGGTTAGCTCTTCTCCGGGGGTCAGTCACACAAGTATCTTCACCAGACACCTAGTTTAAGGTCCAAACATCGCTTTTATTTGGCACCTCAACAAAATAAACAGAAATAATACAAAATAAACACCTGCCCGGCTGGGCTCTAACTAAACAAGGCATCTTCCTACCTTACTTAAAGCACTGTTCGCACACGGTAATTACAAGCAGCTTTCCCAGCCCAGTGTCCCATAGCCGCCTGGCTGTACAGAGCCCTGTTACACACGGTCTCACATCCAGTACCTTTATGGTGGAGTGTGGCCCAGTAGTCTCTCCGACTCCGGCCTTGTGACCCTTGCCCCCAGGCATCACAGCGTCCCCAATGCTCCGGCTAGCACCTAACCCCGTGGTCCCTCAGCCAGCCCGGCTGAGACCACTAATACAGAGCCTCCAGCAGGACCCTGTTGCACAATGAATCTCCATCCCCTAGACTGACACCCTGGGAGGTGCTTTATGCCAGCCCCAGCACCTCCAGCTGGTCTCGCCTGTGGTGGAATAGGGGTGTGGACCGCACTATCCACCCCTTCGTTGCCTCTCATCTCGGTGAGATCTGTCACTATCTCACATACCCCCCTCTTTGTTCAAGCCCGTAGGGGTGAACACTAGCATCAAATCCAGATCCTCGTGAACGGGCATCAACCTGGCCTACAGTCTTCCCCTTATTCTGCCAGACCCAGGACAACAGCGCTTGGTTTGTCACCCTCATGAGTTTATTACAGAGTTGACAAGGTCTCTGGGATTTTCTTGCCCGCATCATGAGTAGGTACTCTCTTTTTATATTTCCTGGCTTCTGCACAGGCCCCTCACGTCCTTTCTTGGACTGCGGAAACTCTTTACTGAACTGGTCCCAGTCATGGTCGTGTCCTGTAGTGTTGAGCTCGAATATTCGAATATCGATTTTTTTTTTTGGGAATATCGGCACTTTGCTAATTCGCAAATATTTTGAATATAGCACTATAAATTCGCTATTTCGAATATTAATTTTTTAATTTTATTTATTGTTATATTTTTTTCTTTCCCACTTCCCAAAAGTAGTTCTTACCTGTCCTGAGGATTCCTGGCTTCCTGGCTGCTCCAGTCAGTGCCCGTTGCTGCTTCTGCCGACTTCGGTGCTCATGGAGCGTCCCCATCACCATGGGAACGCCTCTATACTAGAATGTACTGTCGGATGTGAGAATTAAGTTGAAATTGCAATTCGATTATTATAACTTGAATTAATCGAATTGCGATTTCAACTTAGCACTGCTATATTCCATATTCATTAACTTCGTTAATTCTAGCAAGCAGACCCATTAGAAACACAGCTCTAAGTTAAAAAATCGCAATTCGATTATTATAACTTGAAGTAATCGCATTGCGATTTCAACTTAGACCTGGTTTACTATGGTTGGCTTGGTAGAATTAGCGAAGATGACAAATATGATGAATGTATACGTCATATTCCTCAAAACTAAGATAACAAAGTATTCTCCATCTTCGTTTTAGCTCCATATTCGTCAACTTCGCTAATTCTAGCAATCAAATAGGAAAGTTGACTATAGAGACAGCTGTGTTTAATTCGCTATGTGATTATATTACTTTGCTTTTTTTTAAATAAATAGATTATAATATTTATCAACTATTATAATTATTTTATTTATTTTTAAAAAAAGCAAAGTAATATTATTGCATAGCGAATTAAAAACTTAGCTGTCTCTAGTCAACTTTCCTATTTGATTGCTAGAATTAGCGAAGTTGACGAATATGGAGCTAAAACGAAGATGGAGAATACTTAGTTATCTTCGTTTTGAGGAATATGACGAATACATTCGTCATATTCGTCATCTTTGCTAATTCTAGATATCAAACTAATAGGAAAGTTACCTTAAGTTAAAATCGCAATACGCGATTATTTAAATCGCATATTAATCGCGATAACTAGAATAATGCCGAATATTCTATTTCGACGAATATGAGACGAATATTCAAGTGAATATTCGCGAATTTCGTCGAAATCGAATATGGCACCTCCCGCTCATCACTAGTGTCCTGATCCTTTCTCTTTTGCCTTGCGGGGCTCCTTCAGCCGAGCAGGTTTCTTACAACTCGCTCCTTTTCCACGCATCTGGACCACTTTATTCTCAGCAGGGGTTTCTTCGGGTTTGGGGCCAGCTTCAGAGTCTTCTGCGTCTTCAGTGGCTTTTCCCACTTCGGCAGTCACTCCTTCCGCCCTAACCTTGGTCTCTCATCCAAGGATTTCTCCCATTTCAAAACCTCGGCCTTAGCTTCTTTGGCCTCTATTTCTTTGAAGTCTCCATTTACTTTATTAGCCTTTTCATCCTTCACGGACATGGCATCATATCCTTGCCTTCTTAACTCCTCCTTCTCATCAAGGTTGGAGGCACTGGGGACATTAGGATCTTCACCAGACTCGTTGCCTTCTGGCAAACCTTCCAGAGGTTCACTCAGGATATTGTTTCCCAATAGTTTAGGCTCTAGGAGAGCCATCTCACAGTACTAGACACCATTTTCATGCTGGTCATCTGTCTCCTGGTATTTCTTCTCCAGCAGACCGCTGGCTTTCTGTAAGGCACTGATGGCAGAGGGAAAATCTTTCATGACCAGGTCCTGGCTACTCATTTCCACAAGTCTCTTGGCCTCTGCATTCACATCAGCCCTATCAGCAGGCTCAGCAGAAAGATCTTCCGTCTTCTCCGCCTCGGCCGGCACCACGTTGCCACCATCTCTAGACCCATACCCAACAGGCTCTGGCTTAGACTTCTTCAACTCATTGACGTTCTTCCCGACATCATCTTTTGAGCTCATGAGATCTTCCATCCCTGCTCTGAGTTGCTTGTTCAGCTTCTCACATTCATCTCGCTCCTCAAGCGCTTCATCAAGGGATCGAGCCAAGGAGAGGGCCTCCTGTTCCAGATGCTCTTCACTCTGCTGCAGACGATGTAGGAGTATCACTATTCTCTTTTGGCCGCCCTGTGGGAGTTCCACCCAGGGTATTTTAAGCACTTTGTTTGTGTCTACTGCAGTCTTCTTCAGTGACTCTGTGAAGGCAGCTAGACCTTTCTCTATCATATCTAGGGACCGTGTGGAGAGAGAAAAATCTTCAGTATTGCAGCTATACTGACGTGTCAGGTCATCTACCCCTGCTCTGGGTATTTGTCACAGGGTAGCGTCACGGGTATAAAGATAGAATAGAGGTGCACCCCCTGAGCTGCCACCCGGTCCCCTGTTCCTGCCTACTTGCACCATCCGCCCTAGGTGACGGGGCGCAACTGGGCGACAGTGCCTGACCTGAGTAAGTGCAAGCAGAGAGATAGAGACAGCAGGGAAGCGGACAGCCAATGAGAGGTAGCACTCGAGCGGACAGAGAGGTGGAACAAGCAATGTACCACCAAAAACGGAAGGGGGTAAACTAGCCGGGGTCAGTCTAGGAGGTCACGTCAGTATGAGGGAGGAGACAGAGACAGATCAGAAAGCGGGCCAAAGTCAAAATCCGGGAGGTCACGTCAGTACAAGAGAAGAGGCAAAGACAAAATCCAAAAGCAAGCAGAGGTAAAAATCTGAGAGGTAGCGTCAAGGTTCAGGGAGTAGGCAGAAGAGGTGTCAGGAAGCAGATCAAGGGTCAAATCCAAAGGTAAGCTTAATAACAATAATAATACACAGCCTAAGGGACCAAAATCACAGGCAACCTGTAGCCAGCAGGTTGCCTGTATTTATAATGGGGAGTGAGGGTCATGTGACGTGGCCAGCGTCACATGACCGACAGACAGACAAGTCGAGCACCGAGTGATCAGCTCGGTGCTCAAGGCAGACCTAGGAGCAGGGAGCCTCCCAGCTAGAAAAAGCCGCCCTGGGAACGAGGCCGAACACAGATCCTCGCTCCCGAAGCTAAGCAGCAGGTCTGTGGCTGATGGGAGACCGAGTGCGCCTTCGGCGCCCCGTTACAGTATTGGTCTCATACACTAGGCTGCTGTCTCCCCACGTCAGGTATAACTGTCGTCTGGTTGCTACTAGTGACAGCCTGAATTTCGCAATACCTTGACCTGGTAGCTTACCTCTCGGAGTTGCTAATGGTCACAGCACATACATACATCGCCTATGTCACTTGTGTCATTATTAACGCTGACCTCTAGGGGCACTGCTGAGTTAATTATGCAGTACGCTGCCCTGCAGGGTATTGCGATAGTGAGGTCACGGTTACTTCGGCAGACCCTGGGCAGGCGTACAGCAGTGATGGAGAGGCTGGCACAGGGGTCCTCTAAGGCACTCTCTGTGAAAAGGGACCAGGCCGGTGGTAGGTGAGGTGCCCTGGGTTTTGCAGGATTAATGTGCCGGTGGCAAGATCCCTTTAAGATTCGTGACGCCAGTGCCTGTAACGGTGGCACACCGATTTATAGTAGTAAGAACTGAGGAACACAGTTTGTAGTGAACCAAAAATTTATTTACTGGAAATGGTTAACTATTTACAGTTCTTTTAGGTTCAGTTCCATATGACAGAAGCAAATCACAAGCAGGCTTTTATAAATGGCAGGCACAATGTTCTTGCAAGATACTCAGAGGGTTAAATACACCGATCAGGCTGCACCTTTTCCTCAGAAATCCTGTGCACTATTCCTCAGAACTCCTGTCTGTCTTGATCCCAAGGCCCGTATGCCCTATTGGTGGCTTTATCCATGGTAAAGAAACTTCCTCAGGTATATATCTCCTTGCATTAGATAGATCCTTCTGCCCTTCAGCTCACTTGTCTGGCTGGAAACACTTCTGCTCTGCTTTGTACTGTACTTGGTAGGAACTGCAGGTTTCTCAGGAGGTAACTCTTCCCCTGGTAACAACTTCTGAGCTAACTCTGGCTCAAGAACCTCAGGCAGGCTAGACTGCACTCACTAGCCTCCTGGACTACACTACTCCTTTCCTGTCTGGGCCTAGCTATATATATTAGGGGTTCCCTAGCTCCCTCTACTGTCTAGGAGGAGGAACTACACCCTAACAGGCCTGATAAACAGGAAAATGCACATAAAACATCATATAAATTACAATGGTCATATTAGCCCTTGTGTAGTGCCCACATTTACCTAGTGGGACACTACAATTCCTACCTGGGACATACTTTATTGACCATAAAACACTGTGGAGACTGCATGTCCACCTCTGGTACGTGTGATACACCCTCTAGGACTGCTACCCTTTCTTGCACGTTCACCAGAGTAGGATTGCTCCACTCAGTGCTCACAACATTTATCTGCACTTCAGCATCCTTCACATGTTTTCCACCCAGGAACGCTATTCCCCTGACCACATCCTGCAACGGAAAATGCATGTCATCATCACATATTTCACCTGTCATCACCTTTTCATTATGCCTTTCCGCAAACTTGGCACAATCGCTTTGCACCTTATCAGCACCATTGTTTTCAATAGGCAATATTCTTTCCCCATGGCAGTCAATGTGCAGCTCTCTTAGACCTTCATTTAAACGGAAAAGAACAGGTGCTGCAGGAGTTTCATCACTATCTGCAGAAGTGTCTACATTACTAGTGATGAGCGGCAGTGGTCATATTCGAATTCGCGATATTTCATTAATAATTCGTAGAATATTCATAGAATATTCGCAAATTCAAATATTCGTTATATTCTACGTTTTTTTTTTACTCAAAAAATCGGCAAGCTAATTATCGTGTAATATGCAAATTTTCGTATTCGAATTTTCACATTTTTATTGCGAATTTTTCAACTTTTAGACAAAGAATATTATGGTACTATATTAGCTAAATTGCTCTATATTCATTTTTTTTTTTTTTTTTTTTTGAATATTCACTATATTGCTATAACTTCGTTTTTTAGAATATTCGTAATATTCTAAAACAAGAATATATAGCAATATAGCGAATATTCGAAAAAAACGAATATAGAGCAATTTAGCTAATATAGTGCTATAATCTTCTTTGTCTAATAGTTGTAATTTTTTTCTCATCTGAAGTTCAGATTGGAAAAAAAATTACAACTATAAAAAAAAAGATTATAGCACTATATTAGCTAAATTGCTTGATATTCGTTTTTTTCGAATATTCGCTATATTGCTAAAACAAGAATATATAGCAACATAGCGAATATTCGAAAAAAAAAAGAATATAGAGCAAAATTTGCAAACAACACTACTCCTAAAGTCAAGTATATTGCAGCCTTCTTATTGGCCCACAAGCTAGAAGCAGGGAGGGATCATGTGTACTGATTAAAAAAAATAAAAAATATTCGAAATTACGAATATATATCACTATATTCGAAATATTTGCGAATTTTCGAAGTAACCTATATTCGCGATAAAAATTTTAAATTCGAAAATTCGTAATCGACACTATACATTACCCCACAGCAACAAAACAATATCACAGCCCAAAATCACATCATATGTGAACATATTTGCAACATCAGGTCCACAAGACCCAGTTCTCACTGGAGACTCCCCCTCAGTGAGAACCACCTGCACTTGCTCAGGCTATCTTTCAGGTGACTGTTTCACATTATAGGTCACACCACTTTCATCTATCTTGCACCCGAGCTCACTAACCATAGAACCCTGTGGAGACTGCTTATCTGTACCTAGTACATGTGGTACCCCTTCTTGCAATGCCTCATTTTCCTGTACATTTATCACAGGGTGTTCCTTCAGCTGTGTGCCTTCACCATCAATCAAGATCCCTACCACATATACAATTAAACCAGCAGGGGTAGATTTTTTCCTGATCATAGCCTGCAAAGGAAAAGGGGTGTCATCCTTATCACCTAGGTTACATAACTTCACATTTTCATTAGGCAATGCAGATAACTTGGCACCATTGGTTCTAGTTGTCACCATAGTCTCACCTCCGATAAGAACTATCTGACAGTCCTTTTTAATCACGTCTGTCCAGCATATTTACCATTATACCAGTCTTAGTTTTCAGCATCGTGCTACCCCTTACCTGGAGTAACATAGGGTCTCTAACTTTCATGACCCCAAGCCTAGCCTTGGTCATAGGCATTTTGGGCCACACAATACCCTTCTCCCCTGCGGATTCCCGCGAGGGAGCAACCGCGACAGGCTTACCCGCCTGTTCAGACGCTGCGGTTTCCACAGAGACACATCCCCTTGCGACAGTTCCTTGCCTCTGGGACTTACCACCTGCCGGCCCAGCAGGTAGCAACTGTCGTCAGCGTACTGTCCCGGGGTCTTCCAGCCCAATAAATACAGGAATGTTCTTACCGCATGACGTCGGAGATTCGGCAGTCTCTGGAGATGAAGATATTCCAAGATCACCTCTACCGAGATCTCCAGCCTTCTCTGGGTTCCTGGTACCACGACCACCGGCAGACTCCTCACTGCAACCGTTGCTACTGGAAACCACACGGCCTGGAGTCCGGACCCGTCCCGGACAGTCACTCCAGGCGCACCCTTTAGGACCTTGTACACCATCACAGAAAACACAGACACTCCTGAGAGCCACACCACTCTCCACCTCTTTATCTTCCCGACCATTCACACAAGTATCTTCTCCAGACACCAAGTTTAAGGTCCAAGCATCGCTTTTATTTGGCACCTCAGCAAAATAAACAGAAATCATACAAAATAAACACCTGCCCGGCTGGACTCTAACTAAACAAGGTGTCTTCCTACCTTACTTAAAGCACTGTTCGCACACGGTAATTGCAAGAGGCTTTCCCAGCCCAGTGTCCCACAGCTGCCTGGCTGTACAGAGCCCTGTTCACACACGATCTCACATCCAGTACCTTTATGGGGCAGTGTGGCCCAGTAGTGTCTCCGACTCCGGCCTTGTGACCCTTGCGCCCAAGCGTCACAGCATCCCCCAATGCTCCAATAGCACCTAGCCCCGTGGTCCCTCAGCCAGCCCGGCTGAGACCACTAATACAGAGCCTCCAGCAGGACCCTGTTGCACAATGAATCTCCTTCCCCTAGATTGACACCCTGGGAGGTGCTTTATGCCAGACCCAGCATTTCCAGCTGGTCTCGCCTGTGGTGGAATAGAGATGTGGACTGCACTATCCACCCCTTCCTTGCCTCTCACTTCTGTGAGATCTGTCGCTATCTCACAATGGTTAAAGACAATATACTGGGTAAATGTGGTTCCAGCTCAGGCACAACAGCAACTTGGCTAGGTGATGGCAATGCCACCTCCCAATTGTAATGCTGGGATTTCTGCACCAATGTCCTCCTCTGCCTCCTCAACTTCCACCTTGTTCTCACCCTCCCCCCTAGGCACAGTTTACAGTGGTCCTCCAGCATATCACCTATGCAAAGCACGGTGTTGTCATGGGTTTATGAACCTATTAAGTCTGGCCAAACTGATTCAAACCTTGGGGGAACTGCTCTGCATCATCATTAAATAAATTGAACACCTACTGTCTCCTTGCCAACTGGAGATAGGAACCATGGCTACTGACGCACGTTTTCAATCTCATTGTTACCCAGTTTCTCAAGTTTTCCACTGAACTGCAAGAAGGTCCAGGAAACTGTGCATGCACTTCAGCTACTTTTACAGTGCAAAACACGCAATCCTTGAGCTGCAATGGCAAAGGCTCTTTCACACCATTGCCTTATATGCAACATTTCCACCCATTGGAATTCCATGCTCAATAAGTTAGACTGCCTGTATTAGGAGAGGAAGGTGGTCAATAATTTCTTAATGCAGCAGACGGACAGGTATACTTCCTAGTGTAACTTCCACAGTAACAGGGGCAGCTCATGGGTGACACGTGCCGTTCGTTCAAGGCGTTTGAGGAGGACACTTTTGGGGTCATTTATCAAACCGGTGTAAAGTAGAACTGGCTTAGTTGCCATAGAAAAAAATCAGATTCCACCTTTCATTTTCCAAAGGAGCTGTTACAAATGAATGGTGGAATTTGATAGGTTGCTATGGGCAACTAAGCCAGTTCTACTTTACACCAGTTTAATAAATGACCCCATTTATTTGTCAGTTTGACCCCATTTATTTGTCAGTCAGCAGAACTATGGGATGAATGATGTCATTCCATTCCTTCACATCCTGGAGGGGATGCTGATAAATGAATGGTGAACAAACAGAGGATGTGGCGCCTATATCTCACAGCCACCTGAGCCCTGATAAGGATGAACTGACAGAGGAGTATGATGAGGAGGAGGACATAAGTCCCCAGGAATTTTATACACAACCAGGTGATTTATCTGCCTAAGTGACAAGAAAGGAGCAGGAGAAGCATGATGAGCTGTAGGGCGAATACAAAGATGACGCAGATGACCCCTACAGATCGTGGCAGTATGCAATGGAGATGGAGGTAGAGAGGCCCTCCGAGTCCCTTGCAGAAATAACCAGATTAAGGCCTCTTTCACACTACCGTATGGCTATTTCAGTGCTTTGCAGTTAGTTTTTCACGGATCTGTTGTTCCGTTTTTTTGTTTCCGCTGTGTTTCCGTTTCTTTTTTGTTCCGTTTTCCGTTCCGTTTTTCCATATAGCGTAAACAGTATACTGTAATTACATAGAAAAAATTGGGCTGTGCATAACATTTTCAATAGATGGTTCTGCAAAAACGGAACGGATACGGAAGACATATGGATGCATTTCCGTATGTGTTCCCTTTTTTTTGCGGACCCATTGACTTGAATGGAGCCACGGAACGTGATTTGCGGGGAATAATAGGACATGTTCTATCTTTCAACGGAATGGAAAAACGGAAATACGGAAACGGAATGCAAAACGAAAAAAAATAAAACGGTAGTGTGAAAGAGGCCTAATTGTCAGGATTTGACATGGAGATCACTACTAGCTATCCACAGCACCAGCTGCAAAGGCAGCCAATTAAGTCTGGAGTCTCTGATGAGCAGTTTTCTTCAACCACCTTCTGAAGAAACCACTGAGTAGGGGCAGCAAGACATGCAGCAGAACCTCAACCAGCAGGCTGTGACCAACTGCACTCTGTCAACCATGATCCAGGATCTCCTGGACTACTGGACATGCAATATAACCTATAAATATGTTCCCCAAAGGCCTCATGCACACTACCGTGGTGTGTTTTGCGGTCGGCAAATCGCGGATCCGCAAAACACGGATGGCGTCCGTGTGCGTTCCACAATTTGCGGAACGGCACGGACAGCCTTCAATATAACTGCCTATTCTTGTCCGCAAAGCGCAGACAAGAATAGAACATGATATATTTTTTTAGCAGGGCCACCGAATGGAGCAACGGATATAGACAGCCCACGGAGTGCTGTCCGCATCTTTTGCGGTCCCATTGAAGTGAATGGGTCCGCATCCGAGCCGCCAAAACGGTGGCTCGGATGCGGACCAAAACAACGGCCGTGTGCTTGAGGCCAAACAGGAAAAAGAAAAAAACATACCCATCAATACTATCAAAAAATCTTAATTTATTACACAAAATCTGAAAAAATATAAAACACAATAAGTCAGGGATAATCTATAAGTCAGAAATAGGTCATGGTAACCTTAAATGCTATGTGGAAACACAGGCCTGCAGCCCTACTGCCCCTGAAAAAAATGTATTACATGGTCCAAAGAAAAAGGGGATAACAGGTGAGACCAGATATTACATGCAAATAATATATAGCCAAGCCTATATCCAGTTTCATAATAATATACAAAAGGGACGTCCCATAATGAATAAAGGCTGGAAACATAATCAAACAAATATAAATATTAACCCCCACTGGGCTCACCTGTAGACATGTTCAGGGGAAGAGAGCTGTAGTGTAGCCAGATCAATGCCTTGACATGTGTTTTGCTCTTGTACATAGCTTCGTCAGGAGGTCACACTGTCATGGGTCAACTACTGCCACTGATACTACATTGCCATTTTCTGACAGTGGTGCTTATAGAACAGACTACACAGTGTAGCGGTATACTGTATTTTGTGGGGCACAGTGTATGCTATATGTGTATAACAAACATATTTCACATGAAAACTTAAAATTACTTGGCTTGGCCCTTGGGGATCTCGGACACCACTTCAACACTTTGGCCGGGGGCTCGGTGAAGCTGATGTTGTGTTTTATCCTAATTCGATTTCATAATAAGGATTTGGAGAAGGGGCAGAGGGATAGCAGAGCAGGGAGAGGCTGGTGCTGCTACTAGGGGGTCATACCATGGGGGAGTAATAAAGTCCACCATAATGCCCCCCCCCCCCAGTAGAAATTATTCTCCTTATAATGTGACAGTGCAAGAAATACCCCCTTGTAATGCCCTCAGTTGAGCTAATGTCCCCATAGTGCCCCCATAATGTGCCAGTATAAAATATCCCTATATAGTGCCCCCATAGTGCTTCTCTCCCCCCTTCCTCCTAGTGCCCCCCATAATGTACCAGTATAAAATGCCCCATATATAGTGCCCCAGTAGATGCCCTCAGTGTCCCCCAAGTATAAAATACCCCTTCTTAGTGCCCCCCGTAGATGACCCCATAATACTCCTCTCCCCCCTTCCCCAAAGTACCCACCATAATGTGTCCCAGCATAAAATGCTACTGTACAGAGCCCCCCATATAAAATACCCCTTATTTGTGGCTTCGGTAGATGCCCCTATAGTGCCCACCAATAATGTGCCAGTAAGAAGTGCCGCCAATCATGTGCCAGGAACAAGTGCCCCCAATCATGTGCCAGGAACAAGTGCCCCCAATCATGTGCCAGGAACAAGAGCCCCCCCAATGTGCCAGTAACAAGAGCCCCACCAATGTTTCAGTAACAAGATCCCCCCTAATGTGCCAGTAACAAGAGCCCCCTAATGTGCCAGCAACAAGAATCCCCCCAATGTGCCAGTAACAAGAGCCCCCTTAATGTGCCAGTAACAAGAGCCCCACTAATGTGCCAGTAACAAGAGCCCCTCTAATATGCCAGTAACAAGAGGCCCCCCTAATGTGCCAGTAACAAAACCCCACCTAATGTGCCAGTAACAAGAGCCCCCTAATGTGCCAGTAACAAGAGCCCCCCTAATGTGCCAGTAACGAGAGCCCCCCCAATGTGCCAGTAACAAGAATCCCCTCAATGTGCCAGTAACAAGAGCCCCCTAATGTGCCAGTAACAAGAGCCCCCCTAATGTGCCAGTAACAAGAGCCCCCCTAATGTGCCAGTAACAAGATCTCCCCCAATGTGCCAGTGAAAATATTCTCTCCAATGTGCCAGTAACAGGAGCCCCCCTAATGTGCCAGTAACAAGAGCCCCTCTAATGTGCCAGTAACAAGAGCCCCCCTAATGTGCCAGTAAAACTTTTGTACATATAAAAAATAAAAAAAACACTTATACTTACCTCCATGTCAGCGATGCGACGGCTCGCTGTACGGCTCAGGCGGCGCAATGACGTTATCGCACCGCCTCCGCGGACCTCTAATAGTGCCGGCAGCCTATCAGAGGAAGGGGACGGGACACACATCTCCCTCCCCTGCCGCAGCACAGGCATCTTTATCGCTGTCCTGAGGGCGGTGATACAGTGACTATGGAGATGAGAGCTTCCACAGTGGAAGCGCTCATCTCCCTGTGCCCTGCCGCCGCCGCCCCCCACTTCTGAGCAGCTCGGGGGGGCAATTGCCCCGTTGCTCCCCCTGGATCAGCCAGTGATGCAATATCAGTATGGCTTCATGAGGTATTGGTCATGTCAAACTAATTTAATCAGTTTCCATGAGGAGGTAAGTTCTAGACCTGACCGAGGTGAGTCAATGGATGTCGTATGTCTTGACTTTTCCAAAGAATTTGATACTGTACCACATGAAACAATAGTACATAAAGTGAGAACGCTTTGACTTGGGGAAAATGTGTGTACAGTATGTGGGTAAGTAACTGGCTCAGCGATAGAAAACAGAGGGTGGCACTGGTTATTATTGGTACATATTGAGATTGGGTCACCGTCACCATTGGGGTACTTCAGAGGTCAGTATTGGGGGCAGTATTTTTATGGATGACATGAACTATGAAAATCAATTAACAAGAAAGCGGACAGTATACTGCTATAGACTGATCTAGATAGATTGGAGGCTAGGGCAGAGAAGTAGCAGATGAGGTAACACTTACATGGAAAAGGACTGGGGAATTTTAGTGGACAGAAAACTTAACTGTAGAAACCAGTGTCAGGCAGCTGCTGCCAAGGCCAATAAGATTATGGATTCAGCGATGCATGTGATGATAACATAGTCCTGCCACTCTACAAATCAACAGTCTATCACATCAGTAAAATTCAGGCAACCAGGCTCTCCCAGTGTCTAGAGGGATAGAGCACATAAACAT
Source organism: Bufo bufo (assembly GCF_905171765.1). Lineage (NCBI taxonomy): Eukaryota > Metazoa > Chordata > Amphibia > Anura > Bufonidae > Bufo > Bufo bufo. The sequence continues at coordinate 111,165,574 of NC_053392.1, read as the reverse complement.
CTACCCGTGGAGTAGCCTGGGGACTGGCCCTATGCTTGCTAGCAAGTAGCGCTACTTGTAATTGTAAGACAATTACAAGGGCCGGGGATGGGTCCTTAAATGGCAGATACACAGGTGTGGAAGCTTAGGGCTATTGTATGGTACCCCAACCGGAAAAGTAGAGTATGGTAGGTAGAAAGAGAGAGCCACTAGCTTATACGAAGGTAGCATTTAGCATGTGAAGGGAAACTGCCTAGAAGTGCTAGATGTGGATGTGGTTTGTAGGTAACATCCATACGGCACGCAGTCTTTCCCCAAAGAAAAATGCACACATGCAGTCGCTACTAGCAGGGATCAGCACCGACGGTAGGCTCTCCTTATCACATTCCTCAACATTGGATTGGCAATGTGGGAACCACTCCTCTGTAAACATTCACACTCATAATCAGGTTTTTTTTTTTTTTTTAAAAGAGGGTACCCAATCACTCCCACAACCCTGCCTAGTGAACTGTGTCTAAGAAGATAACATCGGCTCAACGCATTTCAACGTGACAGCAGTACATCACGTATCATCAGGAGCACATATTACAGAGTTGCCTATAGTAGCAATTTGCCCTGCACTGTTGCATGCACAGGCTTCGGCGCTGTGATGGCTGTATGCGGCCGAACACGTGCCAGAATGATATTACAAAGACCCCACCCCCCGAAGGAGAGCGCCAGCGTGAACCACCAATCAGTAGTGGTCACGCCCTCTGTCTGGGCAAATGCGCGATTCTGGCAATAGTGATCCGGGGAGGCAGCGCATGCGCACTGAAAGTAAGGGGGAATCAAATCCGAGGTATGAATCAAAGGAAAGGTCCAGATGCGGATGAGTACAAGGGGACCCTCGGGGGGGAAATATTATGAATTTAATAATAAATGTTGATACAGTAAGAGGTGTCAGTGCCCAACTAGGGTCACTGACCTGGAGTATGTTTTTTTCATATACTGTGCCTACCAACTGGCAGTATAAGATAGTCCAACTACACAGCCAGGGGTGAGGTATCATACGCTAATGTTTGGGATATATTTATCCACAAGATATACTGAATTATACAGTGGATTTGATTCCCCCTTACTTTCAGTGTGCATGCGCTGCCACCCCGGATCACTATTGCCAAAATCGCGCGTTTGCCAAGACACAGGGTGTGACTTATGACGTGCCCCCATTACTGATTGGCGGTTTGCGCTGGCGCTCTCCTTCGGGGGGTGGGGTCTTTGTGATATCATCCCGCCACGTGTTCGCCACGTACAGCCATCACAGCACGGAGCCTGTGCATGCAACAGTGCAGGGCAAATTGCTACTATAGGCAACTATGTAATATATGCTCCTGATGATATGTGATGTACTGCTGTTGAAATGCGTTGAGCCAATGTTATCTTCTTAGACACGGTTCACTAGGCAGGGTTGTGGGAGTGATTGAGTACCCTTTTTTTAAGTAGCGACTGCATGTGTGCATTTTTCTTTGGGGAAAGACTGCGTGCCGTATGGATGTTACTGTCACGACCATGTTTATGGCCGTGACTCCTTGGGAGCCGCATACAGTTGCCCGCGGTTTGGGTTGTAGTGTCAACCGCAGCTGGAGGCATAATGTTGTTTGCCTCAAGTGCAGTTGCCGCGGACAACAGCTATATGTGCGGTTTCCTTGGAGTTGTATGCGTGTATGTATGCACTTTTGTATGTCTGTGTGCACTCTGTTTTATGTTTGGTGTGCACTGACATCTTCTCCTCACTGTGGTTGCCCGTGGCAACGTTTGGTTGCATTGTGTACATGTGGTGGCAGTGTCCCGGCCTTCGGGCTGACTCCCAGGACATGGTTGCCACCCATTTCGTTGCCTGCGGCAACAGCCACAGTGTGTTACTGAGTTGGACACTTTCCCTTTTAATTTATGTTTCCCTTCCCTGGTGGTGGAAGGGTTAACTCCCTTCCCAGTGTGTCTGTGAGTCACTGGGTGTGTCCGACTGTTGGGTGTGGCTTCTTGGCCTATATAGCCTCACTGTTATCCCAGGTCTGGAGGTTGCTTCAGCTATGCTTAGCTGGAGCAGCCTCCTGTTGTATTCTACCTGCCAGTGAGAGCCACCCTTGTGGTCATAAACATTATGTCACATTTACTTTATGTTATGTAGTGTGTGATGTCTATGTGATGTTTTGTTGGGACTTTCCTATGTTGTTTTGTGCAGCTTATGGATCTGGATTCCTGTGTGCACAGGGATCCAGTCAGCAAGGCTGTGGCAGGTAGGTGAAACTATTTAGTTCGCCTGCCATATCCGTAAGTCTGTTTTATTTTCCTTGTTCCTTGCAGCTTGGCCATTGAGACCCCTGTTCCTCCGTATTCAGAAGGAACAGGTTGTCTTATCTTGACTCCGAGTCCAGAGACCTGCCGGAGGGTGAGACAGGGATCTGAGGTTCCTGCGCACGGGTCCTCCTACCTTAAAGGTCAGCCCGTGCAGCTAGGAGTTAGGGTCAGGTTAGGGACGCTGTAGGAGGTGACCTGCTCCCTAATCCTGTTGTCCTGGCCGAGCAGCCATAACATCATCGGGCATCGCACGGCTGAGGGTTTTCCCCATCCTCAGCCGTGACAGTTACCTACAAACCAGAACCACACCTAGCACTTATAGGCAGTTTCCTATACTACTATTTCACCTTTAAAGAAGTCCTACTACGACCTAAGTTGTGGGATGTGTGGAATGCAATTCTGACAGATTTGTCTTTGCCCCCACAAATGCTAAAAGCCCAAATCACAGTCATCTCTAAAGAAGGGAAAGACCCTACCCTATTCACTAGCTACCATCCAATCTCATTACTAAACTGTGATTTAAAGCTGATTGCCAAAATGATAGCTTTTAGACTGGAGTCCTTGCTCCTGAATCTAGTACACATGGAACCAGTTTGCTTTGTGTCATGGAAGAGGGCATTATGAACATAGCCCACTTGATCCATTTTTTCTACCATGCCCATCATACCTCTACACCACTAGACCTTCTCGGCAGAGATGCCGAGAATGCTTTCAACAGCATAGACTGGTTGGTTATGACCCGAGTCTTAAGAAATTTAGCTTTTCCAGTCTCAAATATAAATGCCATTTGGGCAATGCATAGTGCCCTCTGCCAGAGTTATGATGAATTTTTCTTTATCCCCGATGTTTCCCATGTATAATTGAACCAGACAGGGGTGTCCCTCCCCCTTATTATATGTGCTAACCATAGAAACCCCTCTTACAAGGGTTTCATCACTTTGTAACAAAAGCATCAACTAGTGGCCTTCACTGATGCCCTAATGTTGATATTCACAAACCCTATTGTGATATTCCCAGCTATTACTAACATTTTAGACCATTTCCGTTTCCTGTCAAACTTTAAAATAAATCTAACCAAATCTCAGGTTCTGAATGTCAATGTGGACCTATCAGCGCAAAAAACTCTAGAAATATCCACCCCTTTTATGTGGACCAATAGGTCCATTAAGTTTTTAGGTATTAATTTCACCTCCAAACTTAGATTCCTTTTTATTTAACGGGTAACCCCATGAGGTAGAAGCCAATTTTTCCTCATTTTAGGGGGAAAAAAATTCCTTCCCCACACCAGTCCCGACAACAATGAGAATAACACCCTTCTCCCTTCTAACCCTTCTCTAGAAATCTAATAACTAAACATGTCATTCTATTACACTCCAGAAATACATCCAGGCCCCTCTTGAACTCTTTTAATGAATTCACTATCACCACCTCCTCAGGCAAAGAGTTCCATAGTCTCACTGCACTTACAGCAAAGAATCCTCTTCTATATTAGTCTCGGAACCTTCTTTCCTATAGACACAGAGGATGTCCCCTTGTCACAGTGATTAATCGGCAGCCCCATAGCAAATGTCAAAATGGGCCTTGCACTAAATTGCCAGATTGTACCACCCAAGACAGAAGAGTTTCTTCTCGACAACCTTCCTTGACCCATAGGCCTATTTCTAGACAATGCACTTACCTTCAGGATTGGAGTCCTGCAAAGTTTTTGACATCCAACAACAAATGGAATAAGACTAACCAGGACTAGCCTCCCTGTCTCTGAAGGTCCCATAACAGCTGCATGGTCTGTCTCTATAATATGTATGCATTTACTTTCAAGGATTTGGAAGGACTGGTTTCTCTCATTTGGTTAACTTCACAAACTCTCACCAGGACCTTCATTTGCTATTTGAGAAGGTTGAACTGAAAATAAATAATAGGTATCTTTTGACCATTTGCAGTCAATCACCACTGTCTATTTCCTGCATCTCTTATTTATTAGAGATTTCATTATTTATAAAGAGATTAAACAGTCATAAAATCAGTCAGATGAGAGAAATGCATTGCTTACAAAAGGGTTAACAGCATTATTGATGGTAAGTACATGGTGGGCATGCTATACTAACTGTGATTATTACATTTAGAATGTTTCCTAATAGGAAACACATGACTTTGACAATATCAGGACCTTGGACAGTTCCAGTGCTGTATTACAAAGTTACCAAAGAATTTTAAGGAACACATATCAGACCCTAGCAATAAACAGATTAATATAGTACTATCAATTATCTAACTGATTATTAACATATAATGACTTGTACTATTTATTTCAGATCAATAGTTTAAAATTACCTTATTTATAGCGCTACCATCCAATTTTCCATTTTCCATTTTTTTAGCTCTATTGTTAGATTGTTAAAAAAATTTTGGATATTATCTGAATTGAACTCACAAGTTAACGTCTTTTCCATAACTATTAGCAAATAAGGGCATCTGCAATGATAAAACTCATAAACCTTTTCCTGCTCCGCACTACAAATGTACACTGGTGGCAGCTGTCACTTAAAGGGGCTATCCCATGACTAATGCAAAAAATGAAAATCAGACATAATCTAGTACATGACAATCTGTTTATAACAAAGCCAGAACCAGCCCTGTAACTCATAAGATTCCAAAGATCTTCCCATTCATTGCTCCAGTGGTCAGAACCTCAATGATCAGACACGTATTCCCTTTTCTGTTAATAAGGGATAACATGTCTAAGGGCTCATGCACACGACCATATGTATTTTGCGGTCCGCAAAAAACAAATCCGCAAAAAATATGGATGACATCCGCGTGCATTCCGTATTTTGCGGAACGGAACAGCTGGCCCTTAATAGAACAGTACTATCCTTGTCGTTAATGCGGACAATAATAGGGCATGTTCTATTTTTTGGTGGAACAGAAATATGGACATACAGAAATGGAATGCACACAAAGTAACTTCCGTTTTTTTTTTTTGCGGACCCGTTGAAGTGAATGAATGTAAGCGATTTCCAGCCACCAGTATTGGTAAAATCCATTCAACTTTATTTTTCTCCATTAAAAGAAGTTACAAAAGATAAATACGAAACAGGCCTCACATCTCTCGTTTCGGGTACACGCGTTTCGGGTACACGCTTGTAGCACCCTTAATCATAGAGTCACTAGATGACTACACCAGTCAGGTTTTATTGTGGAAAGGGGGGAAGAGGCCACACCCACTGGGTGTGATTGGCATAGAGGAATACTAGCCACTTCCAAATTAACTCCTTGACCACCATAGGAAACTAGACTGTGTGTGAACAGGACCCTAAAGCAACATTACCAAATGAACACAAAATACACCAAAGCATTACCTTACATAAAACTTAAAAACTTTGTGCGCTGTCACAACAATAACATAAATTAATAATGTAAGATTAGATCTTGTCTTCTATTCAATCCATGGGGGACACATGATTTAAGCTTGAATATCCAAAAAGCCTCACGATTGAAAAGTTTTCTCTGCAGATCTCCACCCCTCTCATATGGTCTAACTTTTTCAATACCCTGTACCATAATGTGACTCACATCCCCTCCATGATGGTGTAAGACATGATGGGAGACTGCTGAGATATGGCGGAATGTGTTTATGTTTTTATTGTCATCTCTGTTTGCATCCGACAAATGCCGTCTAATCCTAATTTTTAAGGGGCCAGATGTACACCCTACATTTTGGAGTTGGCAAGTTTTGCAGGTAATCAGGTAAACTACACCATATGTGTTAGTTAATATATTGTTTGTTCATATATGTTTGGTTCTCTGTGCAAGAAGTAAAGTCTTTTGAAGTGAATGGTTCTGCATATGGTCCGCAAAAAAAACAGCACGGACATGGAAAGAAAATATGCTCATGTGCATGAGCCCTTAAGGGGGAACCCTCTTTAAATGGGTTGTCTGAGATATTTAAAAATCTCAGGCATGCCACCAAATGTAAAATAAAAAATGATTATATACTTACCTCTATCTCTGTGCCACTACTTGTTTGCAGACTACAGCAGTGATGTGTAGTGATGGCCTTACGGTTCGCTCGGCGGTCAGTTTGCGGCAAACTTTGCTCGTTCGCGATTCGCAGAACATGTGAACATATGGCGATATTCGCGCCCACCATATTTATTTATAATGTGAAGAACTTTGACCCATGACACATCCGTCAAGTGGTACAGGACAGCCAATTGAAAAGTTTCAGCACATGGACATACCCCTAACTTATAAATAGACCCGATCTGGCCGCCATTTTACATTCAGTCTTTTGCCAGTGTAGGGAGAGGTTGCTGTGTGGAGCAGGGACAGACTAATAGGGCCGCAAAAGTCCTTTTAAGGACTGGTATAGGTGTACTATTGATAGGTGTGCAGTACAGATGGGTGTAATACACTTATAATATACTTTCTAACATAGAAAGCATACAATTGCAAGAAAAAGTATGTGAATCCTTTGGAATGATATGGATTTCTGCACAAATTGGTCATAAAATGTGATCTGATCTTCATCTAAGTCACAACAATAGACAATCACAGTCTGCTTAAACTAATAACACACAAAGAATGAAATGTTACCATGTTTTTATTGAACACACCATGTAAACATTCACAGTGCAGGTGGAAAAAGTATGTGAACCCTTGGATTTAATAACTGGTTGTACCTCCTTTGGCAGCAATAACCAAACATTTCCTGTAGATGCAGATCAGACGTGCACAACGGTCAGGAGTTATTCTTGACTAGAGTTGAGCGGACACCTGTTTGTTTGGGTTCGGCAGGTTCGGCCGAACTTGAAAAAAAAGTTCGGGTTCGGGACCCGAACTTGACCCCGAACCCGAACCCCAACCCCATTGAAGTCAATGGGGACCAGAACTTTTGGGCACTAAAATGGCTCTAAAATAGTCCAAGAAAGGGCTAGAGGGCTGCAAAATGCATCAAAATGTGCTTAAGAGCATGACAACTGTTCTGCAAACAAATGTGGATAGGGAAATGACTTAAAATAACATAAAATACAGAAAAATAAAAAATAACAATCTGGATCTAGAAATAGGAGGTTGAGGAGGCGGTGGATGGGTGGATGTGGCGGTGAAGGTTGACGTGGTGGTGTAGGTGGAAGCGGCGGTGAAGGAGGAATAGGTAGCCAACACTGATTTGTGTTATTTTTTATTTTTAAATTGGGGCATCCCCCAAAATATTGGGACATATAACAAAATAAAACAAAGAAGGATTTTGAGAGCTTTAGGCCCCTGTCACCCAGGCACAGCAGGGGTTCATTCACGGCAAAGGGGGGTTCTTGTCACCTAGCAATAGAACAGAGGATTTTCAGAGATTTAGGCCCCTGTAACCCAGGCAAAGCAGGGGTTTGTATACGCCAAAAATGGCAAAATGTCACCCGACAATTGAAAATAAGATTTTTTTCAATTTAGGGCACTAAAATTGGCACTTTTTTTTTATTAAAATGGCTCTAAAATAGTCCTTGAAAAGGCTAGAGGGATGTAAAAGGCAGTGAAATGTGCTTAAGAGCATGGCAACTGCTCTGCAAACAAATGTGGATAGGAAAATAACTTAAAATGAAATAAAATAACTAAAAAATACAAATTATTAACCTGCAACTCAGAGAAGGAGGTTGATTTGGAGTCGGAGGTTGAGGAGGCGGTGAATTTGGTGTTGTAGGTGGAGGCAGCAATGGAGGGGGAGGAGGTAGCCTACAATGTTTTTTTATTTTTTATTATTGGGGTAGGTACCCCCCAAAATATTGGGACAAATAAAAAAATAAATAAAAAAGAATCATTGCACTTGACTTGAGTACAAGAATGTATGTTTGATTGTGGTATAAATGTCTATTCTGCACAAGGTACAGACAAGTCTTGTGGGATCCAAGCCTGGTTCATTTTAATGAACGTGAGCTTGTCCACGTTGGCTGTGGACAGGCGGCTGCGTCTGTCTGTAATGACGCCTTCTGCCGTGCTAAACACACGTTCAGAGAGTACACTGGCTGCAGGGCAGGCCACCACCTCCAAGGCAAACAGGGGAAGCTCTGGGCATGTGGACAATTTGGAGACCCAGAAATTGAATGGGGCAGAACCATCTTTCAGTACGTGTAGTCGTGTGCACAGGTACGTTCTACCATGTTGTTCAAATGCTGCCTCCTGCTAACACGCTCCATATCAGAAGTTGGGTCCGGTTGTTGCGGCAAGGTGACAAAGCTTTTCCACATGTCGGCCATGCTAAGGCTACTTTCACACTAGCGTTCAGAGAGGATCCGTCTGGTGTTTGCACAGACGGATCCTCTCCTATAATGCAGACGTTTGGATCCGTCTGCATTATAGTTTAGAAAAAATTCTAAGTCTGAAAGTTGTTCAGACGGATCCGTCCAGACTTTACATTGAAAGTCAATGGGGGACGGATCCGTTTGAAAATTGAGCCATATTGTGTCAACTTCAAACGGATCCGTCCCCATTGATCCGTCCCCATTGGCGTTCGGGTGTCCGTCTGCTGAGCGGAGCGGAGGCTGAACGCTGCCAGACTGATGCATTCTGAGCGGATCTGCATCCACTCAGAATGCATTGGTAGCTGGACGGATGCGTTCGGGGCCGCTTGTGAGACCCTTCAAACGGAGCTCACAAGCGGAGCCCCAACGCTAGTGTGAAAGCAGCCTAACCCTGCCTTCTGAGGTGCTGGCGCTGACACAGCTGCATTGGCGACCTCTTCCTCCTCCCCTGCCTTCGACTAGTGCTTCCACTTTTTCCCCGGCGTCAGTCGGGAATGCTCTCAGGAGCGCGTCTATCAGCGTGCGCCTGTAGTCGCGCATCTTCCGATCACGCTCCAGTGAAGGAATTAAGGACGGCACATTGTCTTTGTACCGGGGATCCAGCAGGGTGGCCACCAAGTAGTCAGCACACGTTAAAATGTGGACAACTCTGCAGTCATTGCGCAGGCACTGCAGCATGTAGTCGCTCATGTGTGCCAGGCTGCCCAGAGGCAAGGACAAGCTGTCCTCTGTGGGAGGTGTATCGTCTGCGTCCTCCGTATCCCCCCAGCCATGCACCAGTGATGGGCCCGAGCTGCGTTGGGTGCCAGCCCGCTGTGAATCTGCTTCATCCTCATCCTCCTCCACCTCCTCATCCTCCTCCTCCTCCAGTAGTGGGCCCTGGCTGGCCAAATTTGTACCTAGACTCTGCTGTTGCAAAAATCCTCTTTCTGAGCCACTTCTAAAAAACTGGCCTGAAAGTGTTAGAGATGACCCCTCTTCCTCCTCCTCGTCCTGGGCCACATCCTCTTCCATCATCGCCCTAAGTGTTTTCTCAAGGAGACATAGAATTGGTATTGTAACGCTGATAACGGTGTCATCGCCACTGGCCATGTTGGTGGAGTACTCGAAAAAGCGCAACAGGGCACACAGGTCTCGCATGGAGGCCCAGTCATTGGTGGTGAAGTGGTGCTGTTCCGCAGTGTGACCCACCCGTGCGTGGACCTTGGTTAGGTGGACCTTGCCACAGATGGCATTGCTCAGTGCACACTTGATTTTATCCGATACTTGGTTGTGCAGTGAGCGCACGGCTCTCCTGGAGAAGTAGTGGGGGCTGGGAACGACATACTGTGGGACAGCAAGCAACATGAGCTGTTTGAAGCTGTCCGTCTCCACCAGCCTGAATGACAGCATTTCAAAGGCCAGCAGCTTAGAAATGCTGGCATTAAGGGCCATTGATCGAGGGTGGCTAGGTGGGAATTTACGCTTTCTCTCAAAGGTTTGTGAGATGGAGAGCTGAACGCTTCTGTGTGACATGGTGGAGATGCTTGGTGACAGAGGTGGTGTTGTTGGTGGCACATCCTCTGTTTGCTGGGCGGCTGGTGCTAACGTTCCTCCAGAGGCGGAGGAAGAGGCCGAGGCAGCAGCAGAAGAGGGAGCAGGAAGGGCCTGAGCCCTTTCTTGGTTTTGAAGGTGCTTACTCCACTGCAGCCCGTGTCTCGCATGTAGATGCCTGGTCATGCAAGTTGTGCTAAGGTTCAGAACGTTAATGCCTCGCTTCAGGCTCTGATGGCACAGCGTGCAAACCACTCAGGTCTTGTCGTCAGCACATTGTGTGAAGAAGTGCCATGCCAGGGAACTCCTTGAAGCTGCCTTTGGTGTGCTCGGTCACTGGTGACGGTGGCGAACTGTTTTGGCGACCGCTGCTCTGCTTTTGCACCCTGCTCCCGCTTTTGCTACGCTGTTGACCTTCTTTCCATGTGGGCTCTAGGACCTCATCGTCCCCTGCATCGTCTTCCACCTAGTCTTCCTCCCTGACCTCCTTCTCGGTCTGCACACTGCAGAAAGACGCAGCAGTTGGCACCTGTGTTTCGTCATCATCAGAGACGTGCTGAAGTGGTATTCCCATGTCCTCATCAGGAAACATAAGTGGTTGTACGTCCACCTAGCCCTGGGGAAGGGCTAGGTGGAAGCCCTTGGGAAACCCTGCCAGCAGAGTCTTCAAACAGCATAAGAGACTGCTGCATGACTTGAGGCTCAGACAGGTTCCCCCAATATGCACGGGGGTGATGTGACAGACTGATGAGTATGGGTTTCAGGCGCCACCTGTGCACTTTCTGCAGAAGACTGGGTGGGGGATAATGTAAATGTGCTGGATCCACTGTCGGCCACCCAATTGACTAGCGCCTGTACTTTCTCAGGCCTTACCATACTTGGAACGGCATTAGTCCCGACCAAATATCGCTGTCCTCTCCCTGCACCAGAGGCTCCACCAACATCACCACCACGACCATGACCGCATCCCTTACTAGATGTTTGCCTCATAGTTAGCGTTCACAAAGCAAAGTAAACATAATTAACCGCCAATATAAACCCTGATTTAGGGTATTGCACTCTATTTTTTTTTTAACTCTATATGACAGCGGTATTTGTGGCCTAAATGTGACACTCACTTATGCACGTCTTATCCCAGATGTGCAGTATATCAGATGGTTTTTTCACCCCAGTAACCAAAAAGCCGTATTTCTGGCCTAAATGTGACAGTCACTGATGCTTGTCTAATCCCAGATGTGCAGTATATTTGAGGGTTTTTTCACCCCAGTAACCAAAAAGCCGTATTTCTGGCCTAAATGTGACAGTCACTTATGCATGTGTAATCCCAGATGTGCAGTATATGAGAGGCTTTTTTCACCCCAGTATGCCAAAGCCGTATTTATGGCCTAAATGTGAGAGTCACTTATGCACGTGTAATCCCAGATAAGCAATATATTAGAGGCTTTTATCACCCCAGTAACCAAAAAGCCGTATTTATGGCCGAAATGTGTCAGTCACATATGCACGTGTAATCCCAGATGTGCAGTATATTAGCGGGTTTTTTCACCCTTACCAAAAATCTGTATTTCTGTCCTAAATGTGACAGTCACTTATGCACGTGTAATCCCAGATGTGCAGTATTTGAGAGGCTTTTTTCACCCCAGTATGCCAAAGCCGTATTTATGGCCTAAATGTGACAGTCACTTATGCACGTGTAATCCCAGATGTGCAGTATATTAGAGGGTTATTTCACCCTAACCAAAAAGCTGTATTTCTGTCCTAAATGTGACAGTCACTTATGCACGTGTAATCCCAGATGTGCAGTATATTACAGGGTTTTTTCACCCTAACCAAAAAGCTGTATTTCTCTCCTAAATGTGACAGTCACTTATGCATGTGTAATCCCAGATGTGCAGAATATTAGAGGGTTTTTTCACCCTAACCAAAAAGCTGTATTTCTCTCCAAAATGTGACAGTCACTTATGCATGTGTAATCCCAGATGTGCAGAATATTAGAGGCTTTTTTCACCCTAACCAAAAAGCTGTATTTCTGCCCTAAATGTGACAGTCACTTATGCATGTGTAATCCCAGATATGCAATATATTAGAGGGTTTTTTCACCCTAGTAACCAAAAAGCCGTATTTATGGCCTAAATGTGACGGTCAGTTATGCTTGTCTAATCCCAGATGTGCAGTATAATAGAGGGTTTTTTCACCCTAACCAAAAAGCTGTATTTCTGTCCTAAATGTGACAGTCACTTATGCACGTGTAATCCCAGATGTGCAGTATATGAGAGTCTTTTTTCACCCCAGTATGCCAAAGCCATATTTATGGCCTACATGTGACAGTCACTTATGCACGTGTAATCCCAGATGTGCAGTATATTAGATGGTTTTTTCACCCTAACCAAAAAGCCGTATTTATGGCCTAAATGTGACGGTCAGTTATGCTTGTCTAATCCCAGATGTGCAGTATAATAGAGGGTTTTTTCACCCTAACCAAAAAGCTGTATTTCTGTCCTAAATGTGACAGTCACTTATGCACGTGTAATCCCAGATGTGCAGTATATGAGAGGCTTTTTTCACCCCAGTATGCCAAAGCCATATTTATGGCCTACATGTGACAGTCACTTATGCACGTGTAATCCCAGATGTGCAGTATATTAGAGGGTTTTTTCACCCTAACCAAAAAGCTGTATTTCTGTCCTAAATGTGACAGTCACTTATGCACGTGTAATCCCAGATGTGCACTATATTAGAGGCTTTTTTCACCCTAATCAAAAAGCTGTATTTATGGCCTAAATGTGACAGTCACTTATGCACGTGTAATCCCAGATGTGCAATATATTAGATGCTTTTTTCACCCCAGTAACCAAAAAGCTGTATTTATGGCCTAAATGTGACAGTCACTTATGAACGTGTAATCCCAGATGTGCAGTATATTAGAGGGTTTATTCACCCTAACCAAAAAGCTGTATTTCTGTCCTAAATGTGACAGTCACTTATGCACGTGTAATCCCAGATGTGCAGTATATCAGAGGCTTTTTTCACCCCAGTATGCCAAAGCCATATTTATGGCCTAAATGTGACGGTCAGTTATGCTTGTCTAATCCCAGATGTGCAGTATATTAGAGGGTTTTTTCACCCTAACCAAAAAGCTGTATTTCTGTCCTAAATGTGACAGTCACTTATGCACGTGTAATCCCAGATGTGCAGTATATGAGAGGCTTTTTTCACCCCAGTATGCCAAAGTCGTATTTATGGCCTACATGTGACAGTCACTTATGCACGTGTAATCCCAGATGTGCAGTATATTAGAGGGTTTTTTCACCCTAACCAAAAAGCTGTATTTCTGTCCTAAATGTGACAGTCACTTATGCACGTGTAATCCCAGATGTGCACTATATTAGAGGCTTTTTTCACCCTAACCAAAAAGCTGTATTTCTCTCCTAAATGTGACAGTCACTTATGCATGTGTAATCCCAGATGTGCAGAATATTAGAGGGTTTTTTCACCCTAACCAAAAAGCTGTATTTCTCTCCAAAATGTGACAGTCACTTATGCATGTGTAATCCCAGATGTGCAGAATATTAGAGGCTTTTTTCACCCTAACCAAAAAGCTGTATTTCTGTCCTAAATGTGACAGTCACTTATGCATGTGTAATAAGTGACTGTCACATTTAGGCCATAAATACAGCTTTTTGATTAGGGTGAAAAAAGCCTCTAATATAGTGCACATCTGGGATTACACGTGCATAAGTGACTGTCAAATTTAGGACAGAATATGCAATATATTAGAGGGTTTTTTCACCCTAGTAACCAAAAAGCCGTATTTATGGCCTAAATGTGACGGTCAGTTATGCTTGTCTAATCCCAGATGTGCAGTATAATAGAGGGTTTTTTCACCCTAACCAAAAAGCTGTATTTCTGTCCTAAATGTGACAGTCACTTATGCACGTGTAATCCCAGATATGCAGTATATGAGAGGCTTTTTTCACCCCAGTATGCCAAAGCCATATTTATGGCCTACATGTGACAGTCACTTATGCACGTGTAATCCCAGATGTGCAGTATATTAGATGGTTTTTTCACCCTAACCAAAAAGCTGTATTTCTGTCCTAAATGTGACAGTCACTTATGCACGTGTAATCCCAGATGTGCAGTATATGAGAGGCTTTTTTCACCCCAGTATGCCAAAGCCGTATTTATGGCCTACATGTGACAGTCACTTATGCACGTGTAATCCCAGATGTGCAGTATATGAGAGGCTTTTTTCACCCCAGTATGCCAAAGTCGTATTTATGGCCTACATGTGACAGTCACTTATGCACGTGTAATCCCAGATGTGCAGTATATTAGAGGGTTTTTTCACCCTAACCAAAAAGCTGTATTTCTGTCCTAAATGTGATAGTCACTTATGCACGTGTAATCCCAGATGTGCAGTATATGAGAGGCTTTTTCACCCCAGTATGCCAAAGCCGTATTTATGGCCTACATGTGACAGTCACTTATGCATGTGTAATCCCAGATGTGCAGTATAATAGAGGGTTTTTTCACCCTAACCAAAAAGCTGTATTTCTGTCCTAAATGTGACAGTCACTTATGCACGTGTAATCCCAGATATGCAGTATATGAGAGGCTTTTTTCACCCCAGTATGCCAAAGCCATATTTATGGCCTACATGTGACAGTCACTTATGCACGTGTAATCCCAGATGTGCAGTATATTAGATGGTTTTTTCACCCTAACCAAAAAGCTGTATTTCTGTCCTAAATGTGACAGTCACTTATGCACGTGTAATCCCAGATGTGCAGTATATGAGAGGCTTTTTTCACCCCAGTATGCCAAAGCCGTATTTATGGCCTACATGTGACAGTCACTTATGCACGTGTAATCCCAGATGTGCAGTATATTAGAGGGTTTTTTCACCCTAACCAAAAAGCTGTATTTCTGTCCTAAATTTGACAGTCACTTATGCACGTGTAATCCCAGATGTGCAATAAATTAGAGGCTTTTTTCACCCTAATCAAAAAGCTGTATTTATGGCCTAAATGTGACAGTCACTTATGCACGTGTAATCCCAGATGTGCAATATATTAGATGCTTTTTTCACCCCAGTAACCAAAAAGCTGTATTTATGGCCTAAATGTGACAGTCACTTATGAACGTGTAATCCCAGATGTGCAGTATATTAGAGGGTTTATTCACCCTAACCAAAAAGCTGTATTTCTGTCCTAAATGTGACAGTCACTTATGCACGTGTAATCCCAGATGTGCAGTATATCAGAGGCTTTTTTCACCCCAGTATGCCAAAGCCATATTTATGGCCTAAATGTGACGGTCAGTTATGCTGTCTAATCCCAGATGTGCAGTATATTAGAGGGTTTTTTCACCCTAACCAAAAAGCTGTATTTCTGTCCTAAATGTGACAGTCACTTATGCACGTGTAATCCCAGATGTGCAGTATATGAGAGGCTTTTTTCACCCCAGTATGCCAAAGTCGTATTTATGGCCTACATGTGACAGTCACTTATGCACGTGTAATCCCAGATGTGCAGTATATTAGAGGGTTTTTTCACCCTAACCAAAAAGCTGTATTTCTGTCCTAAATGTGATAGTCACTTATGCACGTGTAATCCCAGATGTGCAGTATATGAGAGGCTTTTTCACCCCAGTATGCCAAAGCCGTATTTATGGCCTACATGTGACAGTCACTTATGCATGTGTAATCCCAGATGTGCAGTATATTAGAGGGTTTTTTCACCCTAACCAAAAAGCTGTATTTCTGTCCTAAATGTGACAGTCACTTATGCACGTGTAATCCCAGATGTGCAATATATTAGAAGGTTTTTCACCCTAACCAAAAAGCTGTATTTCTGTCCTAAATGTGACAGTCACTTATGCACGTTTAATCCCAGATGTGCACTATATTAGAGGCTTTTTTCACCCTAATCAAAAAGCTGTATTTATGGCCTAAATGTGACAGTCACTTATGCACGTGTAATCCCAGATGTGCAATATATTAGATGCTTTTTTCACCCCAGTAACCAAAAAGCCGTATTTATGGCCTAAATGTGACAGTCACTTATGAACCTGTAATCCCAGATGTGCAGTATATTAGAGGGTTTATTCACCCTAATCAAAAAGCTGTATTTCTGTCCTAAATGTGACAGTCATTTATGCATGTGTAATCCCAGATGTGCAGTATATTAGAGGGTTTTTTCACCCTAACCAAAAAGCTGTATTTCTGTCCTAAATGTGACAGTCACTTATGCACGTGTAATCCCAGATGTGCAGTATATGAGAGGCTTTTTCACCCCAGTATGCCAAAGCCGTATTTATGGCCTACATGTGACAGTCACTTATGCACGTGTAATCCCAGATGTGCAGAATTATAGAGGGTTTTTTCACCCTAACCAAAAAGCTGTATTTCTGTCCTAAATGTGACAGTCACTTATGCACGTGTAATCCCAGATGTGCAATATATTAGATGCTTTTTTCACCCCAGTAACCAAAAAGCCGTATTTATGGCCTAAATGTGACAGTCACTTATGAACCTGTAATCCCAGATGTGCAGTATATTAGAGGGTTTATTTACCCTAATCAAAAAGCTGTATTTCTGTCCTAAATGTGACAGTCACTTATGCACGTGTAATCCCAGATGTGCAGTATATCAAAGGCTTTTTTCACCCCAGTATGCCAAAGCCATATTTATGGCCTAAATGTGACGGTCAGTTATGCTTGTCTAATCCCAGATGTGCAGTATATTAGAGGGTTTTTACCCTAACCAAAAAGCTGTATTTCTGTCCTAAATGTGACAGTCACTTATGCACTTGTAATCCCAGATGTGCAGTATATTAGAGGTTTTTTTCACCCTAACCAAAAAGCCGTATTTATGGCCTAAGTTTGACAGTCACTTATGCACGTGTAATCCCAGATGTGCAATATATTAGAGGCTTTTTTCTCCCCAGTAACCAAAAAGCTGTATTTATGGCCTAAATGTGACAGTCATTTATGCATGTGTAATCCCAGATGTGCAGTATATTAGAGGGTTTTTTCACCCTAACCAAAAAGCTGTATTTCTGTCCTAAATGTGACAGTCACTTATGCAAGTGTAATCCCAGATGTGCAGTATATGAGAGGCTTTTTTCACCCCAGTATGCCAAAGCCGTATTTATGGCCTAAATGTGACAGTCACTTATGCACGTGTAATCCCAGATGTGCAGTATATTAGAGGGTTTTTTCACACTAACCAAAAAGCTATATTTCTGTCACCCCAGTACGCCAAACCTGTATTTCTGGTCTTGCAGATAGCCTGTGCTGATGCACTATCGTTGCATAAAATGGCTGCCGATCATGTATTGATATTGACTAACTGAAGAAAAAAAAGTTCATTTTCAGCAGTAGTTGGCTCAGGGCAGGCTTAAAAAAATTGTGCATTGCACCCACAAAACACTTTTTCTGTGGATCGCTGAGTACATAAACCAGTTCTTGATAAGATTGCTCCCTGATATCTCCCTCACAGCAGCTGCAGCCTCTCCCTACACTAATCCGAGCAGAGTGACGGGCGGCGCTACGTGACTCCAGCTTAAATAGAGGCTGGGTCACATGCTGCAGTTGGCCAATCACAGCCATGCCAATAGTAGGCATGGCTGTGATGGCCTTTTGGGGCAAGTAGTATGACGCTTGTTGATTGGCTGCCGTGCAGCCTTTCAAAAAGCGCAAAGAAAGTGCCGAACACCGAACCCGAACCCAAACTTTTACGTAAATGTTCGGGTTTGGGTCCGGGTGCCGAAAAACCTAAAGTTCGGTACGAAGCCGAACTTTACAGTTCGGGTTCGTTCAACTCTATTCTTGACCGTTCTTCTTTACAGAACTGTTTCAGTTCAGCAATATTCTTGGAATGTCTGTGTGAATCACTTTCTTGAGGTCATGCCACAGCATCTGAATCGGAGTGACGTCAGGACTCTGACTAGGCTACTCCAGAAGGCGTATTTTCTTCTGTTTTAGCCATTCTGTTGTTGATTTACTTCTATGCTTTGGGTCATTGTCCTGTTGCAACACCCATCTTCTGTTGAGCTACAGCTGTTGGACAGATGGTCTTAAGCTCTCCTGCAAAATGTCTTGATAAACTTGGGAATTCATTTTTCCTTTGATGCTAGCAATCCGTCCAGGCCCTAATGCAGCAAAGCAGCCCCAAACCATGATGCAGCCACCACCATACTTCACAATTGGGATGAGGTTTTGATGTTGGTGTGCTGTGCCTCTTTTTCTCCACACATAGTGTTGTGTGTTTCTTCCAAACAACTCAACTTTGGTTTCATCTGTCCAAAGATTATTTTGCCAGTACTGCTGTGGAACATCCAGGTGCTCTTGCTCAAACTGTAAACATACAGCAATGTTTTTTTTGGACAGCAGTGGCTTCCTCTGTAGTATCCTCCCATGAAATCCATTCTTGTTTAGTGTTTTACGTATCGTAGATTCGCTAACAGGGATGTTAGCATATGCCAGAGACTTTTGTAAGTCTTTAGCTGACACTCTAGGATTCTTCTTCACCTCATTGAGCAGTCTGCGCTGTGCTCTTGCAGTCATCTTTACAGGACGGCCACTCCTAAGGAGAGTAGCAGCAGTGATGAACTTTCTCCATTTATAGACAATTTGTCTTACCATGGACTGATGAACAGCAAGGCTTTTGGAGATACTTTTATACCCTTTTTCAGCTTTATGAAAGTCAACAATTCTTAATTGTAGGTCATCTGAGAGCTCTTTTGTGCGAGGCATCATTCACATCAGGCAATGCTTCTTGTGAAAAGCAAACCCAGAACTGGTGTGTGTTTTTTATAGGGCAGGGCAGCTGTAACCAACACCTCCAATCTCATCTCATTGATTGGACTCCAGTTGGCTGACGCCTCACTCCAATTAGCTCTTGGAGATGTTATTAGTCTAGGGGTTCACATACTTTTTCCACCTGCACTGTGAATGTTTACATGGTGTGTTCAATAAAAACATGGTAACATTTAATTCTTTGTGTGTTCTTAGTTTAAGCAGACTGTGATTGTCTATTGTTGTGACTTAGATGAAGATCAGATCACATTTTATGACAAATTTGTGCAGAAATCAATATTCCAAAGGGTTCACATACTTTTTCTTGCAACTGTATTATAGTGGATTTGTATTGTGCAGCAGTTGTGTGTGGTTCTGCTGTGATACTGCAGCTACACAGAGTGACAAACACAATTAGAAAAAATAATTATAACTGGTGTGATATATCAGTCGCCCCCCCAAAAAAATGATAGAAGCAGGGTGTTATATACCAATAATATACTTTCTATATAGTGCATTTGGGTAGTGCAGCATTTGTTTGCGGTTTTGCTGCTTTCCCTCTGCTACACACAGTGACAAACGGTATTGGAAAAAATAATTATAACTGTTGTGTGCATGCGCGTACACGAAAATTATATTGCCGATATTTTGTATTGAAAAAAATAATGAATGGAGATCGCAAATTCGAATAATACATCTGGTATGTCACTGTCCATGTTGTGGGACTATTTGTGCAATTCTAGTAATTATTTCTTGGCTGAAAATATGAGCTGAAGGTTTTTCAGGTTCTCCTGCCAATAAAATGAATGAGACCAGCCGCAAACTTGCGGTTCGCGAATATTTGATTGCGTTCGCGCATTCGCGTCCTTGAACCGTACTGGCAGATATTCGTCCATCACTAGTGATGTACAAGTATACAGCACGCGAACGCTGCAGCCAAAGAAAATTAGGCAATTTTAAAAAATTTAAAACATTTAATGGGTGCCTTTTTTGCCCATGCTCCACACAATAAGTAGTAGGAAGGTGAAGTACAAGGGTACCATCAATAAAATGTGCTAAAGGGATAGACTGAAATAATAATGCTATAAAACCTCAAAGATCTTTGTAAAATATGTGGTAGAAGCCTATGCTCATGCTTTACGTCAAGATCTTGTGAAATGTTCCCTTTTAGAGCAGTTTCAACCTAGATATGTAAGAAATTTCAAGAAATGTATGGCAACTGTCCATTACCTGTTACCATTTTTTTCTGTTTTCCTTGTTTGTTATGACTACTTTCATCACCATTGTTCTGCCCCATCAGACTAACAAAAATGACAGAAGTGGGGGATTGCCCCAGCATCTGACAGACCCAACTGGTTTTAATGGGGTCCTACGGCAATCTCTCATGCTATCTTTAAGACAGAAGTGAACACACCATTAACTGGATGTTTGTTGCATAGTTTGTTTTTTATCGTAGTCTTCATGCCTTAACCCCTAATGAACTCTGCCATGCATGTACATCAGAAATTGTCACTTTAATGATGGCACCCACTTGTGAGTTCAACGGGTGCCATAGCCTATCGGTTTCTGCTGCTTCAAACAGCAAAGGGCTGGGGCTTATCTAGAAACATAGAATGTGTCGGCAGATAAGAACCATTTGGCCCATCTAGTCTGCCCAATATACTGAGTAGTGATGAGCGGCAGGTGCCATATTCGATTTCGACGAAATTCGCGAATATTCGATAGAATATTCGTTTTATATTCGTCGAAATCAAATATTTGTCATTATTCTTGTTATCGCGATTAATATGCGATTTAAATAATCGCGTATTGCGATTTTAACTTAAAGGCTACTCTCCTATTGAAATAGCAATGCGATTAATTCAAGTTATAATAATTGAATTTCGATTTTAACTTAGCACTGCTATATTCCATATTCGTTAATTCTAGCTTAATATGGAATATAGCAGTGCTAAGTTAAAATCGAAATTCGATTATTCTAACTTGATTTTTTTTTTTTTTTATTGTTAGATTTTTTTCTTTCCCACTTCCCTAAAGTTGTTCTTACCTGTCCTTTGGATTCCTGGCTTCCTGGCTGCTCCAGTCAGTGCCCGTTGCCGCTTCTGCCGACTTCCGTGCTCATGGAGCGTCCCCATCACCATGGGAACGTCTCCATATACTAGAATGTACTGTCAGATTTGAGAATTACGTGAAAAATCGCAATTCGATTATTTCAAGTTATAATAATCAAATTTTGATTTTAACTTAGCACTGCTATATTTAATTCTAGCCTAATATGGAATATAGCAGTGCTAAGTTAAAATCGAAATTCGATTATTATAACTTGAATTAATCGAATTGCGATTTCAACTTGGACCTGGTATACTATGGTTGGCTTGGTAGAATTAGCGAATATGACGAATGTATTCGTTATATTCCACAAAACGAATATAACGAATGTATTCGTCATATTCCACAAAACGAAGATAACGAATGTATTCGTCATATTCCACAAAACGAAGATAACGAAGTATTATGCATCTTCGTTTTAGCTACCTATTCATCAACTTCGCTAATTCTAGCAATCATATAGGAAAGTTTACTATAGAGACAGCTAAGTTTAATTCGCTATGCGATTATATTACTTTGCTTTTTTTTAATAAATAGAATAATTATAATAATTATCAGGTATTATAATTATTCTATTTTTTTTTTTTAAAAAGAAGTCATATAATCGCATAGCGAATTAAACTTAGCTGTCTCTATAGTAAACTTTCCTATATGATTGCTAGAATTAGCGAAGTTGACGAATAGGTAGCTAAAACGAAGATGCAGAATACTTCGTTAACTTCGTTTTGTGGAATATGACGAATACATTCGTTATATTCGTTTTGTGGAATATGACGAATACATTCGTCATATTCGCTAATTCTACCAAGCCAACCATAGTAAACCAGGTCCAAGTTGAAATCGCAATTCGATTAATTCAAGTTATAATAATCGAATTTCGATTTTAACTTAGCACTGCTATATTCCATATTAGGCTAGAATTAAATATAGCAGTGCTAAGTTAAAATCGAAATTCGATTATTATAACTTGAAATAATCGAATTGCGATTTTTCACGTAATTCTCAAATCCGACAGTACATTCTAGTATATGGAGACGGAATGGTGATGGGGACGCTCCATGAGCACGGAATTCGGCAGAAGCGGCAACGGGCACTGACTGGAGCAGCCAGGAATCCAAAGGACAGGTAAGAACAACTTTAGGGAAGTGGGAAAGAAAAAAATATAACAATAAAAAAAAAAAAATAATAATAATAATAATATTCGAAATATCGAATTTATATCACTATATTCGAAATATTCGCGAATTAGCGAAGTGTTGATATTCGCGAAAAAAATTTGATATTCGAATATTCGCGCTCAACACTAATACTGAGTACTATGGATAGCCCCTGGCCCTATCTTATATGAAGGATGGCCTTATGCCTATCCCATGCATGCTTAAATTCCTTCACTGTATTTGCAGCTACCACTTCTGCAGGAAGGCTATTCCATGCATCCACTACTCTCTCAGTAAAGTAATACTTCCAGATATTACTTTTAAACCTTTGCCGCTCTAATTTAAAACTATGTCCTCTTGTAGCAGTTTTTCTTCTTTTAAATATTCTCTCCTCTTTTACCTTGTTGATT
The DNA here is from genome assembly GCF_905171765.1 of Bufo bufo. Lineage (NCBI taxonomy): Eukaryota > Metazoa > Chordata > Amphibia > Anura > Bufonidae > Bufo > Bufo bufo. The sequence continues at coordinate 111,142,957 of NC_053392.1, read as the reverse complement.
CCCTTTATGTATTTAAAAGTTTCTATCATATCCCCTCTGTCTCGTCTTTCTTCCAAGTTCCCAAATCTCTGTTATTGGCCTCTGACATTTAACCCCTCAGATGCTGTTGTCAAATGGGACCGCGGCATCTAAGTGATAAAAATGTGGGAACCGCGTGCCCCTTCACCCTCACACTATCACAGGAACATAAAAGCTTCCTTGATCTCAGCTAGTGGAGGCTGTTATGTTCATGTGATAGCTCGGAAACCTGCTTGAGGCTCTGACACCGATCACTGGTGTATTCTGATACAAGCCTGCAGGTGGCAGCAATGTATTTGAATATACTGAATTCTGTGTTTTGTGTTTTGCATGTTATATGTCACCTATAAAAAAAAAATATATACATATATATATATATATATATATATATATATATATATATAAGTTCAAATCACCCCTTTTAAAATAAAAAGAAACAATTAATAAAAATAATAATAATTATAGGCATCACCGCATGCGCGGTACTCTCCCATTCATTTCTATGGGAGAGGCGGGGATTAGCGCTTGGTGGTGGACGGACTCCAGCCACAGCGCCCCCTGCTTCGCTCTCGATATAGGTGCGGGTCCCAGCGGTGGGACCCGCACCTATCAGACAATGGGGGCATATCCTAGCGGAATACCCCTTTAACCGCCTAACGCAGGATTGCGTTCCGGAGGTGGTCGATTTATTCCTCCTAGACGCGCCGGCGCGTCATCTCGCGAGAGGCGAGATTTCCTGTGAACGCGCGCACACAGGAGCGCGCGTTCACAGGAACCGAAGGTAAACGAGTGGATCTGCAGCCTGCCAGCGGTGATCGTTCGCTGGCAAGCTGTAGATGCGATTTTTTTTAACCCCTTAAAGGTATATTAGACGCTGTTTTGATAACAGCGTCTAATATACCTGCTACCTGGTCCTCTGGTGGTCCCTTTTGCTTGGATCGACCACAGAGGGCACAGGCAGCTCTGTAAGGAGCACCAATCACCACTACACCCCCCCTGTCACTTATTAACCCCTGATCACCCCATATAGACTCCCTGATCACCCTGATCACCCCCCTGTCATTGATCACCCCCCTGTAAGTCTCCATTCAGATGTCAGTATGTGTTTTGCCGATCCGCGGACCCACGGATCCGCGGACCTGTAAAACACATATGGACGTCTGAATGGAGTCTTACAGGGGGGTGATCAATGACAGGGGGGTGATCACCCATTATTAGACTTCCTGATCACCCCCCTGTCATTGATCACCCCCCTGTAAGGCTACATTCAGACGTCAGTATGTGTTTTGCGGATTCGCAAAACACATACGGATGTCTGAATGGAGCCTTACAGGGGGGTGATCACGCCATATAGACTCCCTGATCACCCCCCTGTCATTGATCACCCCCCTGTAAGGCTGCATTCAGACATCCGTATGTGTTTTGCGGATCCACAAAACACGGACACCGTGGATCCGCAAAACACGGACACCGGCAATGTGCTTTCCGCATTTTGCGGATCCGCACATTGCCAGAACTATATAGAAAATGCCTTTTCTTGTCCGCAATTGCGGACAAGAATAGGACATGTTCTATAGGCTCTACAAAAAACGCAGTGTTCGCCCGATCAGGCCTGATCTTGTGCGCACACTTGCGTTCAGTCTGCCCCACCGCAGTGACCGAATTTTTTTTTTCTGATCACTGCAAAAACACCGTAAAATCGCTGCGGCGCTATAAAAAGATCACTTTTGAGGGGCATGGCGAGTTCATAGAAGATTTATTTATTTTTTGTCACAAGTTAGCGGAAATTGATATATATATATATTTTTTTTTCTTACAAAGTCTTATATTCCACTAACTTGTGACAAAAAATAAAATCTCACATGAACTCACCATACCCCTCACGGAATCCAAATGCGTAAAAAAATTTTGAAATTTATATTCCAGACTTCTTCTCACTCTTTAGGGCCCCTAAAATGCCAGGGCAGTATAAATACCCCACAAGTGACCCCATTTCGGAAAGAAGACACCCCAAGGTATTTCGTGAGGGGCATGGCGAGTTCATGTAAAATTTTATTTTTTGTCACAAGTTAGTGAAATATGAAACTTTGTAAGAGAAAAAAAAATAATTCATTTTCTGCTAACTTGTGCCAAAAAAAAAAAATATTCTAGGAACTCGCCATGCCCCTCACGGAATACCTTGGGGTGTCTTCTTTCCAAAATGGGGTCACTTGTGGAGTATTTATACTGCCCTGGCACTTTAGGGGACCTAAAGCGTGAGAAGTAGTTTGGAATCCAAATGCGTAAAAAATGCCCTGTGAAATCGTAAAGATTCTCATTGGAATTTGGGCCCCTTTGCACACCTAGGCTGCAAAAAAGTGTCACATATGTGGTATCGCCGTACTCAGGAGAAATAGGGCAATGTGTTTTAGGGTGTATTTTTACATATACCCATGCTGGGTGAGAGGAATATCTCTGTAAATTGACAACTTTGTATCAAAATTTTTTAAAAGTTGTCATTTACAGAGATATTTCTCTCACCCAGTATGGGTATATGTAAAAATACACCCCAAAACACATTGCCCTACTTCTCCTGAGTACGGCGATACCACATGTGTGACACTTTTTTGCAGCCTAGGTGGGCAAAGGGCCCACATTCTAAAGAGCACCTTTAGGATTTCACAGGACATTTTTTACACATTTGAATTTCAAACTACTTCTCACGCATTAGGGCCCCTAAAATGCCAGGGCAGTATAACTACCCCACAAGTGACCCCATTTTGGAAATAAGACACCCCAAGGTATTTTGTGATGGGCATAGTGAGTTCATGGAAGTTTTAATTTTTTGTCACAAGTTAGTGGAATATGAGACTTTGTAAGGGGAAAAAAACAATAAAATCATAATTTTTTGTGCCATTTTTTTTTTTACCTAAACATTTTTTTTTTATCAAAGACATGTAGTAGAATAAATTTAGAGAAAAATTTATATAGAAATGTATTATTTTTTTTTTATGTTACAACTGAAAGTGAAAAATGTCATTTTTTTGCAAAAATTTTGGTAAATTTCGATTAATAACAAAAAATGTAAAAATGTCAGCAGCAATGAAATACCACCAAATGAACGCTCTATTAGTGAGAAGAAAAGGAGGTAAAATTCATTTGGGTGGTAAGTTGTATGACCGAGCAATAAACCGTGAAAGTAGTGTAGTGCAGAATTGTAAAAAGTGGTCTGGTCATTAAGGGTGTTTAAGCTAGGGGAGCTGAGGTGGTTAAAGAGGACCTTTCATCAGAAAATAGTGTGTTAAATTCTTATACGACCTTATGGGGCTGCTCTCACTGATGTCCGGACACTTTTTTTTTTTTGAAAAAAAAAAAAGTGTCCGGACATCAGTGAGAGCAGCCCCATAAGGTCATATAAGAATTTAACACACTATTTTCTGATGAAAGGTCCTCTTTAAGCACTTGGAAAGCATTGAATAATTTTGAACAGAACGAGTTTTACTCCAACAATTACCTGATCTACATCAAAGTTTGCGTAGTAAACAGTGTATGAAAATATAATGGAATAACAAAATTTCAAAAAGTCTCCTTTTTCAGTTTATAAGTCTTACTTGAGCAAGGCCCAGTACTGTTAATAGTGCTTCAGGCATCTGCCTTTGCGTTTGTGAACGGTCTTATTTTCCTGTTGCAAAAACCAGCAGTAGTCCCTCATCATGTTGGGATTCCAGCGGCCTTGATACCTGTTCTCTATTGTAAATACAGATAAAGGAGTGTGGGCAGCACCACTGTCTGTGGGGTACAGTCGGAGTGCCAGCGGCTGTGGGGGCGATCCACCTCCAAAATGTAAAAATAAAGAATTCCGCAGCACATCCAAATAGTAAAAAAGTAGAAAAAAGGCTTTATTCACCAGACATGCGACGTTTCAATCCTCTCAATGGGATCCCAATGAAAAATCCCATTGAGAGGATTGAAACGTCGCATGTCTGGTGAATAAAGCCTTTTTTCTACTTTTTTACTATTTGGATGTGCTGCGGAATTCTTTATTTTTTGGTCTCTATTGTAGAAATATCTTTATGGAACCGCTCTCCATGTTCGTCACATACATGTCCCAAATTGGGAGGGAAAAAGTCAAGATGGGAAGTTAAGAAATGCACTTTCAATGACATTCGGCAGCCAAGTTGTTCATATGCTGTTAGAATGTTGTCTAGTAATGCAGCATAGTTTGCAGCTCGTCTGTTCCCAAGGAAGTTCTGCACTACTAGTACAAATGCATCCCAAGCTGCAAGACGCATTTGCTTTGTCAGATTCTTGCGCTGCTCATCATAACCAGTGTATTTGCCGCATATGTAGCAGAAATTGTCTGGATCTTTAACACATTTGCATTTATCGAACTTAAGTTTCAAAACTGATAGCACTATAAGGCTGCGTTCACACGGGCGAGATTTCCGCGCGGGTGCAATGCGGTAGGTGAACGCATTGCACCCGCACTGAATCTGGACCCATTCATTTCAATGGGGCTGTTCAGATGAGCGATGATTTTCACGCATCACTTATGCGTTGCGTGAAAATCGCAGCATGCTCTATATTCTGCGTTTTTCACGCAACGCAGGCCCCATAGAAATGAATAGGGTTGCGTGAAAATCGCAAGCATCCGCAAGCAAGTGCGGATGCGGTGCGATTTTCACGCATTGGTTGCTAGGTGACAGTCGATAAACTGTATTATTTTCCCTTATAACATGGTTATAAGGGAAAATAATAGCATTCTGAATACAGAATGCATAGTAGGTGATCAATTGAGGGTTAAAAAAAAATAAAAAAATTAACTCACCTTCTCCTCTTGTTCGCGTAGTTCTCCCGGTCTTTAGTTCTTTAAAAGATGAACTATGGGCTAAAGGACCTTTGGTGACGTCAGATCACATGCTCCAATCACATGGTACATCAGACACAAACGAGACACTCCAATTGCAAGACACATACAGAACTTCCATGATGGAGATTCCAGGTCACTGAAGTTCTGTGTAATTGAAGTGATACGCCCATCCCCTAGAGGTGGTGACCTCAATAGAAAAATATTGCAAAAAGAGGCGGAATGGACTCATAGGTTAAAAACAGTGAGTCCATTAGGCCTCAATGAAATATTGTCCTTTGGATGTTTTATTTAGTCCCGGTGTATTTAAATACTCAAAACCACCTGACAAGTACATAAAAAGAATGTGGACGAGATAGGAAAAATAATATATCTACCGTGATAGGTTATATTCATGTCCAGGGTACATCATTAATTTCTTTATATAATACACGCTACCCCAGACTAGCCTCCTCTCACTCAAAAAGTCCCTTAAAATGAACCACTGTAGCCCCCAAAATATTATATACCCAGGTCATATGAGTATGACACCAAGGATAGCCTGTGGACCAGAATGCATTATAGCCAGTCATATTACGACCCTCTCATGATAGACTAAATTATGAGCATCTGGATCATTTATGACGTCTAGGCCGTATACATAAACAAACGAATGTGTCTTGCATGCATTTTTGCGCATATGACTAGATGACTTACTGTATATGTCAGTCTGAACCATCTACCACTAACCGGATGTTTACGTCTCGACTAGTCTTCTTGAGACGCATTAACATGACGTCCATGCGTTCCACAGAATCATGTGAAGCGCATCAATATGACGTCTATGCGTTCCACACAGTCATGCAGCACCTTAGATCCTAGGCTGGGCCGGGACGCATGACTCTGACGTAATGCGTTCCACAGCGGATTCCGGCAACTACTGCGCATGCGCAGAGTGACACACTTCCGGATCTGAGACTGACCAAATGGAACGCACGCCGGGATGCGATGTAAGTGACACACCGCATGCCAATTAAGATAATCTTACCGGTATATGTAAGGGGGCAGTCTCAGACATGCGTCTGGACTGCATCTATTCAGCTGGGACATCACAAAAAGAGCGATTGAGCTAACGGTTATTATACCGTATTTGCATCTTCTGTATAACCCCTGATAAATCTGACAACATTGCCTGTCAGAGGAAACGCGTCGGGAACGACTATTGAAAAGATATCTGACTAGGCCGGCACCTGGAGACAACGTATAGGGTGAGAATAATAGGGCCAGCCACCGAGAAGTGGGGTCGCTCCTTAGGGGGTGATTCTCCCGCATATAGGCGGGAGACCTCTCCGCTTTCAGGCAGGAAAAAAACAGTTCAGCAGGGATATATTCCTACCTGCCTGACCTATTATCCAAGATAATCAGTAACTAAACATTACTGGATCCACTTTCTCAGCAGATAAAGGGATCACCGCGGATCCAACTGGACCACCTAGCTGCCTGGATACCAAGTCTTCACACATCTCATATACAACAAACCGTGAGTGGTGATCATAACAAGTGGTCCAACTACATTCTCATCCACACCCAGTGTATTGTATTGCCGATATACACTCACCTAAAGAATTATTAGGAACACCTGTTCTATTTCTCATTAATGCAATTATCTAGTCAACCAATCACATGGCAGTTGCTTCAATGCATTTAGGGGTGTGGTCCTGGTCAAGACAATCTCCTGAACTCCAAACTGAATGTCAGAATGGGAAAGAAAGGTGATTTAAGCAATTTTGAGCGTGGCATGGTTGTTGGTGCCAGACGGGCCGGTCTGAGTATTTCACAATCTGCTCAGTTACTGGGATTTTCACGCACAACCTTTTCTAGGGTTTACAAAGAATGGTGTGAAAAGTGAATAACATCCAGTATGCGGCAGTCCTGTGGGCAAAAATGCCTTGTGGATGCTAGAGGTCAGAGGAGAATGGGCCGACTGATTCAAGCTGATAGAAGAGCAACGTTGACTGAAATAACCACTCGTTACAACCGAGGTATGCAGCAAAGCATTTGTGAAGCCACAACATGCACAACCTTGAGGCGGATGGGCTACAACAGCAGAAGACCCCACCGGTACCATTCATCTCCACTACAAATGAGAAAAAGAGGCTACAATTTGCACGAGCTCACCAAAATCGGACTGTTGAAGACTGGAAAAATGTTGCCTGGTCTGATGAGTCTCGATTTCTGTTGAGACATTCAAATGGTAGAGTCCGAATTTGGCGTAAACAGAATGAGAACATGTATGCATCCTCTGATGGCTACTTCCAGCAGGATAATGCACCATGTCACAAAGCTCGAATCATTTCAAATTGGTTTCTTGAACATGACAATGAGTTCACTGTACTAAAATGGCCCCCACAGTCACCAGATCTCAACCCAATAGAGCATCTTTGGGATGTGGTGGAACGGGAGCTTCGTGCCCTGGATGTGCATCCCTCAAATCTCCATTAACTGCAAGATGCTATCCTATCAATATGGGCCAACATTTCTAAAGAATGCTATCAGCACCTTGTTGAATCAATGCCACGTAGAATCAAGGCAGTTCTGAAGGCAAAAGGGGATCCAACACCGAATTAGTATGGTGTTCCTAATAATTCTTTAGGTGAGTGTATGTGCGTAGTCAGACCTTTTTTCATATGCAGTCATTTATTACTACAAACTTGGGACATATTTTTTATAAATTATCTGATAAAAGTTAAGTTTTAGTAGGATAACAAATCAGTGATACATCTTATTATTACTTTAAGGTAAGACTATCTATTATAAGACTCATACTTGAATGACACTGTTTGCAAATACATAGTTTTTTTTGTCAATGGCCTATGTCTTCTGAACTTTTCAGCTTCAATGCATAAGTATGTGCAATTAGTAGACGTATTTAAAATCGTTCATTTGTATTCATAAACTGTGTGTGCTTGGATTAGTCACACCAGAATCCAGTTCCGCAGGGGTTAATAATTCAAATGCAGCCTGTAATGATGAGGACACTTCACCTGTGTGTATATGTTAATTGTCTAGAACTTTATGAAGCTAAATGCTATTTCTTTTTTATAATTATCTAAGAATATAAACAATTGCTTTAACATCTACCACTATGTGCTCGGTTCATTTATACTTTCCCGACACATTGCCATTAAATAATGTCAAGTAATGTACTTGATTTGTAAACGTATGCTATTAAAGTGTATTCATTTTTCTTTTTTTTTCTTTTCAGATATCTGGCTACTGGAAATTCCTTTTCGTCTTTACATTTTGATTTTCGAATGGGGACCTCCACAATGGCTGGCGTGGTACGGGCTGCATGTTCCGCCATTTGGTTGACACTGAAGGCTTCAGTGCAGCCACAACCAACCAAGCAGAAGTGGCTTGATATAGCCCAGGGCTTCCTGGAGAGGGCTCAATTCCCAAATTGTATTGGTGCCCTTGATGGGAAGCACATACTGGTTAAGAAGCCACCAAACTCAGGGTCCCAATACTATAATTATAAGCAGTTTTTCTCTGTAGTTTTGTTGGCCTTGGCTGACACAAACTACAGGGTTATAATTGTAGATATTGGGTCCTATGGAAGTTCTGAAGATGCTCGCATCTTCAGGGCTTCCAGAATGGGTCGCTGGCTTCAGTCCAACCAACTGGACGTACCACAGCCAGCAAACCTTCCTGGCTCTACTGGGCCACCAGCGCCTTATTTGGTTGTAGGGGACGAGATATTTGCCCTTTCTAGCCACCTGATGTGTCCTTTTCCGCAACGAGGTTTGGATGCCAAGAGGCGCAATTTTAATTATCGCTAAAGTAGAGCCAGAAGGTTTGTGGAGTGCACATTTGGTATTTTTGATAATGAATGGTGGGTTTTCCAGTCAGCCATACAGCTGGCCTCACAAAATGTCAATGTGATCATCAAGGCGTGTGTAGTGCTGCATAACTACATACACACCTTTGAGGCCACACCTGATAAAGACGCCCAAGTCTACAGTACACCATCAGGAAAAGACACATTACTACTTGGACGATCTGGATCTGCTGGACTGAGAGTGAGGAAGTTATTTTCAGATTATTTTATGTCCCCTATCGGTTCATTCCCTTTTCAGCATTTGTCCTTTACTCATGGACGTTTGTGTTTGCCAGTATTTATTCATAACCTGGATGGTTAGTCTTTTCATTTTTTACTTAGGGACTCACAAATAATGAGCACCCTTGACATGGGTTTGCGAGCTTCCATATTTTGCGTACAGATAGTGTATTCAACATGGTATGTGAAATACAGTATGTACTATTTTATATAATAGTAAAATATAGTTTCCAAAGGAATGCATGTTTTAAATTAATAACATTTCTCAAGTATAAGTGGGGCTAATTCTCATTATTACCAAAATATGAGTATATGTGCAATAGCGAATAAAATCCATGTGTAATGTTAGTTACCGTATTTTCCGCCCCATAAGATGCACCAGCCCATAACACGCACCTAGATTTTTGAGGAGGAAAATAACCAAAGGTGTGCTTTTGGTGGGTTTTGAACGAATGGTGGTCTGTGGATGACACTATTATGGGGGATCTGTGGATGGCACTGTTAAGGGGGCATCTGTGGATGGCACTGTTATAGGGGATCTGTGGATGGCACTGTTATGGTGGCATCTGTGGATGGCACTGTTATGGGGCATATGTGGATGGCACTGTTATGGGGGCATATGTGGATGGCACTGTTATGGGGGATCATTGTAAGGGCATCTGTGCATTGCACTTTTATGGGGACATCTGTGGATTACACATACAGTCAGGTCCATAAATATTGGGACATCAACAAAATTCAAACATTTTTGGCTCTATACACCACCACAATGGATTTGAAATGAAACAAACAATATGTTCTTTTACTGCAGACTGTCAGCTTTAATTTGAGGCTATTTACATCCAAATCAGGTGAACGGTGTATGAGTTACAACAGTTTGCATGTGTGCCTCCCACTTGTTAAGGGACCAAAAGTAATGGGACATAATAATAATTAAATAAATCAAACTTTCACTTTTTAATACTTGGTTGCAAATCCTTTGCAGTCAATTACATCCTGAAGTCTGGAACGCATAGACATCACCAGACACTGGGTTTCATCCCTGTTGATGCTCTGCCAGGCCTCTACTGCAATTGTCTTCAGTTCATGCTTGTTCTTGGGGCATTTTCCCTTCAATTTTGTCTTCAGCAAGTGAAATGCATGCTCAATCGGATTCAGGTCAGGTGATTGACTTGGCCATTGCATAACATTCTACTTCTTTCCCTTAAAAAACTCTTTGGTTGCTTTTGCAGTATGCTTTGGGTCATTGTCCATCTGCACTATGAAGCGTCGTCCAATGAGTTCTGAAGCATTTGGCTGAATATGAGCAGATAATATTGCCTGAAACACTTCAGATTTCATCCTGCTGCTTTTGTCAGCAGTCACACCATCAATAAATACAAGAGAACCAGTTCCACTGGCAGCCATACATGCCCAGGCCATGACACTACCACCACCATGCTTCACTGATGATGTGGTATGCTTAGGATCATGAGCAGTTCCTTTCCTTCTCCATACTCTTCTCTTCCCATCAATCTGGTACAAGTTGATCTTGGTCTCATCTGTCCATAGGATGTTGTTGCAGAACTGCGAAGGCTTTTTTAGATGTCGTTTGGCAAACTCTAATCTGGCCTTCCGGTTTTTGAGGCTCACCAATAGTTTACATCTTGTGGTGAACCCTCTGTATTTACTCTGGTGAAGTCTTCTCTTGATTGTTGACTTTGACACACATACACCTACCTCCTGGAGAGTGTTCTTGATCTGTTCAACTGTTGTGAAGGGTGTTTTTTTCACCAGGGAAAGAATTCTTCGGTCATCCACCACAGTTGTTTTCTGTGGTCTTCCGGGTCTTTTGGTGTTGCTGAGCTCACCGGTGCGTTCCTTTTTTTAAAAAAAAATGTTCCAAACTGTTGTTATGATAGCCTAATGTTTTTGCTATCTCTATGATGGGTTTGTTTTGTTTTTTCAGCCTAATGATGGCTTGCTTCACTGATAGTGACAGCTCTTTGGATCTCATCTTGAGAGTTGACAGCAACAGATTCCAAATGCAAATAGCACACTTGAAATTAACTCTGGACCTTGTATCTGCTCATTGTAATTGGGATAATGAGGGAATAACACAAAACTGGCCATGGAACAGCTGAGAAGCCAATTGTCCCATTACTTTTGGTCCCTTAACAAGTGGTATGCACATATGCAAACGGTTGCAATTTCTACACCGTTCACCAGATTTGGATGTAAATACCCTCTTGTTCGTTTCATTTCAAATCCATTGTGGTGGTGTATAGAGCCAAATATTTTAGAATTGTGTCGATGTCCCAATATTTATGGACCTGACTGTATATAGCATCTTATCTAATGTGTCATCCACAGATCCCCCATAACAGTATCCCTGTGTAGTGAATGGGGGATGGCATCTGGTTTTGTAATGGCAGCGGGGCCTGGTGCAGTCACTGTATTCTACTACACCGGGCCCCGCTCACTGTAGTATAATCATATCTGACTGCCAAGAAGTTAGTAGTAAGTAGTACAGCGCTGGATTTAGCAGCGCTGGATTTTTCTAACCCCTCACTACCGAGTTTTTTTTTCAACTAACAACTTATACTAACTTTCTGTTATTGTTTATTTGGAAATCGAGCCAAAAGAAAAGGTGAGAAAGAGGGAGAGAAAGAACGGAAAAAAGCCTGCCTGCCCGGCCTCCTGACTGCCAAGAAGTTAGTAGTAAGTAGTACAGCGCTGGATTTAAGAGGATTTGAATACTTTAATATTACCCACAAGTTCAGATTTTGGAATCTCTCTACCAGAGTTTGTAGTGATGATGGCGAGGACGTGATGACGTGATTGCGCATCGTCGCACTCTCCCTCCTCCCTCAATGCCGAGGGCTTTCCGATCTACCTCCGCCGCCATGGAGTGAGTGTCTGAATGACGATACTGAGAGCCTGATTCTGCGCTGACCCTGCTCCGACCCTCTCCTGTGACGAATCATTTACAGACATTGGACCTCTTGTTTGCTGCGGGAGGTGCAGGAGCGGGTGTCCCGAACGCTGTCTCTCCCTCCTGAGCTGTACTTGGTGGTGTCCGATCCGTGCGCTGTGTCCCCTGCATGCTGCCTGGTGGGACAGGAAGGTCTGCTTTCCGGCTGGTTTCTTGTGCCGGTGTTGGATTTGCGGGGGTCTCTGGGCTCCCTATCTGTCTCCGGTGTTTTATTTTCCTGCGCATTTCTGTTCGGACGGGGGTGTGAAGACCGGCAGTTCATCTCCTGGATTGATGCTGGGATCAGGATCAGGCTGCTAATATCTTGGTTGGGTGAGATCTAACCTGATTGCTTCCCATGGACATTGTGTTTTTCTTTGTGATTTCTGGCTTCCCTCGCCTCCTCATCTAACTACAGCTAACTACAGGCCCCCTTTTTTCTAACCCCTCACTACCGAGTTTTTTTTTCAACTAACAACTTATACTAACTTTCTGTTATTGTTTATTTGGAAATCGAGCCAAAAGAAAAGGTGAGAAAGTGGGAGAGAAAGAACGGAAAAAAAATATATATATAAAATAAAAAATAAAAATCAATATATAAAGGGGGGCTGAGGAGAGGGCGGGGAGGAAGGAAGGAAATTAAGAAGGAAGAAGGGAAGGGAAAAAAATGAAAAATAAATAAAATTAATAAAAATGGCACCTAAACAGAATAGACGCTAAACAGACCTGACTGGGGTAAAGCATTGCAGAAACAAATAGAGTCTTCTAGAATTGACCAGTTTCTGAGATCCCCAAATTTAAGCACCAGGTCGGGATTAAAAGTGAAGCCGGATATTAGCACGAGAAAGAATACTTCAGAACATAGACCGGAGGAGGCACTTGAGGGGGACCCCCTGTCACGGCGGGCGTGCACTCATAATAACAGAAGGGTCACCTCCTAGCTAATCCCTGACCTCTTTCCCTGCACTGCTCAGCCCACCTGCAGACCTTTAAGGTAGGTAGGAGGTGTCCCCGTGCCTGGGCTGACAAAACCCTAACTTCCCTGAGATGGTGAAGAGGGGAAATAGGAGCAGCCTGCTCACACAGAACCTGGATGGAAAAGATGACACAAAATAACTAAACCAGAAATCACACTTATCTCTCTGAGCTGGAACAGACAGAGAACCTTCCTTCCTAGCTTCCAAGACCACAATGATTTGTATAATCAGCTCAGAGCACTGGGCTGCTGAGCCCTTTAAACTAATGACCCCACCCAGTGCACCTGATGAGAGGCGGATCCAGCACGGCTCCAAAACAAACACTAAACTCGTGCTGCAATCCTGGCCAACCTCCGCACATCGTCAGAGTGGGACATGACACCCCCATATTGGAGAGGGGGAGACATTTATGGATAACTCCTCTCCATTAGAGGAAATTTTATCAGCTGTTAAAAATAATGGAAAGTCGATACAAAATATGGCAGTGCAATTGGGGTCAATACAGACAGATGTTCTTATTATAAACAACGATTTGACAAAGATCAGGGATAGAATTAAAGAATTAGAAAATACAGTGTTCAAATTGGAGCAAGAAGCGAAAACATTAAAAGAAGAAAATACTACATTAAAAACAGATTATAACTACCTGAAAAAAAAAACGGTTGATTTAGAAGATCGGTCAAGAAGATCTAATGTACGAATTATTGGACTGACAGAGGATGTGGATGATAAAAATCTAGTAGGAATAATACAATCCATTATTTTTGACAATTTCGGGAAGGAATATTTTTCACCTTTATTTTTAATCGAAAGGGCCCATCGAATCCCAGGGGGCAAACCCATTCCGGGGCAGCCGCCAAGGACAGTGATCATTTAGATCTTGGTCGCTTCTGATGAGACTCCCCCTCGATTTTCTATAATGGATGTAAACTCTCTTTCTTTCCGGATTTTTCAAAGGAAGCGCAAGATAAGAGACGCACTTTTCTGGATGTTAAGAAACGTCTTCAGTCCAAAGATATTAAGTACTCTTTTTTATACCTGGCTAAATTAAGGATTGTGTTTAACCCCTTAAGGACACAGCCCTATTTCACCTTAAGGACCAGGCCATTTCTTGCAAATCTGACCAGTGTCTGATAACTTTAAAATGCTTTTACTTACCCAGGCCGTTCTGAGATTGTTTTTTTCGTCACATATTGTACTTCATGACACTGCTAAAATTGGGTCAAAAAAGTAATTTTTTTTGCATAAAAAAATACTAAATTTACCAAAAATTTGAAAAAATTAGCAAATTTCAAAGTTTCAGTTTCTCTACTTCTGTAATACATAGTAATACCCCCAAAAATTGTGATGACTTTACATTCCCCATATGTCTACTTCATGTTTGTATAATTTTGGGAATGATATTTTATTTTTTGGGGATGTTACATAGCTTAGAAGTTTAGAAGCAAATTTTGAAATTTTTCAGAAATTTTCCAAATCCCTTTTTTTATGGACCAGTTCAGGTCTGAAGTCACTTTGTGAGGCTTACGTAATAGAAACCATAAAAAAAATGACCCCATTTTAGAAACTACACCCCTCAAGGTATTCAAAATTGATTTTACAAATTTTGTTAACCCTTTAGGTCTTCCACAAGACTTCATGGCAAATGGACATAAAATTTTAGAATTTAGATTTTTGGGAAAATTTTCCAATATAATACATTTTTTCCAGGAACAAAGCAAGGGTTAACTGCCAAACAAAACTCAATATGGGTTGCCCTGATTCTGTAGTTTGCAGAAACACCCCATATGTGGTCGTAAACTACTGTTTAGCCAAACGGGAGGACATAGAAGGAAGGGAATGCCATATGGGATTTGCAAGGCAGATTTTGCAGGACTGGTTTTGTTTATACCATGTCCCATTTCAAGCCCCCCGTTGCAGCCCTAGAATAGAAATATCAAAAAAAGTGACTGCATCTAAGAAAGTACACCCCTCAAAGTATTCAAAACTGGGTTTACAAACTTTGTTAACCCTTTAGGTGTTCCACAAGAGTTAATGGCAGATGGAGAAACAATTTAGGAATTTCTATTTTTTGGAAAATTTTCCATTTTAACCCATTTTTTCCAGTAATAAAGTAAGGTTTAACTGCCAAACAAAACTCAATATTCTGTAGTTTGCAAAAACACCCCATATGTGGTCCTAAACTACTGTTTGGCCAAACGGGAGGACATAGGTGGGGAATGCCATATGGGTTTTGGAAGGCAGATTTTGTTAGACTGTTTTTTTTTGACACCATGTCCCATTTGAAGCCCCCCTCATGCACCCCTAGAGTAGAAACTCCAAAAAAGTGACCCCATTTTAGAAACTACGGGATAGGGTGGAAGTTTTGTTGGTACTAGTTTAGGGTACATATGATTTTTGGTTGCTCTATATTACACTTTTTGTGATGCAAGGTAACAAGAAATAGCTTTTTTGGCACCGTTTTTTTTTTTTTGTTATTTACAACATTCATCTGACAGGTTAGATCATGTGGTATTTTTATAGAGCAGGTTGTCACGGACGCGGCGATACCTAATATGTATACAATTTTTCTATTTATGTAAGTTTTACACAATGATTTCATTTTTGAAACAAAAAAAAATCATGTTTTAGTGTTTCTATAGTCTAAGAGCCATAGTTTTTTCAGTTTTTGGGCAATTATCTTGGGTAGGGTATGATTTTTGCGGGATGAGATGACGGTTTGATTGGTACTATTTTGGCATAAATGCAACTTTTTTGATCACTTTTATTACCTTTTTTGGGAAGTAAGGTGGGCAAAATTTCAATTTTCTCATAGTTTTTATTTTTTTATTTTTATGGCATTCACTGTGCGGGGAAAGTAACATGACCGTTTTATATATCAGGTCGTTACGGACGCGGCAATACCTAATATGTGTAGTGTATTTTTTCTTTTATTTTTTATTCAGTGATAAATGTTTGTTTTTTTTTCTTTACTTTTTTCTTTACTTTAAAAAAAAAAAAATTGACCCAGACCCACTTGGTTCTTGAAGATCCAGTGGGTCTGATGTCTGTATATTACAGTACAGTACACTATATAGTGTATTGTACTGTATTTTACTTACACTTTGTCTGAACAGATCTATGCCTTTAGCACAGATCTGTTCAGCATCATGGACAGCAGGATGCCTGAGAAGGCGTCCTGTTGCCATGGGAACCTTCCCCGTCTGCCACAATTGAGCAGACGGGGAAGGGTAAGGAGGGGGGCTCCCTCCCTCTGTGACCACATCCTGTCTGGGGGCTGCAAAGGCACAGCAGCCCCCCGATGGGAGGGAGGGAGCTCCCTGATTGTTAACCTTTTACATACAGCGGTCCATACAGACCACGGTATGGAAAGGGTTAAACAGCTGACATCATAGCACAGATGTCAGCCGTTTATACCAGAGTGTCAGCAATGTGCTGACCCTCTGGTATACTCACTGGACACCAATGAATATTCAAGAGGAGGCGGGCGGGGGATCGCGATCCCGCCTGCCACACCGCCCGCCTCCTGCACCGCCTGCACTGCCCGCACTGCCCGCACCGCCTGCAAACCCCCCCCCCTGCACCACCTGCCTGCATAAAATCATTCAGGGGTGCAGGGGGGGGTGAAAAAAATCTACATTTTGGGCATTTTAAAGTTTCTGACCGCGGGGATCAGAAACTGCAGAAAGCGCTGCAAACCGCAGGTCTGAATTGACGGCGATCGCCGATACGGGGTTGGTCTCTCCTCTTTTACCTTGTTGATTCCCTTTATGTATTTCTTCCAAGCTATGCATATCTTTCTTCCATGTTAAGGTCCTTTAATCTTTCCTGGTAAGTTTTATCCTGCAATCCATGTACTAGTTTAGTAGCTCTTCTCTGAACTCTCTCCAAAGTATCAATATCCTTCTGGAGATATGGTCTCCAGCACTGAGCACATTACTCCAAATGAGGTCTCACTAGTGCTCTGTAGAGCGGCATAAGCACCTCCCTCTTTCCACTGGTAATTCCTCTCCCTATACACCCAAGCATTCTGCTAGCATTTCCTGCTGCTCTATGACATTGTCTGCCTACCTTTAAGTCTTCTGAAATAATGACCCCCTAAATCCCTTTCCTCAGATACTGGTTAGGACTGTATCACTGATTTTATATTCTGCTCTTGGGTTTTTACGCCCCAGTTGCATTATCTTGCACTTATCAACATAAAATTTTAGTTGCCAGATTTTTGACCATTCCTCTAGTTTTCCTAAATCCTTTTCCATTTGGTGTATCCCTCCAGGAACATCAACCCTGTTACAAATCTTTGTGTCATCAGCAAAAAGACACACCTTACCATCGAGGCTTTCTGCAATTTTGCTGATAAAGATATTAAACAATATGGGTCCCAGAACAGATCCCTGAGGTACCCCACTGGTAACAAGACTATGGTCTGAATATACTCCATTGACTACAACCCTCTGTTGTCTGTCCCTCAGCCACTGCCTAATCCATTCAACAATATGGGAGTCCAAGCCCAAAGACTGCAATTTATTGATAAGCCTTCTATGTGGGACAGTATCAAAAGCCTTACTAAAGTCCAGATAAGCGATGTCTCCTGCACCTCCGCCATCATGTAATAAAGCATGATGTCCAAAAATCTGTTTAACGAAAATTTTAATCTATGACCTGAAAACCCTAACATTAATGTGTGTGTCACTGAGAGTGGGCAAAATTTTCAAAAATGATGTGCATTTTGTGGATAATGATGTTTAAGACAAAGCATAAATCTATATTGTGTTGTGTGTGTTGCTGCAACATAAACACAAATCTGCACAATTATAAACTAGAACAAAAATTGTTTTATTGCACACAATAGTCAAAAATATACTCTGGCATTTAAAAATAAATAACTCAGTAAAACAAATAAATTATAGATTAACATAACGCCTTGATGGCGAGGAGGGTCCCTGATAAGTTTGGGCTCCGCAAGGGCTGTAAAGTGATGCAGCCAACTTCTCCCTCTTGTGCTGGCTCAAAACAGACACAGCCAGATGCAGAGAAATGCCTACTACTGTATTAGATCCCATGAGTGTTGCTAAGTTACTTACGTGAAAAACGCAACGCAACACAGTGCATCCGGATGTGTTGCGTTTTTCACGCAGCCCTATTCACTTCTATGGGGCCTGCGTTGAGTGTAAAACGCAGAATATAGACCCTGCTGCGATTTTCACGCAACGCATAAGTGATGCGTGAAAACAATCGCTCTTGTACACAGCCCCGTAGAAATGAATGGGTCTGGATTCAGTGCGGGTGCAATGCGTTCACGTCACGCATTACAACCCGCGCGGAAAACTCGCCCGTGTGAACGGGGCCTAACAGATCACTTTATCAAAATCTGTCCAGCTTGTCTTATATACTTACTGCTGACATCAGCCTGAGTGCTGAGATCAGCTGAGAACAGGAAACCTGTTACATTGATCTAATAGGCTGAAGCCTCAAGCGGGCTTTGGTGCCTATTAGATGACTATACCAATACAGGCTACTAGGTGGCAGCATTGTATTAGTATAGTGCAAATGAAGTGTTCAATGGTGTCTATATAGACATCAATGAACACAAAAGGCAATCTAATGATTGCCAGTTATTGTCACCCATGGTGACTTAAAAAAAAGTAAAAAAATAAAAATAAGGAAAAAATATAAAAAAAAAGTTCAAATCACCCCCCTTTCCTTAAAATGAAAATACTTAAACAATAAAAAAATAAACATCATGGACATTGCCGCAGGCGAAAATGCCCATACTATTAAAATATAACAATATTAATGGCATAAGGCAAATGGTGTAACGGGAAACAAATAAAAACACCAATTTTGCCATTTTTTGTCACTTCAACTACTAAATTATTATTTTTTTATTAAAAGTGATCAAAAAGCCGCACACACTTCAAATTGGCATCACTTAAAAGAACAGATCGTCCCGCAAAAAATGAGCCCTCATACATAACTACAAAAAAGTAAAAGGGGTCAGAATATGGTTATAAAAAAAAAATATATATGTATTAAAACACAAAAAACCTGGATAATGAAGATAACAGGTCAATTTTACCACATAGTGTACAGTGTAAAATAATAAAAACCTTTATTGGAATTGCGTTTTTCCCCAGTTTTCACCAATTTAGAATTTTTTTACCGCTTCCTACTACATGGTAGGCAACTGTAAATTATGCCCTTAGAAAGTACAACTTGTCCCGCAAAAAATAAGCCCTCATAAGGCTATGTGAATGGAAAAATAAAAAAGTTAGGACTATGGGAAGGCAGGGAGTGAAAAAGGAAAACGCAAAAATGGAAAATCCCAGGGTCCTTAAGGAGTTAAAATCTAGACGTGTCAGGCAAATTTCAAGTTCATATTTGGAATCAGCGAGCTCATTTTTGTATAAATCCCATGTTTTTCTCACAGTAGCAAAATCATTGTTGTGCAGTGAAATTAGGCAAGTGAAGATTTATATGTTTCTTGGAACATTCACATTTCTCAAGTGCTATTTTGTTTAGGTATCTTGAAAAAATTGATTGGAGATGTTCAGCTCAGGAGCAGTAGAGTTCTTTTTTATAAAGATCTAGTGAACGTGTTAGTTGGACCCTTGTGTTTTGACATTCGCTGAGGCTTTACCTAGCAATTGAATTGATTCTTGTGTAGAGTTCTTTAATGTGAGCTCAGCAGGATCCATTTCAATCTCAGTAAACCTCTGCTTAGAGAGTGAGCACTTTACCTACTGTATGGCATATATCCTGTTCTATCTTCAAATGTTCTCCTGCCATTTATGACCTCAGACTATGTGTTGTTTGACCCACATTTCAGGAACTTACAGATTTCATCCATTTGAGATATAAGTACTATTTTGTTCATGAAGAAGTAAGCATATGTGCCTGGGATATCAATGCACTGTATCAGATTTCTCATTGAATGCACTGAGCTTATCAGGATTTGTAGATCCCAGTCAATCTGCTGTATAATTGTGCTTGTGTTAATGACTTTTACAACATGTTTTCTTTCTGCAATTTCGTAGAAGCACAATTAAAATTATATTTGACTGCTAAATTACTAAAAGCATCCGCTCAAACACATTCCAATCACCTAAAAACTGCATGTAAGCATATTTACCCAAAACTATATATGTGACTACTGCATGTGAATTGGTTACTGTAATGTATCATTAATATGGAAACGTATACATCTGCTGAATACAATAATATTAATACAGTTAATAAAACTCATATAATTAAATTAATATAATCTGCCTAAGGAGTAGATATTTTTACTCATGATCACGAAAAGAGATGAGAGAATCGAAGCTGATGAAGTGGAATTCAAACCGAATTTCAGGAATTATTCGATTTGCACCGAATCCGAATTTCCTCGCTGTTCGTGGTAATGAATCACATTTTTTTCTAAAATGTCTGCTGCACATGTTAGGACATGGAGCAAGGAACTCTGGGAATGAGGGATCACCCACAACGCCATGCACACAGCCAATCAGCAGCCAGCCAGCCTTGTGATGTCACAGCCCTATAAATAGCCTCAGCCATCTTGGATTCAGCCATTTTCAAACTACAAATTGGCGTGGTATTAAAAAGTAGGAAGTGCTCAACCCCATACGCAGTGGTGCATCTATACTGGGCGGGCAGATCCTGCACTTGTGGACCACAAGTACCACAATGGACATCCTACACAGGATAGCAAATGTGTGGATGTGATAAACAGTATAAATAATATAACAAAAACAAAGACAGGTGCACTCTGCGGTCTTACTAAGCCCTCAAACTGGTGTTAAAATTTTGAGATTAGCCAACAAGTCCTACGTGAGGACATGTCTGAGCCCGAGCACCGCGCCAAGGTTTCTCAAGTAGCTCGGGACCTAACGCTAAACCTACCTGGGCTGTGTGGGCAATACCAGGAGCCAGTGGGCGAATTACAGGAGCGCAAGGTCCGACTCAAATCACTCTCCTAGTAACCTCCAGCATGTGACCATTCATACAATGGGAGGAGGCAGAGAGCTCTGAGCCCCACCCAAGACTGGCTGATATAGCCCGGGCCTCATATGTGCACCAGAATGCTGCCTGTAGATGGAAATAAAGGCACATTCAGACTAGGAGTTTCTACACCTCCAAAAAAAATCAAAATACAAACTACAAATTGGCGTGGTATTAAAAAGCAGGAAGTGCTCAACCCCATATACAGTGGTGCATCTATACCGGGGGGGGCAGATCCTGCACTTGTGGTCCGCTGCTAATGGCAATCCCCAGCAAAAATGCATACAATGGAGGATGCCTTCAGCGGACCACAAGTACCACAATGGACATCCTACACAGGATAGCAAATGTGTGGATGTGATAAACAGTATAAATAATATAACAAAAACAAAGACAGGTGCACTTTGCGGTCTTACTAAGCCCTCAAACTGGTGTTAAAATTGAGAGATTAGCCAACATGTCCTACGGGAGGACATGTCTGAGCCCGAGCACAGTCATTTTCCAGTGCACTTAGTGCAGGAAGAGACATCAGCGCTAGGAAAAGTGCTAGGAAAGACTTGAAAACTTATATTTTACTCAATAGAAGTTCAGGGAAATAGCATTAGAAGTGTAGGGAAAGGATAGGGAGGAATTATTCCACAATATTGAAGCAGAACAGGGTTCAATAGGGGTGTTTACAGCCTGGGTAATAGGAACAATCCTGTTATACCTTGCTGCACTTACTGCAGATCAAAATTGCCATTATACTGCTGCTCATTTCAGGTTTGCTATACCTCTGTAATTCCAGCAAACCGTTCTTGCTATTGGGGTCTTATTAGCCCTTGCGTGGTGCAGATTTTTTTTGTCGTTTATTAGTAGGGAAAAAGAAAAGGAGCTTATTAGCTGTTATGTGGTGAAGTGAGAAAATTAAAGCCCTTTTTGGAGTGTATTAGTGGCAAAAAAAATATTATTTGCCGTTCACAGCCGCAGTTATATGTTCTAAAGCCTTTATTTTGGGCATGTATTAGTGGGGAAAAAGAAAAATGGCTTATTAGCCATTGTGTGGTAAAGTGAGAAAATTAAAGCCCTTTTTGGCATTTATTAGTGTCAAAAAATATATATTATTTGCCGTTCAGCGTTGAAGTTCCATTGTACTACAGCTATTTACGGAGTTTATTGATAGAAAAGTTACGTACGTCCTATTAGCCGTTGTGCGGTTAATTGTTATATTTATTTTTTGGGGTGTATTAATAGGAAAAAGAATACGTCTTATTAGCCGGTCTGCAGTGAACCGACATTGTTATACAGCCATTGTTGGGGTGTATTAATGGGAAAAATAAGTGCATGTTATTAGCCGTTCTGCGGCTAATTTACATTGTCATACAGCCATTGTTGGTGTTTATTAATAGGAAAAATAAGTACTTCTTATTAGTCATTAGAGATGGACGAACATCGGCTGGGACGATTCGCAAAGGCGCGTTCGCGATCAATTGTTCACGAACCGCATGTTCGCAGTGGGCCCCATTCACTTTAATGGCAAGTAAACCTGAAAAACCCGGTCATATTTGCAGCCAGCAAACACATACTAGAAGTACACAACTAGTCCCACAACATGGACAGTGATATACCAGAGGGGGATCATTGGCAAAAATTCCCACAAAAAATATGTATTTTAATCAGGGGCCATTTTTATGCATCTTAAAGGGAAACCCTAAAAAATGTGCCCTGCTGCAGCCTAGAATTTTTTTTATTTACTATCGGTTTGATGTATACAAATGTGCAGCACTCCATGTTTTTGTATCATGCAGAGTCTATTAAAAAAATGCATACGTTAACATAATTTTCTTTTCTACCATGGAACTGTATGGTGAACGGACGCCACTGTACAGCATCAGTCTGAGGCATCTGTTAACGCATATATTTTTGTTATGCATTAAATGGATGGCAAAAATAGGATGTGAACCAAGCCCTAGTGTCAGAATAAGCACCAGTACACAGCGGAGCAGCGTGGTGGAGAGGGGAGGCCAACAAGTGGTTGAGGAGCCAACCCGGAGGGAGGCCATTTTGGATTTGGTATTCACAAATGGGGATTCGGTATATGATGTCATTGTAGGCGAAACCTTGGGATCTAGTGATCACCAGTCAGTGTGGTTTAATATAAGAACTGTGAAAGAGTCCCACCACACAAAAACAAAAGTTTTAGATTTTAGAAAAACAGACTTTTCAAAAATGAAATTAGTCATAAATGAGTCCTTATCAGACTGGAATGGATTACATGGAGTCCAGGAGAAATGGGACTACTTAAAAGGTGCATTATTGAAGGCAACAGAAAATTGCATTAGACTTGTCAGTAAAAGCAAAAAAAGGAAGAGACCACTGTGGTACTCAGCAGAAGTGGCCCAAATCATTAAAAATAAAAAGCTAGCATTTTGTAATTATAAAAAAAACCAGAGCAATGAAGATAAGGAAATCTACAAGATTAGGCAGAAAGAGGCCAAGCAAGTTATAAGAACTTCTAAAGCGCAGGCAGAAGAAAAACTAGCTCAGTCTATGAAAAAAGGGGATAAGACATTCTTCAGATATATAAATGAAAAAAGGAAATTAAAACAAGGAATAACTAAATTAAAAACAAAGGACGGAAGGTATGTAGAAGAGAATAAAGGGCTAGCCGACTGCCTTAATAAATACTTCTGTTCAGTTTTTACAAAAGAAAAAGGAGAAGGACCTCCACTAGAAAGGATGACTAATAAATCGTTTGATGCATGTATCTTTACAGAGGAAGATGTTCTAAGTTTGCTGTCTAAAGTGAAGACAAATAAGTCACAGGGGCCTGATGAGATACACCCAAAATTATTAAAAGAGCTTAGTGGTGAGCTGGCAAAACCGTTAACAGATTTATTTAACCAATCATTAGTAACAGGAGTCGTCCCAGAAGATTGGAAATTGGCAAATGTCGTGCCCATTCACAAGAAAGGTAGTAGGGAGGAATCGAGCAACTATAGACCAGTGAGTCTGACATCAATAGTAGGCAAATTAATGGAAACCCTATTAAAGGATAGGATTGTGGAACATCTAAAATCCCATGGATTGCAAGATGAAAAACAACATGGGTTTACTTCAGGGAGATCATGTCAAACAAATCTTATAGATTTTTTTGACTGGATGACTAAAATAATAGACGGTGGAGGTGCAGTAGACATCGCATATCTAGATTTTAGTAAGGCTTTTGACACTGTCCCACATAGAAGACTTATCAATAAACTGCAGTCATTGAGCATGGACTCCCATATTGTTGAGTGGATTAGGCAGTGGCTGAGTGACAGACAGCAGAGGGTTGTAGTCAATGGAGAACATTCAAAACAAGGTCATGTTACCAGTGGGGTTCCACAGGGATCTGTACTGGGACCAATTTTGTTTAATATCTTCATAAGTGATATTGCAAAAGGCCTCGATGGTAAGGTTTGTCTTTTTGCTGATGACACGAAGATATGTAACAGGCTTGATGTTCCTGGAGGGAAACGCCAAATGGAAAAGGATTTAGGAAAACTAGAAGAATGGTCAGAACTCTGGCAACTGAAATTTAATGTGGATAAGTGCAAGATAATGCACCTGGGGCGTAAAAACCCAAGGGCAGAATATAGAATATTTGACACAGTCCTGACCTCAGTATCTGAGGAAAGGGATTTAGGAGTAATTATTTCAGAAGACTTAAAGGTGGGAAGACAATGTAATAGAGCAGCACGAAATGCCAGCAGAATGCTTGGATGTATAGGGAGAGGTATAAGCAGTAGAAAGAGTGAAGTGCTTATGCCGCTGTACAGAACACTGGTGAGACCTCACTTGGAGTATTGTGCGCAGTACTGGAGGCCATATCTCCAGAAGGATATAGATACTCTAGAGAGAGTTCAGAGAAGAGCTACTAAACTAGTACATGGATTGCAGGATAAAACTTACCAGGAAAGGTTAAAGGACCTTAATATGTATAGCTTGGAAGAAAGAAGAGACAGAGGGGATATGATAGAAACTTTTAAATACATAAAGGGAATCAACTCGGTAAAGGAGGAGAGCATATTTAAAAGAAGAAAAACTACCACAAGAGGACACAGTTTTAAATTAGAGGGGCATAGGTTTAAAAGTAATATCAGGAAGTATTACTTTACTGAGAGAGTAGTGGATGCATGGAATAGCCTTCCTGCAGAAGTGGTAGCTGCAAATACAGTGAAGGGGTTTAAGCATTGTAGGAGAGTACCTGGGGTGGTGGTAAACGGGAGGTACGTGCCAGCGGGGGTCCTGGCCCCGCTGGAGTAAGAGCCGGAAAAGTGCATTTTGCAGCGGTTACGCTGTTAACAACGGATCCGGGCCGGCTCTTATTGGGAGCAGGCAGATATGCGGGCGGGTGCCTGTCTCCCCACGGTCCAGGCCAGGTTTTGCAGGGAAGGGTTAAAACCTGACCAGCAACAAGGGTGTGGTTCTCAGTGTGGAGCTGCTGTGTTCTCTGGCTGTGAGAGTGAGGAGTGGAGGTGAGCTGGGCTGCGTGCTGAGGCCTGTAAAGGAGTGTGCAGGGACCCGCAGCTGAATCCAGGAGGGATCCATGTCCTGTGGCTAGGAGCCGGACTCATGGACTTACTTCACCAAGGAGAAAAGGTGACATTACTCCTGGCTTTAAATAGACTTTGCTTTATGTGACTGAAACAGGCCTCAAGTAGCCTGCAGCAGGGACTTGCTGTGTTTGAACTATTATTTTGCTGTGGTGTGTGACCACCCTCCCTATGAACTGCACCGTCTTTCACAAATATGCACCGTGTGAATAAACAAAGCATTGTGTTTTACACCAAGACCGGTCTGTGTTGCCTCTATACTGCACTCGCTACCACTGCCTACCAGAGCGGATCCCCACAATTGGTGGCTTCAGCGGGCAAACAGCAGTGAGGCCAAAAAATTGTGTTGTTTGGACTGTATGTCATATATTAAACCGGCAAGTTTTGTGGCTCCAGATAAGATGGAGGAAGCCATTAGACACTTGGTGCAAAGTAATGAGGAGGCTACTCGGAGACATGAGGAAGCCCTGAGAGACCAGCGGCAGTTGAATAGTCTACTGGCCCAGCAACTGGCGACTATGCAGGAGTCCATGCGTGTGTTACAACAACAAGCCGTCCCAGGGGGAACCGCAGTCCTACCTGCTGCCCGGGATAAGGTGCGCTCAGCGTTAAGAAAGATGGGCCCCGAGGATGATATCGAGGCGTTCCTGATGGTCTTCGAACGCACTGCGGAACAGGAAAGGTTACCGGCAGAACAGTGGGCCGAAGTAGTAGCGCCATTTTTAGTGGGAGACGCACAAAAGGCCTACTTCGACCTCAGTCAGGAGGAAGCCAAGAGCTATAAGAGGCTGAAGGGGGAGGTGTTGGCTCGTCTTGGGGTTAATACCTATGTGCGTGCACATCGAGTCTACCAGTGGGCCTTCTCTGAGTCCCGGCCTGCTCGGTCCCAGGCCTATGACCTGTTACACCTAGTAAAAAAATGGCTGCAGCCTGAGACATTGAGCCCCTCGCAGATGGTGGAACGGGTGGTGGTCGATCGTTTGGTGCGGACCCTGCCAAGGGCCATACAGCGCTGGGTTGGTCAGGGAGACCCCAGCAACCTGGATCAGTTAGTAAGCCTAGTCGAGAGGTATGTGGCGACCCAGGACTTGGTGCGGGACTCAGCGCAGGTACGGGAATCCCGTCAGGCTCCCTCTCAGGCTAGGGATCCGGAAAAAGGGACCCAACCACAAAGGGGGGGAAGGCTAGTCCTACCCCAGGGAAGAGAGACCGGGGAGGGACCACGGGGATTCAATGTTGGCACTGCCACGGCCTGGGACATAGGGCAGCGAACTGTCCTCAAACACCTGAACCCATGGACTGCGGGTTCGCTCGCCGGTCCTCTTTCTTTGCCCGGCCTGTATGTACCGCAGATGCCTGGCCGGACGCCGATATGCCACCTCTGTGCCAAGTCTTGATCGATGGGCATCCGATTAATGCTTTGCTGGACTCTGGGAGCCTGGTAACCCTAGTGCATGCGTCCCTAGTGTCTGAG
This sequence comes from Bufo bufo, assembly GCF_905171765.1. Lineage (NCBI taxonomy): Eukaryota > Metazoa > Chordata > Amphibia > Anura > Bufonidae > Bufo > Bufo bufo. The sequence goes on along the minus strand of NC_053392.1, from coordinate 111,116,015 downwards.
ACACTCCCAGAGAAGCAAACCCTGTCCATTGTCTGTATCCATGGGGATCGCCGGGAGTACCCCACTGCCAGGGTTACCATGTCCGTGTTGGGCAAAGAGGTGCAGCATGTCGTCGGGGTGGGACGCCAAATCCCTTATGCCGCCATACTGGGAAGGGATTTTCCTTTATTCTGGACTCTATGGAAGAGCGATATGCCTTCCCTTAGGGACAGACGACAATCTGGCCCAGTGCCCGAGGATCCCGATGCGGGGATACCAGCCGTAGGGGTCACCACATCACCTGTAGAGTGTCATCCCGATAGGTTTCCCCTAGAGGTGTTGGCAGGCGAATCCGTGGAAACCCCGTCCATCCCGGACCTGGAGGTATCCCGTGACACGTTCGGGACCGCCCAGCTCCAGGATCCGACATTATTGCGGGCGAGGGAAGGGGTGACAGTGGTAAATGGGGTGGCTCAGCACCCAGGGGCCGACTCGGTGTTTCCCCATTTAGCTTTTAACCAGGACCTGCTGTATAGGGTGGACAAAGTGCAGCACGAGGTAGTGGAGCAGCTGGTGGTACCCCAGCCATACCGCCGTGTGGTACTGGACTTGGCCCACTCCCACGTGCTGGGAGGACACTTGGGCGTAAAAAAAACCCAAGAGCGGATTCTGCAAAGGTTCTATTGGCCCGGGGTTTATGAGGAGGTCAAAAGGTTTTGCCAATCCTGTCCAGTGTGTCAGATGACGAGCCCCCAACCCCACTATCGCAGTCCCCTAGTACCCATGCCCATCATTGAGGTCCCCTTCGAAAGAATAGGGATGGATCTGGTAGGCCCCATAAACAAGTCGGCCAGAGGGCACCAGCATATCTTGGTGGTCTTAGACTATGCCACCAGATATCCTGAAGCGATCCCACTACGTCATACTTCAGCTAAGCTCATAGCTAAAGAACTCATGGGCATGTTCGCAAGAGTGGGGATTCCAAAAGAGATCCTGACCGACCAGGGGACACCCTTCATGTCTAAGGTGACGAGGGAGCTCTGCAAGCTTTTAGGGGTTAAACGGTTACACACGTCCGTATACCATCCTCAAACCGACGGACTAGTGGAGCGCTTTAACAAAACCCTAAAAACTATGCTTAAAAGAACCGTAGCCAAAGACGGAAAGGATTGGGACTTGTTGCTGCCGTACGTATTGTTCGCAGTGCGAGAAGTGCCCCAGGCCTCTACGGGATTCTCGCCCTTCGAGCTATTGTACGGTCGACGGCCAAGAGGGTTGCTGGACATCGCTAAAGAGGCGTGGGAGCAACAGCCCACCCCACACAAGAGTATTATAGAGCATATAGAAAAGATGCAGGACCGTATCGAGACAGTCCTACCAATCGTCCGGGAACACATGGAGGCCGCCCAACTGGCACAGAGCCGGGTATACAACCGGAGTGCCCAGGTCTGGACATTTAACCCGGGTGACCGGGTACTGGTGCTAGTCCCCACCATTGACAGTAAGTTTTTGGCACGGTGGCAAGGTCCCTACGAGGTGAAAGAGAAGGTAGGGCCAGTGAATTACAAGATATCCCAGCCAGGCCGGCGGAAGCCAGAACAGGTATATCATGTAAATTTACTGAAATCGTGGAGAGATAGGGAGTGTCTCATTGGGGACGGCCCAAGCACTGTCTTGTCTGCGGGGAAGATCCCAGCTCCACCCGAGGTCCCGGAGGGCACCTCCACGGTAAAGATAGCGGGTGGTCTGTCGACCAAACAAGCTCAGGAAGCCAAAGAGTTGGTGAGTCGAAATAGGGACGTGTTCTCTGAGCTTCCTGGTCGAACTTCGGTAGTCCGACATGACATCGTCACCGAGCCCCACGTCAGGGTACGGTTAAAGCCGTATCGTGTACCGGAGGCCCGGCGACAGGCCATTTCAGAAGAAGTAAGGTCGATGTTGAGGTTAGGGGTGATTGAGGAGTCAAGGAGCGAGTGGGCCAGCCCCATAGTCCTCATCCCAAAACCTGACGGTACTCTGCGCTTCTGCAATGACTTTAGAAAGCTCAACGAAGTGTCGAAATTCGATGCCTACCCCATGCCCCGGGTAGACGAGCTCATAGAACGGCTAGGGAAAGCTCGCTATTTCTCGGTCCTCGACCTCACAAAAGGATATTGGCAGGTGCCTCTCACGGAGGCGGCAAAGGAGAAGACTGCCTTTGTCACCCCCGAGGGGTTATTTCAGTACCAAGTTTTGCCCTTTGGCCTGCATGGCGCTCCAGCCACCTTCCAGCGATTGATGGACGTCATACTACGGCCCCATCGTCCATATGCTTCGGCATATCTCGATGACATCATCGTGTTTAGCCAGGACTGGGAGAGTCACCTGCCCAAGGTACAGGCCGTAGTCGATTCACTTAGAAAAGCCGGACTGACGGCCAACCCAAAAAAATGTTCGATCGGGTTCGAGGAGGTCCGATACCTGGGATATGTGATTGGGCGGGGAGTTGTCAAACCCCAGGTAGACAAGGTTGAGGCGATCAAGAGCTGGCCCAGACCTCTTACCACCAAGCAAGTACGTTCGTTCCTAGGGATGATAGGATATTACAGGCGCTTTATCCCCAACTTTGCCACAGTAGCGGCCCCATTGACAAGACTTTTAAAGGGGAGGAAGACTGTGATGGTCCGCTGGGATGAGCAGGCGGAAGATGCGTTCTCCCGTTTGAAGTCGGCTCTGTGTGGGTCCCCGGTTTTGGTGACACCAGACTTCACACGGGAATTTGTCGTTCAGACGGACGCCTCTGGAGTGGGCCTAGGGGCAGTACTCTCTCAGGAAATCAGTGGGGAGGAACACCCTGTTGTCTTCCTGAGTCGCAAACTCACCCCAGCGGAAACCAGGTACAGCGTGATAGAGAGAGAATGCCTGGCCATTAAGTGGGCCCTCGAGTCCCTTAGGTACTATCTGTTAGGGAGAAGGTTCCGTCTGGTGACCGACCATTCCCCTCTTCAGTGGATGAGCCGGGCCAAGGAGGGGAGTGCCCGGGTCACCAGGTGGTTCTTATCCCTCCAGAATTTTAAGTTCAGTGTCGAACACAGGGCAGGCCGCTTACAGGAGAATGCCGATGCCCTGTCCCGGGCACACTGTTGTACGTGTGTCCAACCGTTCAGGATTGAACAGGGTGTGCAACCCTTCAGGATTGAACAAAGGGGGGGGATATGTAGGAGAGTACCTGGGGTGGTGGTAAACGGGAGGTACGTGCCAGCGGGGGTCCTGGCCCCGCTGGAGTAAGAGCCGGAAAAGTGCATTTTGCAGCGGTTACGCTGTTAACAACGGATCCGGGCCGGCTCTTATTGGGAGCAGGCAGATATGCGGGCGGGTGCCTGTCTCCCCACGGTCCAGGCCAGGTTTTGCAGGGAAGGGTTAAAACCTGACCAGCAACAAGGGTGTGGTTCTCAGTGTGGAGCTGCTGTGTTCTCTGGCTGTGAGAGTGAGGAGTGGAGGTGAGCTGGGCTGCGTGCTGAGGCCTGTAAAGGAGTGTGCAGGGACCCGCAGCTGAATCCAGGAGGGATCCATGTCCTGTGGCTAGGAGCCGGACTCATGGACTTACTTCACCAAGGAGAAAAGGTGACATTACTCCTGGCTTTAAATAGACTTTGCTTTATGTGACTGAAACAGGCCTCAAGTAGCCTGCAGCAGGGACTTGCTGTGTTTGAACTATTATTTTGCTGTGGTGTGTGACCACCCTCCCTATGAACTGCACCGTCTTTCACAAATATGCACCGTGTGAATAAACAAAGCATTGTGTTTTACACCAAGACCGGTCTGTGTTGCCTCTATACTGCACTCGCTACCACTGCCTACCAGAGCGGATCCCCACAGCATGCATGGGATAGGCATAAGGCTATCCTTCATATAAGATAAGGCCAGGGACTATTCATAGGATTCAGATATATTGGGCAGACTAGATGGGCCAAATGGTTCTTATCTGCCGACACATTCTATGTTTCTATGTTTCTATGTACTGACAGAGCACTACCTGGTCCTGGTGGTCAGGGATGAGGACTGTGTTTCCCAAGGATCATTTTCTACTGGGAAATACAGAGCACAGTATAATACACTAGAATCTATATAATATAAAGATATTAGCCCTACCCCGAATGATATTACAATTAGGTGATCATTTATTATATAGAAATACGTATGTTAGGTGTATTTCTTACACAGATTGTGGCGCAAAGGTCCTTAGCACCGCAATCTGCATATTTTTCCCGCTCATGCCATGTCTAAAAAAGGATGACGTGGGCAGGGAAAGGGATACAGTTATGACCATCCAGATATTGGATATCAACGCCATACATTGACCGGATAACACCTCTGCACAGTGACTGGATAACACTGCCATACCGTGACCGGATAAAAGAGTATAAGAGGACACAGTACAAGGAATGACTAAGGGCACTGCACAGGGAGTGGTAAGAGGGCACAATGCAGGGTAAAAGGGAGGACACAGTACGGGGTGAGGGGCACAGTACGGGGTGGGGGGCACAGTCACATGACCCTGTGACATTAGAAGGTCCTTATGGTGAATGCGGTTCATATGCTACCATAATGAGAGGCAGAGGAGTGGGACAGGGGTGTGAATATGTGGCTAGAGATAAAAAAAAAATTTTAACTATCAGCCAGTACAAGCCCCAAAAATTAGGCAATAGACATTTACCTGACAGCAAAGAACTTTGGATTCTGTAGCTGGAGGTACATTAGGCGGTCACAGGATAAAAATATAACTGTCGGCCAGTACAGGCCCAAAAAATGAGGCAATAGGAATTCACCTGACAGCAAAGAACTTTGGATTATGTGGCTGGAGGTACATTAGGCGGTCACAGGATAAAAATTTAACTGTTGGCTAGAACAGGCCCCAAAAATTAGGCATTCACCTGACATAAATGGTGTTTTATGCAGTTGTATATACATAAGGCAAGTATATGCTTTATTAACCCTTTCATGACCAAGGGTCAATGATGCCCCAGTGTCCAGGTCAAATTTTACAAATCTGACATGCGTCACTTTAAAAGTGTTCCAAAGCTATTACCACATATTTATCCAAGCTATTCTGAGATTGTTTTCTCGTGACACATTCTACTTCATGACAGTCATAAATTTGAGTCAATATATTTCACCATTATTTATGAAAAAAATCCCAAATTTACCAAAGAGTTTGAAAAATTTGCAATTTTCTAAATTTCAATTTCTCTGCTTTTAAAACAGAAAGTGATTCCTCATAAAACATTTATTACTTAACATTTCCCATATGTCTACTTTATGTTGGCATCATTTTGGAAATGTCATTTAATTTTTTTAGGACATTAGAAGGCTTAGAAGTTTAGAAGCAATTCTTAAAATTTTTAAGTAAATTTCTAAAACCCTCTTTTTAAGGACCAGTTCAGATCTGGGGCTTACATAGTGGCTACCCCCATAAATGACCCCGTTGTAGAAACTACACCCCTCAAGTTACTCAAAACTGATTTTACAAACTTTGTTAACCCATTAGGTGTTCCCAAGAACTAAAGGAAAATGGAGATGAAATTTCAAAATTTCCCTTTTTTAGCAGATATACCATTTTATACCATTTTTTCTTTAACACATTGAGGGTTAACAGCCAAACAAAACTCAATATTTATTACCCTGATTCTGCGGTTTACAGAAACACCCCACATGTGGTCGTAAACTGATGTAAGGGCGCACGGCAGGGCGCAGAAGAAAAGGAGCGCCGCATTGGTTTTGGAAGGCAGATTTTGCTGGACTGGTTTTTAGATGCCATGTCCCATTTAAAGCCCCCCTGATGCACCCCTACAGTAGAAACTCCCAAAAAGTGACCCTATTTTGGAAACTGGGGGATAAGGTGCCAGATTTCTTGGTACTATTTTGGGGTATATATGATTTTTAATTGCTCTACAGGGTGGGCCATTTATATGGATACACCTTAATAAAATGGGAATGGTTGGTGATATTAACTTCCTGTTTGTGGCACATTAGTATATGTGAGGGGGGAAACTTTTCAAGGTGGGTGGTGACCATGACGGACATTTTGAAGTCGGCCTCCCTCCCTGTTGATTTACTTGTCCAGGTAACTTTATAATTAGAAGGAGGCTTAATGTCTCCCCTTTAAGTGTCAATTTGTTTCGTCATCATCCGAGACGTGCTGCGATGGTCCTCCCATGTACTCATCTGGAAACATATGTGGTAGGGCATCGGTGCACTCAATCTCTTCCACTTCTGGGGCAGGGCTAGGTGGTTGGCCCTGGGAGACCCTGCTAACAGAGTCATTAAAAAGCAGAAGAGACTGCTACATGACTTGGGGCTCAGACTGCTTGGCTGATTTGTAAGGTGCTAACTCTGATCTTTCAGCAGGAGACTGGGTGGGAGACAATGTGAAGGAACTGGAGGAACTGTTAGCAACCCAATCTACTATTGCCTGTACTTGTTCAGGCCTCACCATTCGTAGAGCCGCTTTAGGCCTGACCAAATACCGCTACAGGTTCGCCTACTCGCACCTGAGGAAGGTGTTTCACTTGAGCGTGTAGCTGGCACAGACCGACCACGTCCTCTCCCTGCAACAGGAGCTTCTCCAGCAGCAACACGACAGGGGCCACGTCCCTTATTTGACGCTCTCCTCATATTTCTTAAATTTAGGATCTTGCCCTAAATGGGTTGTTTTTTTATTAGCAGAATAGAACCACGGTATCTAAATGGTGTATCTCACACGTACAGATGCAAACTAGGTCGCAATTTAAGATTTTTGCCCAAAATGGGTGATTTTTAATAGCAGAATAGAACCACAGTATCTAAAGGGTGTATCTCACACGTACAGATGCAGACTAGGCCTCAATTAAAGATTTTTGCCCAAAAAGGGTGTTTTTTAAAACCCAGGAAATTATAGCTGTATTTCTAGCTTAAATTGCACACTGACTTTTGCGGCAGAGGGCCAAGATGAAGGCTATTGCCAAAAATGGGTGATTTTTCAAAGCCAGAAAATTATTGTAGTATTTCAAACTTGTTTTTAACAATCACAGTGTCACGACCATGGTATGGCCGTGACTCCTGAACCGCATGCAGTTGCCTGTGGTCTGGGGTTGTTGTCAATCACAGGTGAGGGCTGAAGTATGTTGCCTCACCCGTGGTTGCCGCTGGCAACATTAGGTGTCTGGCAGTAGAGCAGCTGGAGCTGGTTGCTAGGCTGCTCGCTGTCATTGCATGCGGTTGCACCTGGCAACCTGTCTATTAGGTGTGCCTTAGGTTTGTTTGTTGTGCCCGAGGTTTTTGTATGTGTGCACGTCCCTTTAAGTGGCTGTCTTCCCTTCCCTGGTGTGGGAAGGGTTAATTCCCTTCCTAGTATGTGTGCACTGGGTGTGTCTGTGTGGGTGTGGCTACAGAGGCTATAAAGCCTCAGTTTAGATCAGTAGTCTGAGGGGTTCTTCAGCCATGGTTAGCTGGAGTCTTCCTCCTGGTTTATATTCCATCTGCCAGTGAGGGCCACCCTTGTGGTCATAAGCCTATGTTACATGGTGTTATGAAGGTGTGTGTTTGGTCTCTTTATTTATTGCAGCTTATTGTTTCCTGGGTTCCCGTGTGATGTGTGGTGTGTGCTGTGTCCCTTGTGTTGTTGTGGACAGCAGCATTTGCACATGGGTTCCAGGCTGTGTGTCTGTGGCAGGTAGGTGTGGTTCTTTTTTAACTTACCTGCCATTGCCATATGTCTGTTTATGTTTCTCCTTTCTTTATAGCTTGGCCAGTGAGACTCCTGTTCGTCCGTATCCTGGAGGAACAGGTAGTCTTACCCTTTCTCCTAGTCCAGGGCCACCCTGAGGGCGAGTAGGAATATTAGGTTCCGGAGTATGAGCCCTCCCACCATCAGGGTCGGCTCATACGGCTAGGAGACAGGGTCAGAATTAGGGATTGATAGGAGGTGACCTGCTCCCTGATTCCTGTCCTGGCCTTGCATCGACCATCCATCTTCTGGCATCGCACGGCTGAGGGTTTTCCCCATCCTCAGCCGTGACACACAGATGCAGCAAGGGCTGCAATATTAAGTATTTTGCCCAAAAAGGGTGTTTTTTTCATAACAGAATATGACAGCAGTATATAACGATTTAATTTCACACGTGCAGATGCAGCAAGGGCTGTAAAATAGTATATTTTGTCCAAAAAGGGTGTTTTTTGAACCCAGAAAATTATAGCTGTATTTCTAGCTTAAATTGCACACTGACTAATGCGGCAGAGGCCCAAGATGAAGGTTATTGCCAAAATGTGTGTTTTTTCAAAGCAAGAAATGTATTGAAGTATTTCAAGCTTGGATTTGAATGTCACAAAATAACATATGCAGTGCTGGTGCACTGAGCTTGGATAAAATGGCTGCCACCCACCTAACTAATAGACGTAAAAAAGTTTTTTTTTCTCTGTCACTGGGCTCAGGGCAGGGTAAAAAGATTGTGCCCTGCACCCACACAACAAAATATATGTAGATTGCTGAGTTCAATTGGAGTTCTGGTTAAAGTTTCTTTCCTATTCTCTCCCTCACAGCATCAGCATCCTCTCCCTACACTAAGCACAGCAGAGTGATGTGCAGCGCTACGTGACTCCAGCTTATATTGAGGCTGGGTCACATGCTGCACTGGCCAATCACAGCCATGCCATTAGTAGGCATGGCTGTGATGGCTTTTAAGGGCACACAGTTAAATGCTTGTTGATTGGCTGCTCAGTAGCCTTTCAATAAGCGCCAAGAAATCGCCGAACACCGAACCCGATGTCACGGTGGGGAATGGGGGAAACCCCTACCGTATAATGGGAACTGATACTAGGCCACAAAACAGGGATAGGGAGCAGGTCACCTCCTATAGCCGCCCTAATCCTGACCCTGATCTACTGACCGTATGAGCGCCCCCTGAAGGTGGGAGGGCTCATACACTCGAACCTGGTTCCTACTGACCCTAACGGTCCCTTGCATAGGGGTCAGGGATAGGAGACAACTGGTTCCTCAAGAAAACAGACAAACCGGAGTCTCCAGCGGCCTAGTAACAGAATGGAAAAGACCATATGCAGCAACTGGACGGCAGGTAAGTAAACAGTGTAACAACAGAACACTAGCAACAACCAACACTTACCTGCTGCAGCAGAGATGGAAAGACGACGCCATTTTACAGTGGGGGGTATCCCCCACTCCCCACCGTGACAGTATGTCCAACTAGGATGCCCTCACACAGGTAAGATTACACATCCAGAAAGGAGCAGAGCTCCTACACATATACTGGCAAACAACCACCTGATCTTCAGGCTCACAACACTATATAAGAGCCAGAGGCCACACCCAGCTCCACCAAGCACACATCTTAACCCCGAACACACCAGGATGGGCAGGGACACGCAACTTAAAGGGGAAGTGTCAAAACATGCAAACCAACATGTTGCCACCAGCAACAAGCATGCACGGCAAAAGTGTCATGGTGAACTACACCAGACCATGACACAGCCGTGACACTCCCTCCCCTCAAAGCCCTCCCCAAAAAATAACGGACAATAAAAAAAAAGTGCAGATTCTGTGTCAGCTCATCCCTCAAAACTGCCGCCAGCATGCCAGGACCACCAACTAGGCCCCTGGCAGCCAGCCAACAAGCAGTAAGGAGAAACCATACTGAACACAGCGTCCATCTCAGACACAGTTCACACTCTGGGCGGCTATAAGCAAGCATTCCCAACCAGCACACAGCCAGTACACCAAAGGAATGCTGCCAGCAACCAGCCCAAGAGCAAGGAACAACTGAGAACGGAACGAGGGGACACACCAGCACAAGCAACGGTTCAACAACAATAGCAACACCTGTTACCCAGAACCGCGCCGTTAACAGTAACTTCCCTTTTACCCTCCTTCCAGAGGATAAGCATGTGCGCCAGAAAATGGCAGGCGACACATGCTGAGCCCTCTTTTGAAGGCACCGACGGAGAGGCTAAGACGGTGCCATTATACGGTGGGGGGTTTCCCCCACTCCCCACCGTGACAGTATGTCCAACTAGGATGCCCTCACACAGGTAAGATTACACATCCAGAAAGGAGCAGAGCTCCTACACATATACTGGCAAACAACCACCTGACCTTCAGGCTAACAACACTATATAAGAGCCAGAGGCCACACCCAGCTCCACCAAGCACACATCTTAACCCCAAACACACCAGGATGGGAAGGGACACACAACTTAAAGGGGAAGTGTCAAAACATGCAAAACAACATGTTGCCTCCAGCAACAAGCATGCACGGCAAAAGTGTCATGGTCCACTACACCAGACCATGACACAGCCGTGACACCCAAACCTGAACTTTTACAGAAATGTTTGGGGTCCGGGGTCCAAAAATTCTAAAGTTCGGTATGAACCTGAACTTTACAGTACCGTTTCGCTCAACCCTACTAAGCACCAATCCTGTGGAACAGACCCTGTCATTATAGAGTTAAAGGGGTATTCCCATCTCAGACAATTGGGGCATATCACTAGGGTATCTCAATTGTCTGATAGGTTCTGGTCCCACATCTGGAACCCGCACCTACACCAAGAACAGAGTGGGGAAGGTGGTGGTGGGTGCACTGTGCATGCACAGCTGCCCTCCATTCATTTCTATGGGGCTGCTGAAAATAGCCGAGCGCTGGCTTGGCTGTTTCCACCGGCCACATAGAAATGAATAGGAGCGGTGGCCATGCAGTGGAATTAAGAAGATAAAAATACTTAAATATTACTTTATTATAAATATATTACCAAATACCGTTCATTAGTTATTATGGCTTGTTTTGTCTAGGGAACAATCATCAGGGAAAATAAAATGGTTGCCGTCCTATTAGTACACACAAAACCTGTCCATATCACACAGCAGGACAAGTTGCTTCGCAACACTGAGTTAATGAGCTGCCTCAGCCTCCTCTCCTACTTCTCAAGGATTATAATCTTGAATACAGTTGATGAGATGAAGTTCATGACGAGACATGAAATACAGAGCGGATGGACAGAACAGACCATTTTAATGTGGAACTGTGGTAATGGAGACTGCATACAAGTGATTCTGCTCATCAGCCACATCCCCACCTCTTCTTTGTACTTTGTGTCTCCTTGTGAACCCCATCCTAACAGAGATTCAGCTGAAGCTCTTATCATCTGTATTCAGGATCATAATCCCTGACAAGCAGGAGATGAGGATGAGGTAGCTCTTTGGCTCAATGTTGTGAAGTACCTTGTCCCCATGTGTGATTAGAACAGATTTTGTGATTGCTAATAGGACAGCGGACATTTAATTTCTTCTAATAATTGCTCTCTAGACAAAATGAGCCATTTGAATAATGAAAGGTATTTGGGAATATATTTATAATAAAGTAATATTTAAGAATTTTAATTTTCTTCATAGAAAAAAAAATATAGATTTTTGCAGATGACACTAAACTGTGTATAGAAATTAACATGGAAGAAGACAGTATATATCTGTAGATGGATCTGGATAGTTTGGAGGCTTGGGCAGAGAAGTGGAAGATGATGTTTAACACTGACAAATGTAAGGTTATGCACATGGGAAGGAATAATGAAAGTCACCAATACATACTAAATGGTAAAACATTGGGTAACACTGACATAGAAAAGGACCTAGGAATTTTGGTGAACCGCAAACTAAGCTGTAGAAACCAGTGTCAGGCAGCTGCTGCCACGACTAATAAGATAATGGGTTGCATCAAAAGGGGCATAGATGCCTGTGATAAGAACATAGTCCTACCACTTTACAAATCACTAGTCAGACCACACATGGAGTACCGTGTACAGTTCTGGGCTCCTGTGCTCAAGGCAGACATAGCAGAGCTGGAGAGGGTTCAGAGGAGTCCAACTAAAGTAATAACTGAAATGGGTGGACTACAGTACCCTGAAAGATTATCAAAATTCACTTTAGAAAAAAGATGACTGAGGAGAGATCTAATAACTATGTATAGGGTCAGTATAGAGATCTCTCCCATCAGCTACTTATCCCCAGGACTGTGACGAGGTGACATCCTCTGTGTCTGGAGGAAAGAAGGTTTGTACACAAACATAGAAGAGGATTCTTTACGGTAAGAGCAGTGAGACTATAGAACTCTCTGCCTGAGGAGGTGGTGACGGCAAGTTCACTAAAAGAGTCCAAGAGGGGCCTGGATGTATTTCTGGAGTGTAATATTACAGGCTATAGCTACTAGAGATGGGTTGTTAATCCTTCTACCCCACAGTTGTTGTTTTTTCCTTCATCTGGATCAACTTGCAGGATAACAGGCTGAACTGGATGGACAGATGTCATTTTTCCAGGCTTATAAACTAGCCAGAAGAAACCTGTCTCTTTTGTCAAAGTGTTGGTGTGGCAACATGGATGATGTAGTCTGATGCATCAGGCATTGGTGGTTCAAAATCCTGGCTGATCCACGCCTGGTTCATCTTGACAGAGGTCAGTCTCCACATTTTGGGTGGACAGGCGAGTTCTTCTTGGGGTAACTATGGCCCCCGCCGCACTAAACACCCACTCTGATGCCACACTACTGTCAGGGCAGGACAGCTTTTCCAGGGCAAACTCTGCCAGTTGCGGCCACAAATACAGTTTGGCTGCACAGTATTCCAGCGGATCTTCAATGTGGGGTGACAGGATGCTGTCCAAGTATGCCACCACCTGCTGATTCAGGTCCTTCTCCAGGTCTAGGTGCTGCTGGCGAGTAGTTTTTTCACTAGGCGGGTAAAGAAAGCTGTTCATCAGCGATTCTAGACTCAAGTTGCTGCTGATGGAGCTGGACTTGCTCCTACCCCCTTGCCCTGCGACAACAGCAATGGCTGAGAAACGTGAGCACAGAGGGCCCCCCGGTCAGACCTGCGAAATGATGGACGATGGCGCAGAAAGGCAGTGGCCAACTGACTACCTAGGATGTCTCTGAAGCAGTTCAGTTTGTCCTCCCTCTCAGAAGGTGTAAAAAAGGCCCCCATTTTGGACCTCTAGCGAGGGTCCAACAAGGTGGAGAGCCAGAAGTCATCACTCTGCCTAATAATGACAATTTGTCTGTCAGTACGCAAGCAAGTGAGCATGCATTCGGCAATTTGTGCAAGTGACTCGGCATACTGCCCTGGTGTGTCTGGGTCCTCTGCCTCGTCTTCCTCATCGCCCTGTAGCTCCTCTGATTGCTCCTGCTCTTCCTCTCCTGTCACCTGTGCATAAAAATCACCCATTTCGCTACAGATTGATTGTGCTCCAATGTCCTCCTCCTCCTCCAGTTCAGCCCCCACAGGGCTCATGGGGCCATGAGATCTAGGCGCCACTTCTCCAGTCTCCTGACCAGCCAGATTTACCATCACCTGTTCCAGGACATGAAGCAGTGGAATGACGTTGTTCATCCGGTAGGGACTGACAAATAACATTGCCTCCTCAAAAGGCATGAGCAAATGGCAGGTGTCATGCATGAGCTTCCACTGGCTGACATCTAAGTTACACAGGGGGGTACTCCTGTCTGCTTGGATCATCAAGAAATTGTTTATGGCCTTTCTCTGTTCGTACAGTTAGTCCAACATATGGAGGGTGGAATTCCAAAGGGTGGAAACGTCGCATATCAGCCTATGTTAGGGGATGCCATTCTGCCGCTGCAGCACAAGGAGGGTGTGCTTTGGGGTGCACGAGTGGCTGAAGTGCATGCAAAGTTTCCTAGCCTTTTTTAGGATGTCTTGTAGATGGGTGGAAGACTTCAGGAACCGCTTGACAACCAGATTGAACATGTATGCCATGCAGGGCGCATGGCTCAGCCTTCCTTGACGCAGCACTGACACCATGTTCTTCCCGTTGTAAGTCACCATGGTTCTGATTTTGAGTTGTCGTGGAGAAAGACAGGATTCAATATCTTGATGAAGGACGCAGACCAGTTCCTCCCCTGTGTGACTCTGTTCGCCCAGGCAACATGTGTTATGCTGGAGGGGCACTGTGAATTGTCCCTGCAGTGGAGGCTGAGGACATGGTGGAGGATAAGGAGGCAGAGGCGGACATTGTTGCAGGACCAACGGCGCGAGAATGTAGAGTCGTAGTTACAGCTCCACACGTCGGCGCTGCCATTCACTATGGCAGGCACCGACAGGCTCAAGGACTGGCCCACCTTCGGTTCTATATATGTGTGCTGGGCTGGTACTGCCTTTATGGCAAAGAAATGATAGCTTGGGACACTCCAACTCGGTTTAGCACAAGCCATCAGTTGTAAAGGGAGGGACTGCAGCACCAGCAACTTGGCCAGGAGCACAATCAGCTTCTGCGCCATTGGATGCATGCACAATTACTGTTGTCTATTGGCAATCGCTTCGGTGATCTATTGCTGACCGAATGGCTGACGATGAGTAGGAGGAGCATCATGACCAGCAGATGATGGGAACGACAGACAGCTTCCTTCGGCTGAGGTGGTGGGGCCTTGACTGCGTGAAATAGGGTGCAGCGTGCCACTGGGTGATGCAGCGGTTGCTGCGGCAGGCTGGACCACCACATCGGAGCCACAGTTCTCCCAGGCCATTTTATGGTGACGCTGCATATGTTGACGCAGGGACATGCTGCCAACATTAGCACCCTGGCCACGCTTCACTTTCTGCCCACAGATTCTACAAATGGCCATGTTCACGTCCTCCAGCGGCTTAACAAAAAACTGCCATGCTGCCAAATAGGTGATTTTACCCCCAACACTCCTCACTGACTGACTGCTACCACCGCTGCTTCTGTGAACCCCTGCACTACCACTTTCCAGGCAGGTAGGCTCCTGCGAAGTGGGTGGTCTACCCAGGGCACGTTTGGCTCCTGACCTCACACTGCTGCCACCCTTCTGACTCCCTCCATGCTAGCAACTTGCTGGCCCCGGCGCTGCCTCACTGGAAAGCTTCCACCCTCCTCTCCCGATTGATGATGAAGCCCCTAATTTACCCGTCTCCCAAATGCTATCAGCTACAACATCATCATCGAGTTGTGTCTGCATGTCACTGATGTCCTCCTCAACGGTCTCTGGGTCAGGAGCCTGACCGCTCACAACAGCAGCTCCCACTCCACTCTCCTCATAACAACTTGCCTGCCTACCGGAAGAAGCGGCGGATGTCTCCTCCACATCTTGGCTGGCCAGTAGCTGCTGACTGTCCTCTAGTAGCTCGTATAGTGGAGCCGAGCCCACAGCATATAATACTTCTCTGGCTGAGGGAACAGAAAAGGACAGAGGCAGTTTGAGGACAGGTGAGGGCTCCCGGGCCATGCCAACTAAAGGTTCTGTCTGACGAACCCACTTACTCTTGGCTGAGGGTGTCTGATGTCACTTGTGACAAAGTGGATGACCGAGTCAACCATTAAGGAACCGCTGGGTTGATGGTCAAGACAAGACCGCTAGATGACACCGGGAGCTCAGGCCTCTCGCTGTGACTCCTGCTGCCACGCTCCCTTACTCGGCTGCGACCTGTGCCTTTGCCAGAAACATTTAGGCATCTGCCACTCCCCTGTGCATGGCCTGACACTTCTCTGTCTGGCATACTGTTAGATCAAATAAATAAATAAAAAGGAAATTAAAACACCCCAAAAACGTCTGTAATTTTCTCACTCCACCACACAATGGCTATTAAGCCCTTTATTTTTTGCCACTAATACACGCCAAAAAGGGCTTTAGAACTGCACTGCTGAACATCAAATAGGCCCTAACTTTTTTCACTTATACACGCCACAAAAGGTTTTCGAACATATAACTGCACCGCTGAATGGCAAATCATATTTTTTTTTTTGCCACTAATACACGCCAAAAAGGGCTAAATAAATTAAAAAGCTCTTTTTAAGAAAAAAGTGCTTATGTCTTCATATTCTGACATCCACAACTTTTACATTTTTCTATCAACAGTACTGTGTAAAATCTTGTTTTTTTGCAATGTAATTTGTAGATTTTCTTGATCTCATTTTGGGATACAATCAGCTATTTAAAAATGTTTTATTCAATTTTATTGGTAGAGGAGGAGATAAAAAAAAAGACATTTGAAAAAATGAAATTTTTTTATTTTTTATTTTATGGTGTTACCCATGCAGGTTAAGGCTACTTTCACACTCGCGTTTGGTGCGGATCCGTCATGGATCTGCACAGACGGATCCGCACCGATAATACAACCGCATGCATCCGTTCAGAACGGATCCGTTTGTATTATCTTTAACATTGCCAAAACGGATCCATCTTGAACACCATTGAAAGTCAATGGGGGACGGATCCGTTTTCGTTTGTGCCAAATTGCTTTAGTGAAAACTGATGCATTTGCCTCCACATCGTCAGGCGGACATCAAAACGCTGCAAGCATCGTTTTGGTGTCTGCCTCCAGAGCGGAATGGAGGCAGAACGGAGGCAAAACTGATGCATTTTGAACAGATCCTTTTCCATTCAGACTGCATTAGGGCAAAACTGATCAGTTTTGGAACACTTGTGAGAGCCCTGAAACGGATCACACAAATGGAAACCAAAACGCCAGTGTGAAAGTAGCCTAAATAATGTAAGGTGTTTTTTTTTTATAAAAAAAAACAAACATTTTTAAACATTTATGCAGCTATTTTTCCCTTTTTTTTCAGTCCTCTTAGGAGACTTGATCATGCATTAACTGATTGTACTATATACTTTAATACTCCTGTTTTAGGCCAGCTTCAAAAATATCGTTCAGTCTGGCTCAGTTCTCCTCTGACGAGATGCAGTAACTCCATATGAAACTGAAGCTAGAACTGATCTTGTATTTTTATATGTGATTGTTTATATTCACCATGTGCATTACTGATGATGTTGGATGTCAAAATAGCCAGAGAAACTCTGCATGAGGCATTTTCCTGTCCAGCGCTATCAGTTTTTAGACACTGAATCTTGACACTGAAGTGCAGTACACATATATCAGTTCACAACTAATATATAGCATGTGAAGAGGGCTGCACCGCAGTAAATCGTCTTTCGGACAGGCCGAATAGCATGTGCAGTAAGCCGGATTGGGGTTATGCACACTGGCGCAATAATATGCACTGACTGGGTCAGGTGTAAATGTTAGTTAAGAGTTTTTGTTCGTGACGCCAATTGCAGCGTGCGCAGGGTACAGTCTCAGGGCCCTTTAAGGTGTTGCAAATCACGTACCAGGTTAGGAATGCCAGAGTGGTGTAATGTCTCTGTGTAGCAGTAGTAATAGTGTCAACGGTGTCTCCTACCTTGGTACGGCTGGACTCCTGGATCCCGACTCACTTGCAATAAATGAGTGTGTTGCTAGTAGGAGTAATTGAGGAACTTGGTAGTAATGAATGAGATCCAGACTTGTAATATACTTCAACTTGTCTTTACTTGATGCAGCATTAATCCATATGAGATACAGCAATAGTCTTGGGTTCCAGCAGATATTGGCAATGTATGTCAGGGATCAATATCTCTTCTGCTTCTATCATGTGCCTGGAGCTCTCTTGCAGGATTAGTAGTCTGCTTATGGCTCTGTAATTTGTGGCAGGAATCTATACCTTCTGCTCTGTCTATCTTCTGCTGTGTATGGGACTGACTAGCTGAGGAGGAATTTGGCTTCTCCTGGTCTCTGGACGGTACTCACAGTTAGCTCACAAGGTATGGTTCTTCCTGGCATTCTGGAGGTGGCTGCTTGCTTGTCACCAGCTGAGGCTAAAAGGTTCAGACTAGGAATGATGATCTTTGGTCTCAGCCGAGACGAGATCCTGGGTTGGGATCCCTAGAACTGGGAGCTCCTACCAGCACAGCTTTCCCCTAGCCGGGGTGGCTGGCACACTAACATTAACTTCCTTTCCTCCCCATGAGGCAGGACATGGGCGAGCCCACTCTGCTCAAAGAGGGGGGAGCTAAACTGGAATGTACTATTCCAGTCTAGATATGCTAAACTGAACTAAGTCTATGCTAAACACATTGCTGCCACCTGCTGGTGTACATGGAAATTACAGCAAAGTATATTCAACAAGGATTCCAATGCACATTTGTGAGGAATATTAAATAAAATCACATTAGATGACAAGGCACATGTTACCAACAAATAGTAGCGGGGAAAAAGAGTTTAGTAACATAACTCTGACATGTTACACATGTAATGTAACATGTAATAGTGGCCTGGATTTGGCAGGCCTGAAGTTCTTCAGAAGGCTCCAGGCTGCCATAACATCTACTAGCCATCCCATAATCGTGTTAGTGGGGTACTGATTGGAGAACGGAGAGATCCATCTCCCTATCTAACCATTTAGATGCCGCTGTCACTATTGAACATAGCATCTGAAGGGTTAAACTGCCAGGATCTGATCCTGGCAGTGAACGCAATACAGCTTGCACCTGCAAATGATGATGCAGGTTTTTCCTAAGGCCTCTTTCACATGAGCGGATGCCGTGCATGGAATCTGCTGCGTGAACTAGAGCCAAGCCCCGTTCTAGACAGCAGAGACACGGAGCAGTAACATGATTGATAATGCTCTTTGCCTCTGTGATCTACAGAATCACAGTGAGATAAAATTGTCACTGCGATTTTGTAGTAAAAAGATCACAGAGAGGCACGGAGTATTATTAATCATGTTAATGCTCTGTGTCTCTGCTGTCCGGAACTGGGCTTTGCTCTCTTTCACGCAGCGGATTCCACGCACGGCATCCGCTCGTGTGAAAGAGCCCTAAGTATGATGTAAACTAAACTTATGTTGTGTGCACGCACGCTCTTCCTGGAGGCCATAATGAACCCCACCCCATGTGTAAAACACTTATGGGACTAGGAGGAATTATGTGACTAGCTTCATGGTATGATTTAGGGTAAACGTCTAAACATATCTGAGAATATTACCAGGGACAGTTCCACAATTGTAAAGATGTATTTATTACTTCTGTTCAACTGCACTGATGATCCACTTTTTTTTTACTAATGCACTTACCCAATCAAGCTCCAGCAAAGTCCTTTGACTCAACTGCCCTAGAAATCTGCTATGTAAAACCACGCATGCGCTGTGTGCCCATCACAAGACAGAATGCTCAACAGAGTACAAGGAACCTATTAACCTTTGAGGAGCTATAGGTGATATGTGCAGTCCACTATAGCTCCTTCGCAGAGCCAGGTTCAATACATCGTCATTGCATTTGTGGTATCATTACACTGTTGCTTCATTATGACACTGAAACACTGGTACAATATGGGCATTGTGTACCCATACTATTTCATGGCTGGTATTATTTTATACAAGCAATTGCCAAATATTACTCCATCCCGAAGTGAGGAGGCTCTGCTTATCCCACTGTTTTGGGGCATTGCATCCTACCCAGAATAAAGGTAACATTCCCAGCAGCCAGCATTAACTCAAATATAAAATCACATTTTATGCACTTGTTCTCTCAATTAAGCTTAGCTGCTCCGTACACACTCGCTTTTGTGCATTCCACACTGCACCTGCACACCTCTATTCACAGGTGCTCAATGTTTCACACAAGACTTCACATTTTATGTTACACCAGCCAATGAGCCAAAATAGTATGAGCAGTTACCTTCATAGCTTTAACCCCCCTGGATTTTTGCAGGTGCAAATTTCATCATCATGTTTGTCACTTTTCTCTACTTTAGTAGCAAATTTGTTAATCCCTAGTGTAGAGAAAAGATGATGGAATATGATAAAGAAGAAAATGGAGAAATTGAAGGACTTTTTAGTTTCTACTGCCATCTACTGTTAAATAATAGCTGATACGTTGTAGCCAAACTTCTGGAAAGCCATTTTTTTTTATATGTAATTAGGTGCATTTTACCTTGCAATTAAGTGGAGGAAAAAAAAAGAATAAAACTAATTACATAAACATTATTATTACATTTTGAATTTCTGTGTGTGAATTAGAGTTTATTCATTGAACCCCACAGCATGCTGTCCACTGTAGAGGTTAACCTCATCTTGCTCTGTATGCAGATGCTAGGCTGTGTGGTGCCAATTAGTCCTGCTATATATGTTTGGCTGTGTGTCCAATAGGTCTCAATAAATCTGCTGGAGCATGTACTAGAGCTATAATCTGTTTATCTGTCTGTACACTCAGTCTGTCTCTCATCATACCTAACCAGTGCCTGTGTCCTTGATCTGTTCATCAGCCTGTATTCTAACCTAATTCCATTTGCCCTGGCCCGGAACTGTCCTAATTTGCATGTATTCTGTCTGTCTGTCTGTCCTCAGCTTAGTTCTGCTTTGTCTGTTCCTCTGGTAATTTGTATTGGTGCCTCTGACCTCTGCCAACTATATCGGGACTATTCCAAGAGGTAGTAGCCTGGTGGCTCCCCTGCAGCGAAGACCAGATCCCTGTATAGGGGCTAAAGGGTAAAAACCATGGGTCTACTTGGACGATGCCCTCAGCAATAACCCATAGTCAAAGTGGTTAGTTTGTATAGACAACCATTGTCTGTAACATGTTTTTAGCCTTCTTTTAGTCACCTTTTGCTGGGTGACAAACAATGCGGCTGCCATTACCGGTCACCTAGAGGGATTTTAATATTCTAAAGTTCAATTGTAGGATAAAAGTCATTCCTAACAATATAAGGAATCAGTAGTGCGTATATTTCGTAGTAAACTGCTGAAGGTATAAGGCAATTAAAGTGTACATGCACTTTACCAAAACTTTTGTTTTGTATCCAGACCCCTGTGGATCACTAAGATGTAGAGAAAGAAATGCTCGCACAGAGCACTGTCTCTCTTCACTGTCAGATTTACTGGAGACTGGCCCATAGACTTTATATTGAGTCAGTCTTAAGCAGCGTGGATAAATAGTGCTCTATGTGAGTGCTCTTTTTTTCTTGTTTTTTTTATTGATCAGCGGGGGTCTCAGCCCTCAGACTGCAACTGATCAAAACATTTGACATTCTATGATATATCAAACGTTTTGCAAAAGTATGCTGTTTAATGAAACTTTAAAGAGCCTCTATCAGCATGATCAACCCTATTAAATAAGATATACACCTAGTAGGGTTGATAATGCTGATTCAAACAATGCCTTTCTTTTGGCTGCATGTTCAACACCTGCAGAGATATATGTGTTTTGGTTTTTTTTCAGAACCAAATGAGCAAGTTCAAGAACTAGACTGAGTACTTGGAGCACTGCTTTTGTAACACCCCTGTGATACCACCCCCTCCCTTCGATGGACAGGGCTGGACATCAAGCATGGTGAGGACAGAAGCACCAGATGCAAAAAAGCTTCTCATATCTGTGACACTTAGGTCTGGTACAAACCTTGCCTTTACACTAAGAAACAGACCTGGACCTACAGTACATATGAGGAGTATTATGTATGGGTATCAGGAAAGAAGTAAAAATCATCCTAGTGTTTTGTCATAGCATGATATCACATATACTACTTATAGTCTATCACAGGGATCAGCAACCTTTGGCACTCCAGGTGTTATGAAACTACATCTCCCACCATGCACACTTGCTTGGCTGTTCTCTGAACTCCCACAGAAGGGAAAGGAGCTGGGAGTTGTAGTTTCACAACAGCTGGAGTGACGAATGTTGCTGATCCTTGGTCTAGCAAATAGACTATTAGTTTCATTAGGTCATTTTGCCATACACATAAGAATTTAATTTCCATCAACTTTTGTTATGGGTTATAAGAGAGAGATTTTTTTTTTTTTTTACAAGTATCTTTTGGGATTTGAACCTGAGAGCCAGTAAGTGGAAGGCAGAACATGTACCTCCAGGCTACATATATACCAGTTTAGTGGCTTGCTATGCTTAGAAAGCTAATACATATTACTGGTTTCTTCACAGGCATATATTGTGCACATCCATATACTGTATATATACTGTATATTTATCTTATGACATTGTTACTAGAGATGAGCAAATGGAAGTTAACGAAGTGTAATTCGATCCGAATTTCAGAAAAATTTAACTTGCACCGAATACGAATCTCCTCACCCTTTGTGGTAATGAATCACATTTTTTTTCCAAAAATGGCTGCTGCACATGTTAGGACATGGAGCAAAGAACTCTGGGAACGAGGGATAAACCACAATTCCATGCATGCAGCCAATCACTATCCAGCCAGCCCCTGTGATGTCACAGCCCTATAAATGCCTTCAGCCAACTTGGATTCTGCTATTTTCCAGTGTGCTTAGTGCAGGGAGAGACGTCAGCAGGCGCTAGGAAAGACTTCATTGTGCTGAAAAAATTATTTACAAGTTCAGGGAAATATTAGTCAAGGTGTAGGGAAAGGATAGGGAGGCCGTATCTACACTATAAAAGGAGAAGAGGGTGCAATAGGAGCGATTCTATGACACCTCGCTGCACTTAATGGGGATCCAAATTGCTCTTAGGTTGTTTGCACTATATGATACATCACTAATTCGAGCAAACCTTGCTTGTGATTGGGGTGCAAGTATTGTGATACACCCATTTACGGGGTGTTTATTACTTTTTTTTTTAGGGAGGGCTTATTATTAGAAAAAAAAAAGGGAAAACATAATTGCTGTTTAGTAGTGATGTTATATTGCACTACAGCCATTTACTGGGTGTTTTAATAGGATAAATACATACGTCTTATTAGCCGTCCTGTGTTGATTTTACATTGTTAAACTTTTTTTGGCGGGTGTATTAATGGAAAAAAAAACAGAAAGAAAAAAAAAAGTCATAATTGCCATTCAGCGGTGAAGTTATATTGTACTACAGCCATTTACGGGGTGTATTAATAGGATGGATACGTATGTCCTATTAGCTGTTCTGGGTTGATTTTACATTGTGTTACTTTTTTTTAGGGGGTGTATTAATAGGAAAAAAAAAAAAATATATATATATATATATATATATATATATATATATATACAGTACAGACCAAAAGTTTGGACACACCTTCTCATTCAAAGAGTTTTCTTTATTTTCATGACTATGAAGGCATCAAAACTATGAATTGACACATGTGGAATTATATACATAACAAACAAGTGTGAAACAACTGAAAATATGTCATATTCTAGGTTCTCCAAAGTAGCCACCTTTTGCTTTGATTACTGCTTTGCACATTCTTGGCATTCTCTTGATGAACTTCAAGAGGTAGTCACCTGAAATGGTCTTCCAACAGTCTTGAAGGAGTTCCGAGAGATGCTTAGCACTTGTTGGCCCTTTTGCCTTCACTCTGCGGTCCAGCTCACCCCAAACCATCTCGATTGGGTTCAGGTCCGGTGACTGTGGAGGCCAGGTCATCTGGCGCAGCACCCCACCACTCTCCTTCATGGTCAAATAGCCCTTAGTTTTCCCAATTTTTCGGCTGACTGACTGACCTTCATTTCTTAAAGTAATGATGGCCACTCGTTTTTCTTTACTTAGCTGCTTTTTTCTTGCCATAATACAAATTCTAACAGTCTATTCAGTAGGACTATCAGCTGTGTATCCACCTGACTTCTCTTCAACGCAACTGATGGTCCCAACCCCATTTATAAGGCAAGAAATCCCACTTATTAAACCTGACAGGGCACACCTGTGAAGTGAAAACCATTTCAGGGCACTACCTCTTGAAGCTCATCAAGAGAATGCCAAGAGTGTGCAAAGCAGTAATCAAAGCAAAAGGTGGCTACATTGAAGAACCTAGAATATGACATATTTTCAGTTGTTTCACACTTGTTTGTTATGTATATAATTCCACATGTGTTAATTCATAGTTTTGATGCCTTCAGTGTGAATCTACAATTTTCATAGTCATGAAAATAAAGAAAACTCTTTGAATGAGAAGGTGTGTCCAAACTTTTAGTCTGTACTGTATATATATATATATATATATATGTCATAAGTGCCGTTCAGCAGTGATGTTACATTGTACTACATGTTATATTTCTTTTTTGGTTTGTAGAAGTAGGAAAAAAAGGATTTTGTAAAGTTGCATTGTACTACAGCCATTTACATTGTGTAGAAAAAGGAAATATACGTACGTTCTGCGGTGAATTGTGATTCTCATATTTCTTCTTTTGGGGTGTACAAATTGGAAAAAAAATATGTCTTAATTGCCGTTCTGCAGTGAATTGTGATTTTTTTTTGGGGGGGGAAATTTATTAATCTGAAAAAAAAAAAAATATATATATATATATATATGTAATATACAGTGTGTATATATATATATATATATATATATATATATATATATATATATATATGTCTTAATTGCCGTTCAGTGGTGAAGTTACATTGTACTACAGGAGTACCACTTTTTCTAAAACATAACTTTTAATGTTTCAATAATAAAAGCCATAAAACCCTTATTACACAAAAAAAATATATAATTCAAAAAGAAATCAAAAACCTAGATATGGAAATGATATTCCGATGGCCTATATTTGCAGGAAGGCAGACAAATGTTTCATAGGCTTTGGGGGCAATATCCCTGATTCTGGCCCTATTATTGTTGCCCTACCTGAAAACGGAATAGCCGCCCCGATAGGGGGGATCCTGTGTCTCGTGCCTCCTGATAACCCTAGGATGATCCCTGCACGGGGAAATATTCCAGCAAAGTGGAATAGTGGCCCTATAATTGTACCTAGACTAATATAAGTACCAAAAAATAAAAAAAACATATATAATGCCCCAGGTGGGGTAACCGGAAACCACCCAATAACATACAGTGAAAAGGATCGTAATACAACAAATATCAGAGTCAGGTGTCTAGGAGACACTCCTGACCATCCTTACACATTTCGCCTCAGTTGATTTAAGGCTCCTCAGGGGACATATATATAAAAACACAACGGGGTGCCAGTCACCAAGAATTAGTCAACAGAGCAAAGAAAGGACAATACATTACTTGTCTAGTAGCCAAATAGTCGTTATTATAAAGAAACACTGCTATATAAATTGCTAAATAGCTTCTTTAGTAAAACCAGGGATATACAGGTTCATAACCTAGGTCAACAATAGTAGCCAAATAGTCGTTATTATAAAGATCCACTGCTATATCAATTGCTAAATAGCTTCTTTAGTGAAACCAGGGATATACAGGTTCATAACATAGGTCAATAATAGAAGTCGGATAACTCATAGTATACCTTACTTATACCTCTCTTATATTGCAAAACAAAATAGGTCAGGCTGAATAGAGAAAGAATTCCCTTAGCTGATTACATATCTGATAAATTGATCAGGAGAAAATGTGGAATAGTAGCTATCAAGTAGACGTCAGGTAAAGATAATGTACACAGACGCTACAGCATACTAAATAATCAATCACCAGTGTATCCCTAACAATAGGGCTAACCCAAAATGGTAGGTGAGCTGGTGGAACCAGCGGTACTTGCGTGCCCATAAGATATGAGGCAACGGCCCTTAGGTGTCCACATAAATGGAACGGCAGTCAGCGCACGGATGGAAGCGCATGCCGGGTGGAAAGGTATACCCAAGATGTGAGGCAGATGGAGGCAGCACTGCGCTTTTGGCGCTCACGCTATTTAAACCCTAGATGCGCACCTGACTCCGCTCCCGATCACGTGATTGCATCAGCCGGCTGATGTAATTGATCACGTGCCTAAGTTCCCGATCACATGACCACGCCGGCCGGCTGAGCAAGCCGATCAGTACAACTGCAGTGGAGTATAGTACTACAGAGGGTATATAAGTAAGGGTCATATTCAACATATAGTCATTTTATGGACCGAGTAACCACAAATGATTACCGGTTTGAATTTATGTATGCTAATCTTTTATTAAACCATGGAACCAGATAGTTGGTTTGCCTCTATTGATGTAGAGGCACTCTACACGTCAATCCCTCACAATAAGGGCCTCTCAGCAGGTAAATACTTTTTGGACTCCAGATCTAAGGATATGCATCATCACAATCTATTTGTCTTGCAACTTCTTAACTTTGTCTTAACACACAACTACTTCATGTTCGAGGACCGTTTCTACCAGCAGCTCAAGGGCACCGCGATGGGTAGCCCATGTGCACCAACTTATGCAAATTTGCTCCTGGGCTGGTGGGAGGACACAGAGGTCTTCTCTGAATCTATGATACAATGGACCAGACATATATCTCTCTGGTCCAGATTCATAGATGATGTTCTACTTCTCTGGTCAGGGACTGAAAGTGAGTTCCAACAATTTATGGACAAATTGAATTCCAACCATATAGGCTTATTCTTCACCTCAGAAATTCATCGGAATGCTATCACCTTTCTAGATGTAGGCTTAGAGAGAGATGATAATAATTATATTAAACCAATGCTATTCCGGAAAAAGACCTCGACTAACAGCCTTCTACGATGGGATAGTTTCCACCCTATGCCCTTAAAGAGGGGTATCCCTAAAGGAAAGTTTTTGAGGGTACCGCAAAACTGTTCAGAACCTGAGAGATTTACACATCAGGAATCTAAGCTATTCCATCGCTTTAAGCAAAGGGGGTACCCTAGCCCATGCCTTTATGAGGTGTGGAACTGGGCAAAATCAAGAGACTGCTCCTCTTTACTACAGCCACAAATAAAGAGAACAAATTCACAAGAACCTATAAGGATCATTGGGACCTTTGATTCTGAGTCACAACAGGTCCGTGATATCTTGAATCGTTATTGGTCATTGATCAAAACGGATCCTGACCTAACTACAGTTCTATCTGAAAACCCGTCTATCACCTTCAGACATGGTCGTAGTATAGGGGATACACTGGTCCATAGCCATCTAGATTCTCTTGAAACCAACACGTGGTTGTCCAATAGACAAGTGGGTACCTTCAAATGCGGTAAATGCAAGGCATGCAACTTTATATCTCTAGGAAAAACGTTTAATAACAGTTCTGTAGATAAGAAATTCTACACCCGCAGCTTTGCAAACTGCACTACCTAGGGAATGATCTACTTGTCTAAATGTGTCTGCGGGCTCAGATATGTAGGGAAAACCAAAAGGATGTTTAAGAAAAGAATCCTCGAACACAATGGAGACATTCGCAATAGACGGGATAAACCCATTTCTCGACATGTATGGGCCAGCCATGCGGGGGTGACTAAGGTCATCCAACTTTCCATGACTGAAGTACTAAATTCATCGTATAGGGGTGGTGATATAGATAAATTCCTAAAACAGAAAGAGTCCAGATGGATCTTTATGCTTAACACCGTTGCACCTGCTGGACTAAATTAATGTATTGATTTTGCGTGCTTTCTATGAAATGGTCTCCCATATCTTCTTAGGACTTGGGGATCAATGTATCAGTGACATCATGTCTATAAAATTAGCGCTGGGAGGGTACCTCCCTGTGCATATCCCCATACCTTTTAGAGCAAGTCTATTCCCTTATTAGACCATGGGTAATTTATTTAGTATACTGACATATTATCATTAATGTCAGGCCTTACAATGTGCTCATATTTATAGAATAAAAGGATAAGTGCCCTCTCTTTTTAAGCTGTAATTAATTACAGCATAATCTATATCTGTTGTATCGAATGGCGGGCTTTAATAAAAGATTAGCATACATAAATTCAAACCGGTAATGTTTTGTGGTTACTCGGTCCATTAAAAGGACTATATGTTGAATATGACCATTACTTATATACCCTCTGTAGTACTATACTCCACTGCAGCTGTACTGATCGGCTTGCTCAGCCGGCCGGCGTGGTCATGTGATCGGGAACTTAGGCACGTGATCAACTACGTCAGCCAAGTGATGCGATCACGTGATTGGGAGCGGAGTCAGGTGCGCATCTACGTCATACGGCACCCGGAAGTAGGGTTTAAATAGCGTGAGCGCCAAAAGCGCAGTGCTGCCTCAATCTGCCTCACATCTTGGGTATGCCTTGCCGCCCAGCATGCGCTTCCATCCGTGCGCTGACTGCCGTTCCTTTTATGTGGACACCTAAGGGCCGTTGCCTCATATCTTATGGGCACGCAAGTACCGCTGGTTCCACCAGCTCACCTACCATTTTGGGTTAGCCCTATTGTTAGGGATACACTGGTGATTGATTATTTAGTATGCTGTAGCGTCTGTGTACATTATCTTTACCTGACGTCTAGTTGATAGCTACTATTCCACATTTTCTCCTGATTAATTTATCAGATATGTAATCAACTAAGGGAATTCTTTCTCTATTCAGCCTGACCTATTTTGTTTTGCAATATAAGAGAGGTATAAGTAAGGTATACTATGAGTTATCCGACTTCTATTATTGACCTATGTTATAAACCTGTATATCCCTGGTTTCACTAAAGAAGCTATCTAGCAATTGATATAGCAGTGGATCTTTATAATAACGACTATTTGGCTAATATTGTTGACCTAGGTTATGAACCTGTATATCCCTGGTTTTACTAAAGAAGCTATTTAGCAATTTATATAGCAATGGTTCTTTATAAGAACGACTATTTGGCTACTAGACAAGTAATATCTTGTACTTTCTTTGCTTTGGTGACTAATTCTTGGTGACTGGCACCCCTTTGTGTTGTTATATATGGTATGTCCCCTGAGGAGCCTTAAATCAACTGAGGTGAAACGCGTAAGGATGGTCAGGAGTGTCTCCTAGACACCTGACTCTGATATTTGTTGTATTACGATCCTTTTCACTGTATGTTATTGGGTGGTTTCCGGTTACCCCACCTGGGGCATTATATATGTTTTTTTTATTTTTTGGTACTTATATTAGTCTAGGTACAATTATAGGGCCACTATTCCACTTTGCTGGAATATTTCCCCGTGCAGGGATCATCCTAGGGTTATCAGGAGGCACGAGACACAGGATCGCCCCTATCGGGGCGGCTATTCCGTTTGCAGGCAGGGCGACAATAATAGGTATACTGTGGGATACCAGCTCACTATATCTGCGGTAGGAATGTATCCGCGTGCTCGGTGTCCTGCTTTTTCAACCTCCTTGTTCAGGTACATAGAAAATGGGTAAAATTAGACTCCAGCACTCACTTTTTTTCGAAGTATCAAGTTCTCCATTTATTCAGTTACACACGGACAGTACAGGGCTCAAGAATTCTCTTGGTACAGGCTGTTTTTGACGCGTTTCGAAAAGTCTTATTCGTAAAAGTACAATAATTGGGCCAGAATCAGGGATATTGCCCCCAAAGCCTATGAAACATTTGTCTACCTTCCTGCAAATATAGGCCATCTGAATATCATTTCCATATCTAGGTTTTTGATTTCTTTTTGAATTCTATATATTTTTTTTGTGTAAAAAAGGGTTTATTGGCTTTTATTGTTGAAACATTAAAAGTTATGTTTTAGAAAAAGTGGTGCTCCTGTGAATTCTACTCAATTTGACCACATTCTACTATACTCCCTTGAACAGGGTTATTTTCAACCTGTGAGACTACATTGTACTACAGCCATTCACACATTGTAGAAAAAGAAAATATACGTACGTCCCATCACCCGTTATGCGGTGAATTGTGTTTATTATTATTTTCTTGTGGTGTAGAAATAGGAAAAAAGGAGAAAATATATGTCATAATTGGTATTCAGCGGTTAAGTTACATTGTACTACAGCCATTTACATGGTGTAGAAAAAGAAAATATACTACGTCCCATCACCCGCTCTGTGGTGAATTGTGATTGTTATTTTTTTTTGTGTGGTGTAAAAATAGGTACACAAAGGAAAAAATATGTCATAATTGGCATCCAGAGGTGAAGTTACAGTACATAGTACTACAGCCATTTACGTGGTGTATTAAAAGGAAATATACGTATGTCCCATTAGACGTTCTGCTGTGAAT
The DNA here is from genome assembly GCF_905171765.1 of Bufo bufo. Lineage (NCBI taxonomy): Eukaryota > Metazoa > Chordata > Amphibia > Anura > Bufonidae > Bufo > Bufo bufo. The sequence continues at coordinate 111,086,324 of NC_053392.1, read as the reverse complement.
TGTGATTGTTATATTTATTTCTTTGGGGTGTAAAAATAGGAAAAAGAACATGTCTTAATTGCCGTTCTGCGGTGAATTGTGATTATTCTTTTGTGTGGGGGAGTTTATTAATCAAAAAACAAAATATATATATGTCTTAATTGCCATTTAGCGGTGAAGTAACTTTGTACAACAGCCTTTTTTGAGGGGTATTATTTTAATGTTAATGTAATTCTTTTATTATACTGTATGTCAGACAGACAGGTGACAGGCCTTTCAAATGGAATTGGCAGTGGCCAAAATGTTTCTGTCGCAGGCAGCAAAAGAAGGGGGGGTGACAGCAGGGGTGGCAACTAGTGTTGATCAAGCACCAAAGTGCTTGTGTGCTCTGGTGCTCTGGCTGAACACATTGGTATGCTTGTGTGCTCTACCGAGCACCAGAGCACAATGGAAGTCAATGGGAGAACCCCAGGCACCCCCTGCTCGGAAGAGAAGAGGGTGTCTGGTTCACAAAAAAAGGGTAGAAATTGATGGAAACCCCATCAAAATGGTTTGGAAACAGCATTAAGAGGATGGCTGGATGCGTCTTGGACTTCTATTATCTACGATATACAATAGACAACCACACAAAGGCTATATGCCAAAAGCCAGGTATGTGCAAGCCATCAATCTATCCATGAGACAGATAACAGGCTTAGTCAGCATACCTTACAATGGCAGCCTTGTGCACTATGAGACATTTCAAACCAGCTCTCATCTGACTGAGAGCCAGTTCGCCTCAAAGTTGCTTCACATCTGTTGGATGGCTTAGGTGGACCTGCGCACCTAGATCAATATCATTAGGGTGACAAAAAGTTTTCTGATTGTCCTAACATAATATTCAATAACCTTTCAATACAGTTTTGTCATGTAAAAACTCATTTGCATAAACATGGGCATATGGGAAAGACATTTGCATGGAAAATGTGCAATCTACACTTCTCATGAACAGCACCATCTATTGGTTTCATAGTCTTATGACAAGACTGACAGTTGTCTTTAGCCTCTTCCATTTTCTAACAATTGCTCCAACAGTTGCCCCGTAGCCCTATCCAGCCTTGTGGAGATCCACAATTTTGTCTCTGGTGTCTTTTGACAGCTCTTTGGTCTTGCGCATGGTAGTAGTTGGCGTCTGACTGACGATGGGGTAGACAGGTGTCTTTAAAGAGCTCAGACAGGTGCTACTAAGTTAGATTAATGAGTTAAATAAGTGTGGACTTTTCAAACTACAGTAACAGGTCTTTAAAAGCCAAAATTCTTGCTGTTTCTCAGGTGTTCAAATACTTATGTTCAGCAATAGTGTTGATCGAGCACCATAGTGCTCTGGGGCTCGGGCCGAACAAATCTAGATGCTCGGTTGCTCTACCGAGCTCCCGAGTATAATGGAATTCAATGGTCGAACCCGAGCATTAAACCAGGCATCCCCTGCTCTGAAGAGGGAGGGTGCCTGGTTCATAGGAAAAGGTCAGAAATTGATAGAAACACCACCTAAATGGTTCGGGAACGGCATGGGGAGGATGTCTGGATGCATCTTGGACTCCCAGGTCACTGCTGGGAACGATGCTGTCCGAGTAGTACGCCCCTTTACAGACTGACAATAGTACGCACCAAACCGAAAACAAAATCAATTTTAGAGTTAAAATTGCTAGGAAACATTCTTTCCTGTATATTTAATTGTATATAAAGTGCAAGTGCTGCCAAAAATTACAAGGAAGAAGCACTCTGATACAACCTGTATATCACATAAAGGAGGGCCTCATTCACATTGTGGTACAATTGTTCAGGTAGTGGGACTCCTACACTTATAAAGCCTATGCACTAAGTGAAATGGCTGCCAAAAATTACAAGGAACCGGCACTACAATACACCCTTTGTTGCACATAAAGGAGGGCATCATACACAGCCTTGACAAATTATGATTGATGGCCTGCTGGAGACCCTCAAAAAGATTTGGAGCAAGGACCTGCTCATCTGACCATCTAAAACATTATGGGTGAGGGCCTGCTGCTGCTTTGGTGACTCTAGATAACCTGGGGCCAATCGCACGTCCCCGTGATGGCGATGATCCATTCAAATGTCTGCCCTATCAATTTTTTAGGTAATTTTCAGCCCAAATCATGTAGACCATGGGTAACGGGGGAATCATGGTTCAATTCTGGAGTGGGAGCCTGAGAAACAGCTATGGCTACCACGTCCAAGCAAGGCAGCATGCACGCAAATTACCTATTAGGTATAATCAGGTGAGGGCCTGCAGGTGATCTGACCCTGTAAAAGAATTTTGGTGCGGGCCTGTAGGTGAGCTGACCCTGTAAAAGATTTTAAGAGAACAGGAGTCGAGGCTCACCTGGTCAGGTGTCTGAGATGGAGGCAAGGATAATCGCCAGGAACTCAGCGATAATAAAATATAGGAAAAAAGAGAAAATCCAGCTTCCAAACGACCAATTGAATGCTTTAATACAAAAACGTGCTAAAATCCGGACTTGTACACCAAGTCTACGCGTTTCAGATCAATAAATTCAGATCCTTACTCATGACAACATGATAGTGTAAGACACTGGCCTTAAATAAGAGGCAGGTTCAGCATGCCAGGTGGACACAATCAACACATAGCTCCACCTCAAACACTTAAAAACATATGCTAAACATGAGAAGAGAAAAGGGGAAAAGCTGCAGAAAATACAGAGAAAGTGTACCAAGGTCAATAATGTAATATGAGATCATGTCTGCGATTTAGACCTGTTGGTACACAAGTACCCATAGTAAAAATCCAGTATGATTCTCTATTTAAAAGAACTCTCCTGTGATCACCTCCACGTTTGGGGATTTTAACCCTTTCCACTCCTTGCACCACAAGGCTACTGGTGTCACCTGCATGACAAGCCGCATAGTGTGAACTGTCCGCAGAAACATTACGCGTCAGCGCATGTGGAATATCAGAAATATGTCGGAGAATTCTAGTTTTAAGGCTGTTGGAAGTACAGCCTATGTATTGTAAGCGGCATGTCATGCAGGTGATGCAGTAGACCACAAAGCTGGTGGTGCAATTGATATACTGGTTCACAGTAAAAGTTTTTGGGTTAGATGCAGAGACAACAGATTGGCCTATAGAAAGATGCTTGCAGCAAGTGCAGATACGGTGTCCGCACTTATAATTGCCTTTAAAACGTAACCAGCTCTGCTGTGTCTGTAAACTATCCATGAACAAACTGGGACTGATCCGTTGGCCCAGGATGGGGGCTCGACGAGCAACACATTTAATATTACAGCTGAAAACATGAGGTGTCATTTTACATATACCCATGCTGGGTGAGATAAATATCTCGGTCAAATGCCAACTTTGTATAAAAAAATGGGAAAAGTTGTCTTTTGCCGAGATATTTCTCTCACCCAGCATGGGTATATGTAAAAAGACACCCCAAAACACATTGCCCAACTTCTCCTGAGTACGGCGATACCACATGTGTGACACTTTTTTGCAGCCTAGGTGGACAAAGGGGCCCACATTCCAAAGAAGACCTTTAGGATTTCACAGGGCATTTTTTACACATTTGGATTTCAAACTACTTCTCATGCATTAGGGCCCCTAAAATGCCAGGGCAGTATAACTACCCCACAAGTGACCCCATTTTGGAAAGAAGACACCCCAAGGTATTTCGTGATGGGCATAGTGAGTTCATGGAAGTTTTTATTTTTTGTCACAAGTTAGTGGAATATGAGACTTTGTAAGGAAAAAAAAATAATATAAAAATCATCATTTTCCGCTAACTTGCGACAAAAAATAAAAAGTTCTATGAACTCACTATGCCCATCAGCGAATACATTAGGGTGTCTACTTTCTGAAATGGGGTAATTTGTGGGGTTTTTCTACTGTCTGGGCATTGTAGAACCTCAGGAAACATGACAGGTGCTCAGAAAGTCAGAGCTGCTTCAAAAAGCGGAAATTCACATTTTTGTACCATAGTTGGTAAACGCTATAACTTTTACCCAAACCATTTTTTTTTTTTACCCAAACATTTTTTTTTTATCAAAGACATGTAGAACAATAAATTTTGAGAAAAATTTAAATAGAAATGTAGTTTTATTTGAAAAATTTTACAACTGAAAGTGAAAAATGTCATTTTTTTGCAAAAAAATCGTTAAGTTTCGATTAATAACAAAAAAAGTAAAAATGTCAGCAGCAATGAAATACCACCAAATGAAAGCTCTATTAGTGAGAAGAAAAGGAGGTAAAATTCATTTGGGTGGTAAGTTGCATGACCGAGCAATAAACCGTGAAAGTAGTGTAGTGCAGAATTGTAAAAAGTGGTCTGGTCATTAAGGGTGTTTAAGCTACGGGAGCTGAGGTGGTTAATTGTGAGCAGCAAGCATTTGAGTAGACACATAAGTGGGATGGTGATGCTGATAATAGCATTATCACTGCTCACCATCTTTGCTGATTCCTCAAAGTTTCTTAAAACCTCACAAAGGTCAGACATCCATGCTCTTTCCTCGCTTGTGAACAGCGAAAGCTGAATGGAAAGGCGACAACCATGTTGCAGCTGGTATTCCACTACTGCCCTCTGCTGCTCACAAAGCCTGGCCAACAAGTGGAGTTCCAGCATGTGCTCACGTCACACAACAGCCGGTGAGCTGGCAATTTCAAGTGCTGCTGCATCGTTGACAGACCAGCTGAAGCTGTCGATGACTTGCAGAAATGTGCACACATGTGGTGCACCTTCACCAGTAGCTCAGGCAACTTGGGGTAGGTTTTGAGAAACCCCTGAACCACAAGGTTGAACACGTGGGCTAGGTATGGAATGTGTCCGACCTTACCGATCTCCAAAGCACCACCAGGTTACAGCCATTAGCAGACACAACCATGCCTGGTTGTAGGTTGAGTGGCGAGAGCCACAGCTCAGTCTGGTCTCTTATACCCTGCCACAGCTCTGCGGCGGTGTGCTATTTGTCCCCTAAGCATACCAGCTTCAGCACGGCCTGTTGCCGCTTCCCCACTGCAGTGCTACACTGCTTACAGCTACCGACTGATGACTGACTGGTGCTGCACGCTGATAATTCTGAGGTGGAAGTGGAGGAGGAGGTGGAGGAGGAGAAGTGGGGGTTGGGTCCACTAAAGTAAGTGGTGGCGGAAACCCTGATGGAATTATGGCCCGCAATCCTTGGCATCGGTAGCACCTGTGCCATCCCAGGGTATGAAACGCTCCCGGCCTCCACATAGGGGAAGAGGAGGCAGTGGTGTGACCCCCAGATTATGTACCCAGGCATTCGTCCCACTTATTATGGTGCTTGGATGCCATGTGGCGGATTATGCTGGTAGTGGTGAGGTTGCTAGTGTTCACGCCTCGACTCATTTTCGTATGGCACAAGTTGCAAACTACTATTCTTTTGTCGTCCGCACTTTCCTCAAAAAAGTGCCATACTGCAGAACATCTACCCCTTGGCAAGGGAGATTTCTGCAAGGGGGTGCTCTGTGGAACAGTTGCGGGCCTGTTTGGTGTGGCCTGCGTTCTCCCCTTTGCCACCCCACTGCCTCTTCCAGTCTGTTGCGGTGCTGCAGATCCCTCCCCCTCTGTACTGCTGTCCTCGCTCGTCTTTCCACCTTCCCAGGTTGGGTCAGTGACCTTATCATCCACCACCTCCTCTTCCACTTCCTTACTCTGATCATCCTCCTGATTTGTTGTCCTAACCACAACCTCAGTGATTGACAACTCTGTCTCATCCTCTTCATAACCTCTTGAGACAGTAATTGCGGTTGACTCATTGGCAACTGTGTCCCATCATCATCCACCTCATTAAACACGAATTGCCATTCCCCACCGTCATGTTCTTGTGACTGTGGATGCTCAAGAGGTTGGGAATCAGGGCACAAGATCTGATGTCCCTCTTCGTGCTTAGCGAGAGGGACAAATCAAGTAATGGCAATGAAAAGAGGTCCTCGAAATATCTGAGTGTGGGATCAATTGTTTGGCTTCACTGTACATGGTGGGAGGAAGGAGGATCAGGGTGAGGATTGTGTGGACCAGACTCCTGGCTACTGAGACTGGACTTTGTGGAAGACAGGGTGGTGCTTAACCGACTGGAAGCATTATCCTCTACAATCCAACCGACCACCTGGTCGCACTGGTCTAACTTCAAGAGTGGTGTCCTGCGCCGCCCTGCAAACTGGGACATGAAGCTAGGTATCATGGATGATTGTTTTTCTTGTGCTCTGACTGAAGGCACAGTTTCTCCACGCCCAGGGCCACGGCCTCAGTGTGCACCATCAGCATCACGACCACTTCCCCATCCCTTACTGCTCGCCTTCTTCATTTTAAATGTGATATATGCTTGAAAGTATGTCACCGTACAGTAGCGTAGGATTTGGAAGTGTATGCACAAAAAATAATTACAAAGGTATTTGTGATGAGGAAACGTTATACAGGACAGGTACCACAGGCAATGTCACTGTTCGCAGTGTCTACGGAAAAAGGTACACTGGATGTCACAGATTTTTTAGGGATGCGCACACTTCAAACAGGAGATGTGGCGGGGATAATGTAACTGTCCGCAGCGGACACCGTCTATGGAAAAAGTGCACTGGATGTCACTGATTTTTTTAGGGATGCGCACACTTTAAACAGGAGATGTTGCGCGGATAATTTAACTGTCCGCAGCGGACACTGTCTACAGAAAAAGTACACTGGATGTCACTGATTTTTTAGGGATGCACAGACTTTAAACAGGCGCGGATAATTTAACTGTTTGCAGCGGCCTATTACATGGTATTTAGCGCAGGATGTGCTAAAAATATATATTGCTTCTGTCACACACAATAGTCCTTAAAAGGACTTTTGGGTCTCTGAAAAGTTTTTTGTATAAAAATCTTCCTAATACACTCCCTACACTGTCTGTCCCTTTCTATACACAGCTCTCCCTAACACTGAGCAATTTAGCGCAGGTTGGGCCACAAACATATATTGCTGCTGTCACAGACAATAGTCCTTACAAGGACTTTTGGGTCTCTGAAAAGTTTTTGTACAAAAAAATTTTTAATTACACTGCCTGCAATCTCTGTCCCTTCCTATGCTCAGCTCTTCCTGACTTCGAATAAGCCAAACATGCGTCATCGGGTGATATATAGCACCCGATGACACGTTCCGGACAGCCAATCACTGTAATGCCAGTAGCCAACATGGGTACTGGCATTACAGTGAGGGCAGAACTTATATGCTTGTTTATTGGCTGTAAGAAAATAGCGGGGGAGAAGACTCCAGCATGGCGCTGGAGCACATGCTGTACTCGGCCGAGTAACGCCATGTGCCGAGCATCAAGATGCTCAAGCCGGACAGCATGCTCAATCTGCGTTGACTTTTTCTAAAATTTGTACTGCAGTAGAATTTCTGCGGAACTAAACCAAATGGGCAAGGCATTGCACCCCACATTTAACAATCAGCTTAGGTTGCCCATGACCCTGTAACTAATCTGCTTGTTGTCCTTCCTTGGATCCCTTTTGGTATATGCTAACTACTATAAACTGGATTCAAACCATAAGATGTGGCCAGTTGTCAAGTCATCACAATTTTGCCCTCTGCTGCCTATTTTTTGTGCATCCATCATGCACATATAAATTTATATTTATATAGTGCATTAAGAATTTGATGCACATTCATGCATATTTCTTTATTTTTGATGACAAAAAGTGTGTATATATATATATATATATATATATATATTATACTGATATTATATATATATACTGTACACTGTGGAATATTAAAGCAGAAGATAACTAGTGAAAACCTAATTGTAGACCTTCACAAAGAATTCATTAATAAGGAAGACTGATTAAAGTGTTATAATGCTTTGCTATCGTGTCTTGTCTACATATTTCCTTAAACAATGGGGCTCTGTATCCTTAATAGACGGATAAGCAGTTTTTGCAGCACACGGTTTATAATAGGTCAGAGTACCTTTAATTACTGCCAAACTTTACCTTCCAAAAATAATTGTCTATATCTGTGGCTTCCAAAGGCCATCAGAGACTTGTGCTTTCATCCGATTGGCTCATTATTACAGAATGAAAAGCACCCTGGGTACCAGAGTGAGAAATTCTGGGTTATTAGCAGTATATTTTAGCATCGCTGTGTGGCTCATGAAATCAATAAAGTTTATGCAGCACCTGTTGAAATGAACCACAACAGGAAAAGATTGAGGCCATTAGTATAATGAGTTTGCCTAGTTACTTAACCCTGAGGTGCACGGGAGAGAAAACATTAACAAAACTGGCACAAAGCAGACAAGGTCAGCACTGAAATATAAACCATTATAACTTTGAAAGTTACAAAATTGCAGGTAATTAAAAAACTATACCAAAATTATATCAACCACATTGTAGATCTCAGTAATCCCCACTTTCACATGGTCATTATAATTCAACTATTTGTAATTTGTATAATTCAACTACTGTAAAGTTCGGGTTCGTACCGAACTTTAGGGTTTTCGGCACCCGGACCCGAACCCGAACATTTACGTAAAAGTTCGGGTTCGGTGTCCGGCGATTTTTATGGCGCTTTTTGAAAGCCTGCACAGCAGCCAATCAACAAGCGTAATACTACTTGCCCCAAAAGGCCATCACAGCCATGCCTACTATTGGCATGGCTGTAATTGGCCAACTGCAGCATGTGACCCAGCCTCTATTTAAGCTGGAGTCACGTAGCGCCGCCCGTCACTCTGCTCGGATTAGTGTAGGGAGAGGCTGCAGCTGCTGTGAGGGAGAGATCAGGGAGAAATATTATCAAGAACTAGTTTATGTACTCAGCGATCCACAGAAAAAGTGTTTTGTGGGTGCAGTGCACAATTTTTTTTAAGCATGCCCTGAGCCAACTACTGCTGAAAACGAACTTTTCTTTCTTCAGTACGTCAATATCAATACATGATCGGCAGCCATTTTATGCAATGATAGTGCACCAGCATATGCTATCTGCAAGTCCAGAAATACAGCTTTGGCATACTGGGGTGAAAAAACCCTCTAATATACTGCACATCTGGGATTAGACAAGCATAAGTGACTGTCACATTTAGGACAGAAATACAGCTTTTTGGTTAGGGTGAAAAAACCCTCTAATATAATGCACATCTGGGATTACACGTGCATAAGTCACTATCACATTTAGGACAGAAATACAGCTTTTTGGTTAGGGTGAAAAAACCCTCTAATATACTGCACATCTGGGATTACACGTGCATAAGTCACTGTCACATTTAGGACAGAAATACAGGTTTTTGGTTAGGGTGAAAAAACCCTCTAATATACTGCACATCTGGGATTAGACGTGCATAAGTGACTGTCACATTTAGGCCATAAATACGGCTTTGGCATACTGGGATGAAAAAAGCCTCTCATATACTGCACATCTGGGATTACACATGCATAAGTCACTGTCACATTTAGAACAGAAATACAGCTTTTTGGTTAGGGTGAAAAAAACCTCTAATATACTGCACATCTGGGATTACACATGCATAAGTGAGTGTCACATTTAGGCCACAAATACCGCTGTCATACAGAGTTCAAAAAATAATAATTGAGTGCAATACCCTACATCAGGGTTTATATTGGCGGTTAATTATTTTTAACATACTTAACCACTTTTTACTTTGCTTTGTGAATGCTAACTATGAGGCAAACATCTAATAAGGGACGTGGTCGTGGTGGTGGTGTTGGTGGAGCCTCTGGTGCAGTTCTGCCACAGCTACACGTCCTACTGAACCTACTACCTCAGGTCCCAGTAGCCACCAGAATCTACAGCAATATTTGGTAGGGCCTAATGCCGTTCTAAGGATGGTAAGGCCTGAGCAAGTACAGGCGCTAGTCAATTGGGTGTCCGACAGTGGATCCAGCACGTTCACAGTATCTCCCACCCAGTCTTCTGCAGAAAGCGCACAGGTGGCGCCTGAAACCCATGCCCATCAGTCTGTCACATCACCCCCGTGCATATCAGGGAACCTGTCTGAGCCTCAAGTCATGCAGCAGTCTCTTATGCTGTTTGAAGACTCTGATGGCAGGGTTTCCCAAGGGCATCAACCTAGCCCTTCCCCAGGGGTGGAAGACATAGAATTCACTGACGCACAACCACTTATGTTTCCTGATGAGGACATGGGAATACCACCTCAGCACGTCTCTGATGATGACGAAACACAGGTGCCAACTGCTGCATCTTTCTGCAGTGTGCAGATCGAAAAGGAGGTCAGGGAGGAAGACTGGGTGGAAGACGATACAGGGGACGAGGAGGTCCTAGACCCCACATGGAATGAAGGTCATGCCACTGACTTTCAGAGTTCGGAAGAAAAGGCAGTGGTGAGACCGAGCCAACAGCGTAGCAAAAGCGGGAGCAGGGTGCAAAAGCAAAGCAGCCGTCGCCAAAACAGTTTGCCTGCTAGTGGCCACCGTCAACAGGAACCACACCAAAGGCAGCTTCAAGGAGTTCCCTGGCATGGCACTTCTTCACACAATGTGCTGACGACAAGACCCGAGTGGTTTGCATGCTGTGCCATCAGAGCCTGAAGCGAAGCATTAACGTTCTGAACCTTAGCACGACCTGCATGACCAGGCATCTACATGCGAGACACGGGCTGCAGTCGAGTAAGCACCTTCAAAACCAAGAAAGGGCTCAGGCCCCTCCTGCTCCCTCTTCTGCTGCTGCCTCGGCTTCTTCCTCCTCCTCTGGAGGAATGTTGGCACCTGCCGCCCCCAGCAAACAGAGGATGTGCCACCAACAACACCACCTCCGTAACCAAGCATCTCCACCATGTCACATGAAAGCGTTCAGCTCTCCATCTCACAAACCTTTGATAGAAAGCGTAAATTCCCACCTAGCCACCCTCGATCTCTGGCCCTGAATGCCAGCATTTCTAAACTACTGTCCTTTGAAATGCTGTCATTCAGGCTGGTGGAGACGGACAGCTTCAAACAGCTCATGTCGCTTGCTGTCCCACAGTACGTCGATCCCAGCCGCCACTATTTCTCCAGGAGAGCCGTGCCCTCCCTGCACAACCAAGTATCGGATAAAATCAAGTGTGCACTAGCAACGCCATCTGTGGCAAGGTCCACCTAACCACAGATACGTCGACCAGTAAGCATGGCCAGGGACGCTATATCTCCCTAACTGCACACTGGGTAAATGTAGTGGCAGCTGAGCCCTTGGCGGAGAGCTGTTTGGCGCACATCCTTCCGCCGCCAAGGATCACAGGGCATCATTATTTGCCTCCTGTTGCCTCCTCTTCCTACTCGGCTTCCTCCTCCTCTTCTACTACCACCTCCTCATCCGGTAAGCGACAGACCTTCACCGCCAACTTCAGCACAGCCAGGGGTAAACGTCAGCAGGCCGTTCTGAAACTGATGTGTTTGGGGGACAGGCCCCACACCGCGCAGGAATTGTAGCGGGGTATAGAACAACAGACCGACAAGTGGTTGCTGCCAGTGAGCCTCAAGCCCGGCCTGGTGGTGTGTGATAATGGCAAAATCTCGTTGAGGCTCTGGGACTAGCCGGTTTGACGCACATCCCTTGCCTGGCGCATGTGCTGAATTTGGTGGTACAGAAGTTCATTCACAACTACCCCGACATGTCAGAGCTGCTGCATAAAGTGCGGGCCGTCTGTTCGCACTTCCGGCATTCACACCCTGCCGCTGCTCGCCTGTCTGCCGTACAGCGTAACTTCGGCCTGCCCGCCTCATATGCGACGTGCCCACCAGGTGGAACTCCACCTTGCACATGCTGGACAGACTGTGCGAGCAGCAGTAGGCCATAGTGGAGTTTCAGCTGCAGCACGCACGGGTGAGTCGCACTGCGGAACAGCACCACTTCACCACCAATGACTGGGCCTCCATGCAAGACCTGTGTGCCCTGTTGCGCTGTTTCAAATACTCCATCAACATGGCCAGTGGCGATGACGCCATTATCAGCGTAACAATACCACTTCTATGTCTCCTTGAGAAAACACTTAGGGCGATGATGGAAGAGGATGTGGCCCAGGACGAGTAGGAGGAAGAGGGGTCATCTTTAACACTTTCAGGCCAGTCTTTTAGAAGTGGCTCAGAAAGAGGATTCTTGCAAAGAGGGGTCATCTTTAACACTTTCAGGCCAGTCTTTTAGAAGTGGCTCAGAAAGAGGATTCTTGCAACAGCAGAGGCCAGGTACAAATTTGGCCAGCCAGGGCCCACTACTGGAGGATCAGGAGGAGGAAGAGGAGGATGAGGAGGAGGAGGATGAGGAGGAGGAGGATGAGGAGGAGGATGAAGATGAAGCATGTTCACAGCGGGGTGGCATCCATCGCAGCTCGGGCCCATCACTGGTGCGTGGCTGGGGGTATACGGAGGACGCAGACGATACGCCTCCCACAGAGGACAGCTTGTCCTTACCTCTGTGCAGCCTGGCACACATGAGCAACTACATGCTGCAGTGCCTGCGCAACGACTGGAGAGTTGCCCACAATTTAACGTGTGCTGACTACTGGGTGGCCACCCTGCTGCATCCCCGTTACAAAGGCAATGTGCCGTTCTTAATATCCTCACTGGAGCGTGATCGGAAGATGCACGACTACAGGCGCACTCTGGTAGACACGCTCCTGAGAGCATTCCCGACTGACGCCGGGGGACAAGCTGAAGCACAAGGCGAAGGCAGAGGAGGAGGAAGAGGTCGCCAACGCAGCTGTGTCAGCGCCAGCACCTCAGAAGGCAGGGTTAGCATGGCCGACATGTGGAAAAGCTTTGTCACCTCGCCGCAACAACCGGCCCCAACTGTTGATATGGAGCGTGTTAGCAGGAGGCAGCATTTGAACAACATGGTGGAACAGTACCTGTGCACACGACTACATGTTCTGACTGATTGGTTCTGCCCCATTCAACTTCTGGGTCTCCAAATTGTCCACATGGCCAGAGCTTGCCCTGTATGCCTTGGAGGTGCTGGCCTGCCCTGCAGCCAGTGTACTTTCTGAACGTGTATTTAGCACGGCAGGAGGCGTCATTACAGACAGACGCAGCCGCCTGTCCACAGCCAACGTGGACAAGCTCACGTTCATTAAAATGAACCAGGCCTGGATCCCACAAGACTTGTCTGTACCTTGTGCAGAATAGACATTTATACCACCAATAAACATACATTCTTGTACTCAAGTCAAGTGCAATGATTCTTTGTTTTTTTTTATTTGTCACAATATTTGGGGGGGCTACCTACCCCAATAAAAAATAAGAAAAAACATTGTTGGCTACCTGTTCCTCCTCTATTGCTGCCTCCACCTACAACACCACATTTACCGCCTCCTCAATCTCCAACTCCATATCCACCTCCTTCTCTGAGTTGCAGGTTAATAATTTGTAATTTTTAGTTATTTTATTTCATTTTAAGTTATTTCCCTATCCACATTTGTTTGCAGAGCAGTTGCCATGCTCTTAAGCACATTTTACTGCCTTTTGCATCCCTCTAGCCTTTTCACAGACTATTTTAGAGCCATTTTAATTGAAAAAAAAAGTGCCAATTTTAGTGCCCTAAATTGAAAAAATTATTATTTTCAATTGTCGGGTGACATTTTACCATTTTTGGCGTATACAAACACCTGCTGTGCCTGGGTTACAGGGGCCTAAATCTCTCAAAATCAGTTGTATTGCTGTGTGACATGAACCCCCTTTTGCCGTGAATTTACCCCTGCTCTGCATTGCTGACAGGGGCCTAAATCTCTCAAAATCCTCTGTTCTATTGCTGGGTGACATGATCCCCCTTTTGCCGTGAATGAACCCCTGCTGTGCCTGGGTGACAGGGGCCAAAATCTCTCAAAATCCTCTGTTGTATTGCTTGGTGACATGAACCCCTTTTTGCCGTGAATGAACCCCTGCCCTGCATTGCTGACAGGGGCCTAAATCTCTTAAAATCCTCTGTTCTATTGCTGGGTGACATGATCCCCCTTTTGCCATGAATGAACCCCTGCTGTGCCTGGATGACAGGAGCCTAAATCTCTCAAAATCCTCTGTTGTATTGCTTGGTGACATGAACCCCTTTTTGCCGTGAATGAACCCCTGCCCTGCATTGCTGACAGGGGCCTAAATCTCTTAAAATCCTCTGTTCTATTGCTGGGTGACATGATCCCCCTTTTGCCATGAATGAACCCCTGCTGTGCCTGGATGACAGGAGCCTAAATCTCTCAAAATCCTCTGTTGTATTGCTGGGTGACATGAACCCCCTTTTGCTGTGAATGAACCCCTGTTCTGCATTGCTGACACGGGCCTAAATCTCTCAAAATCCTCTGTTCTATTGCTGGGTGACATGAACCCCCTTTTGCCGTGAATGAACCCCTGCTCTGCATTGCTGACAGGGAACTAAATTTTGTGAAAACATCTGTTACTGATCGGAAGATGCGCGACTACAAGCGCACGCTGCTGATGGCATTTCCACCTGACAGCGGGTGTACAGTGGAAGCTCAAGGCAAAGGCAGAGGAGGAGGAAGAGGTCGCCAACGCAGCTGGGGCACCACCAGCACCTGAGAAGGCATGGTTAGCATCGCCAAAATGTGGAAAAGCTTTGTCAGCCTTGGAGGTGCTGACCTGCCCTGCAGCCAGTGTATAGTGTGAACGTGTGTTTAGTACGGCAGAGAGCATTATCACAGGCCGCAGCCAATGTGGACAAGCTTACGGTACGTTTATTAAAATGAACCAGGCATGGATCCCACAGGACTTGTCCGTACCTTGTGCAGAATAGACATTTATACCAGCCTCAACCATCCATTCTTGTACTCAAGTGCACTTATTCTTTGTTTTATTTTGTTATATGTCCCAATATTTTGGGGGATACCCCAATTAAAAAAAAAAAATAACACAAATCAGTGTTGGCTACCTATTCCTCCTTCACCGCCGCTTCCACCTACACCGCCACGTCAACCTACATCGCCACATACACCCATCCACCGCCTCCTCAACCTCCTACTCCTAGATCCAGATTGTTATTTCAAATTTTTCTGTATTTTATGTTATTTTAAGTCATTTCCCTATCCACATTTGTTTGCAGAACAGTTGTCATGCTCTTAAGCACATTTTGATGCCTTTTGCAGCCCTCTAGCCCTTTCCAGGACTATTTTAGAGCCATTTTAGTGCCCAACAGTTCGGGTCCCCATTGACTTCAATGGGGTTCGGGTTCGGGGTCAAGTTCGGGTGCCGAACCCGAACTTTTTTTTCAAGTTCGGCCGAACCTGCCAAACCCGAACATCCAGGTGTCCGCTCAACTCTATTTGTGAGCCTAAATCTGTGGGTCCAAAACAGGATAGGCACAATTTGTGCGGATCTTATGTGCGTTCAACTTTACTTATGTGCAGATGACCTAAGTATTGCTCTAGTGGACTGTGAGTACTACCGCCAACCTCAGAGCCACAACTACTACCACTTCCATACTTCATGTACTCCATGGTGGACCCCTGCATATCAACCTTTCCAATTAACAGGGTGAAATAAATGGCATATCTGATGGAAGTTCTAGGACAAATCAATAGGTAACTCATGTGATTTTGCCACAGACTTGTGATGAATTTTTCCACAGCAAATTATATATATATTTTGATAACAATGAGGACATGAAATGTATGCCTGCTATGCTTTCTTGTCAATTTCCACATTGATCAGGTAAAAATAAAGGCACACATTTTCCACCACAAATGTTCCTTCACAGTTTATGTTAATTAATATCTTGCTTTTGTAAATGTTGCTAATATGTACCCACTACATCTTTTAGGGCCTCCACATACACATTTGGTTTGTCATTTGTCATTTTTCTTGCCGTTAAAAAGGGATAAAACCGTGGATGCTGTTTTCTTTCTTTTTTTTTTTTTTTTGGAGGCATTTTTTTCCCTATAGAATAGATAAAAGCCCACAAATAATGTCATAACATCAACATCAGAGATACAAAGAACACAGCTAAATGAAATAAAAAATGCCTGGCACTTCCCAAAAACAATTGCTTACTGCATTTAATATTTCTCATAAATTTTCAACACATGGAGATGATGTTTCTGTAAATTGCAGGCTCAAATAACTCCACCCTCATAGAGATAGTTACCCAACTAACCTTCGACATTGGAGATATCCACTAGATACAAAACATCCAATGCAAATTAATACAGTGGTTGCAGGACAACCATTGTATGTTGAAACCATTGTAACTTGAGTAATGGGTTCCAAAGGCCCAAAATGTCATCCAAGATAAAAGAAAATTAAGATTTAAGAAAAATAAGCAGATAACTAAGACAGATAAAACAAGTCCTTACATATAACAGTCACGAATAGCTGATAACTAGCAACTAATCCAGCTATTTTACCAGAGAAGTGGCCTTGATTGGTTGGATCTGAGTCTGAGACCCGCTACTATCTCCTATGGTCTAATATAATGTCATCTGTGTATTTATTTCAGGTCCTGAACACTGTACATTTCTAAAGTTTGAAACTGTTTATGTTATCATGTAATGTACCTGGTTCACCAGTAGGTGGCGAAGAATATGGCAGAGCTACATTTACGTAGAGTGGAACCTTCTTTTCCATTCTAACCCTCCCTCTGTGGTGTGGTGGGCATGTCCCACTTGCTGCAGGAAGTGTGGAGTTCTAGTTAGTCAGTTTTAGCTTTACCCCTGCTAAGGGAGGTTGTGCAGGAGCACATCCCTGCTGGACGTGCCCTGTCTAAGCCAGCTAGAGCACCTTCAGCTCTGCTGGATATGGAGGCCACAGCTGGAAGCCTCAGAGGCCAGGAAGTAGTTCCCTGGTAGAACTTAAGAGACAGACAAAAAAGAGAAGTTTCAGCATCCAAAGGAAGCTAAGTTATACAACTACCCTGTTAGTACAGCAGGGCCAGAGAGCAATTGATGTAGCAGGTTGAGTTTGTTTGCCTGCCAGAGTTATTGCTAAAGCCTGCTGGAACCAAGACAAAGTGAGACAAATTATGGACTTAGTCCTGTGGATAAATGTCACTATATATCATTACAATAGCTCCAAAAATAATGATTTATTGGTTATATTAAAACATAACTTTTACTTCTGAAATTAAGAAAATAGGCCCAAAAGATATGTATAATAAATTAATTGTCAGAGCGGCGGTATGACAAGTCAATGTGCACGGCGGCACCCAAACAATATGTGAAAAAAGAGGTACTCGGCGGCACCCAAAATGAAACCTGCATATGGACTGCTGGTGGGAGTACTGGATAACACTCCTCTACCATAGTACGGGCATCTTCTGAATAGCCGCGGGCTAAAGATTGCAATCTATTGCCCGCGGCTTTTCAGAAGGTAACAGGGAGAGGTTCCGGACAGGGTCGCCCTTATAATGACGAGTGCCCTGTGGTTAGGCGGCTACACCTAATTAGATTTTAGGGTAAGCCTTAGACCACTTTATAGGGTTAAATTAGGGTTGATTTGGACCCCGCCGTCCCTAGCAGCTGAGCGTCCGGCTTGGAGCTACTTACTTCAGTGTCATCTGGACGCAACCTGCACCCTGGACGTTGACGACAGAGCGGTAGGAGTACAGGTTTCATTTTGTGTGCCGCCGAGTACCTCTTTTTTCACATATTGTTTGGGTGCCGCCATGTACATTGACCTGTCATACCGCCGCTCTATCAATTAATTTATTATACATATATTTTGGGCCTATTTTCTTAATTTCAGAAGTAAAAGTTATGTTTTAATATAACCAATAAATCACTATTTTTGGAGCTATTATCAGAGTAGATAGTCAGGCAGAGGAGTGCTCATTAATAATGAGCGAAGTTTTAAAAAATTCTATTCCGCTGCTTTGCCGAATTTCACAAAGAAATTTGATTCTTGACGCTGAGTCCAACATCTGAAATTAAAATCAAGGCCTTTCAGCGGTTAATCAGTTAAAAAAAAATGGATATACACACTTACCTTAGGCCATCGCAATCATCTTGATTGAAGATACTCTGTGAAATCTCTCCCAGTGACATGATGATGTCATCACCTCATCACACCAGACGTGCGTGGTGACGTCATCACTGATGTAACCTTGCCCGGGTAGCATGATGACTTGGTGACATCACACGTCACCCCGCGCAAGATTTTGCACAGTATCTTCAATCAAGATGGTCACAACGGAGGCGTGTTGGGCGACGTGATGACGTAGACGTAGTACGTCATGCTCTCCTCGCGGCTCGGCTACCCCGCTGCTCCTGGCGTCTCTGTGGCCGTTCCTGCCTCTATGGTCCTGGGGTGTATGCTGTTCCCTTAGCCCTTGACTCCGCTTGTTCCTTAGTGGTGTCTGTGGCTCCGGCTCCCCCCCAGTGGTGTAACTACCGGGGAAGCAGCTGCTTTGGGGCCCGGCGCCCCGGCAGCGTGTGTGACAGTTTATTTTCAAGTTAGTTAAATATGATCGATTCTTGTTGTTCAGGGCCCCTTCACAGCAGCAGCGGACCAGGCCCCCTCGCTAATGTGATCATTCTTACTGTCTCCTGAAGTGTCTGGGATTCGAACCCACAACCTTCATGTATCAGAGGCAAAGCATTTACCCACACAGCCATAAGGGCTGCATTGCAACTGATGGAAAAAATATGAGACTTCTACTGTTGTACCTGGCTAAATGTACATCTATACACATGACAGCTGCCCCAACAAACCCAGCACTGCTATATCTCTATATATGATAGCTGCCCCTGCACACCCAGCTCTGCTACATCTAATACACATGACAGCTGCACCAGCACACTCAGCTCTACTATATCTCTATATATGAAAGCTGCCCCAGCAAACCCAGCACTGCTACATCTATACACATGACAGCTGCCCAAACACACCCAGCTCTGCTACATCTATACACATGACAGCTGCCCCAGCACACTCAGCTTTGCTATATCTCTATATATCTATCTACTGTATAGCAATACTTTGAGATATATAGATGTAGAAGAGCAGCTGTCATGTGTATTAGATGTAGCAGAGCTGTGTGTGCTGGGCCAGCTTACATATATAGAGATATAGCAGTGCTGGGTGTGTTGGGGCAGCTGTCATG
Organism: Bufo bufo; assembly: GCF_905171765.1. Lineage (NCBI taxonomy): Eukaryota > Metazoa > Chordata > Amphibia > Anura > Bufonidae > Bufo > Bufo bufo. The sequence continues at coordinate 111,067,284 of NC_053392.1, read as the reverse complement.
TGTATATATGTACACTTAGCCAGCTATAACAGTAGAAGTCTCATATTTTTTCAGTCATTTTCAAGACAGCTCTTATGGTTGTGTGGTTAAGTGCTTTGCCTTTGATACAGAAGGTTGTAGGTTCGAATCCCAGCAGAAACTTTTCTGAAATACAAGCACTGACTCCATATATGGACATACAGGGCGGGACACAGGAAGAGGCTGCATCACATCGCTGACATGGAGGTAAGTAGAAGTGTTTATTTTATTTTTTTAATACCCGACTGTTACTGCCATGGGGGGAGCGGGAGGCACTTGATACTGGCACAGGGGGAGGGGAGTTAGCACCTGATACTAGCACACGGGGGGAGGGGGGTTGGCAGTGGCACCTGATACTGGCACATGGGGGGGAGGAGGGTTGGCACCTGATACTGGCACATGGGGGGGAGAGAGGCACTTGATACTGGCACATGGGGGGGAGGGGGGTTGGCACCTGATACTGGCACATGGGGGTTGGCAGTGGCACCTGATACTGGCACATGGGGGAGGGGGGTTGGCACCTGATACTGGCACATGGGGGGGAGAGAGGCATCTGATACTGGCACATGGGGGGGAGGGGGGTTGGCACCTGATACTGGCACATGGGGGGAGAGGGGTTGGCACCTGATACTGGCCCATGGGGGGGGAGAGGCACTTGATACTGGCACTTTTTTTGGGGGGGGGAGATGGCACTATGATACTGGGACATGGGGGGGAGGAGAGAGGCACTTGATACTAGCACATGGGTGGGGGGAGAGAGGCACTTGATACTGGCACGGGGGACGGGAGGTTTGGCACTTGATACTGGCACATGAATGGGGGGGAGAGAGGCACTTGATACTGGCACGTGGGAGGGGGGGTTTGGCACTTGATACTGGCACGTGGGAGGGGGGGTCTGGCACTATGATACTGGCACATGGGGGGGGAGAGGCACTTGATACTGGCACTTTTTTCTGGGGGGGAGATGGCACTATGATAATGGGACATAATGGGACATGGGGGGAAGGGAGAGGCACTTGATACTGGCACATGGGGGGAGAGAGGCACTTGATACAGGCACGTGGGGGGGGGTTTGGCACTTGATACTGGCACATGGGTGGGTTTGGCACTATGATACTAACACATGGGGGGGAGAGGCACTTGATACTGCCACTTTTTTTGGGGGGAGATGGCACTATGATACTGGGACATGGGGGGGAAGAGAGAGGCACTTGATACTGGCAAATGTTTTTTTTTGGCACTATGATACTGGCACATGTGGGGTGGGAAGGAGAGAGGCACTTGATACTGGCACATGGGGGGGAGATGGCACTATGATACTGGGACATGTGGGGGGGAGGAGAGAGGCACTTGATACTGGCACATGATGGGGGGCATCTATGGGGACAATTACTGGCACATTATTGGGGGGCATTATGGGGGACACTAAGCCGGCAGCCTATCAGAGGCCGGACACTGAGGGGCATCTACTGGGGCACTATATATGGGGCATTTTATACTGGTACATTATGGGGGGCACTAGCAGGAAGGGGGGAGAGGAGCACTATGGGGGAATTTACTGGTGGCACTATATTGTCACGACTGTGACTGATCCAGACAGGTCTGGGAGGAGAAGGTCGCAGCGACTTGCTACTCGCGATAGCTTGTGAGTTTGCTCCGTGGTTCAGGGTATGTCATCTGGGTTTTGCCTTGTGAACCTTTTTGTCCTGACTGGGAGTTTGTAGGCATCCTTCTCAGGTGAGTCCTGTCTGCCACTCCCAGCTACTATATTAGTTTCAGTTTCACTTGCAGTCATTGCCAGATATAGTCCTTACTTCCAGTGCTACTCTGACCTTGGAAGGAGATCGTTTGATGGTGTTGCTGTGGAGCTCTTGTCCGGCGTGGACTGTCGTGTTTGGGATCGCCTTCTCTGCTCGTGACTGGATAAGTCTATCTCTGCTGTTGTTTGTTTGTTGCTGTCTTCCCCTGTTGTTTTCCTAGACGTGAGTGATGGTGACTAGCGCTCCCATCGGCCTTTCCCCAGTCCAGTCTTGTTAGGGCGACTGAGGGTTTAGGCATCCTGCTCGCCGCACGGGTTCACACCCCGTCTAGGGTATCAGGGCAGACAGGTGCCAGCTTAGGGTTAGTCAGGGGTGGCCATTTTATTTCCCATCCGTAGATAAGGGTCCCCCTTCCCCTCCGTCTGGTACGACACGACTGCTGCTGGGATAGCGGTCGTGACAGTATATCTGGCCTTTTTTTTTTTAAAAGGCCAGATATTGTCACGGCTGAGGATGGGGGAAACCCTCAGCCGTGTGCCGGAAGGAAGATGGTCGCTGCTTGACCAGGACGAACAGGATTAGGGAGCAGGTCACCTCCTAACAGCGTCCCTAACCTGACCCTAACTCCTACCTGCATGGGCCGACCTTGAAGGTAGGAAGACCCATGCGCAGGAACCTCGGATCCCTACTCGCCCTCCGCCGGTCCCTAGGCTAGGAGTCAGAGTAAGACATCCTGTTCCTTCTGGATCCGGAGGAACAGGAGTCTCACTGGCCAAGCAGCAAGCAAGGGGAACAAGTGCAACCTGTGGCAGTGGCAGGTACTTGCCACAAACATCACACTGACCTGCCACAGACAACCAAGCCTGGAACCCATGTGGGTGTACTGCCCACAAACAGCAGGACTCAGCACACAAACATACAACACACGGGAACCCAGGACCACAGGTGCAAAAAACAACATAAAGCAAACACATCTTCAGACACCAAAGGACATATATAAGCTTATGACCAGAAGGTTGGCCCCCACTGGCAGTTGGTAAGTAATCAGGAGGATGTCTACAGCCAGCATGGCTGAAACACCCTCTCTGGCTACTGCCTACAACTGAGGCTATATAGGGCCAAGAGGCCACACCCAACAGTCAGACACACCCCGTGACTCAGACACACAGAAAGGGAGTTAACCCTTCCAATACCACAGAAGGGAAAACATAACATAAAGGGGAAGTGTCAAAACAACAAACACACTGTGGCTGTTGCCGCAGGCAGCGACATGGGTGGCAAGCGTGTCCTGGGAGTCAGCCCGAAGGCCGGGACACTGCCACCACATGTACACATACAACCAAACGTTGCCACGGGCAACCACAGTGAAGGGAAGATGTCAGTGCACACCACACACAAAACAGAGTGCACACAGACATACAAAAGTGCATACAAACGTGCACATAACTCCAAGGGAACCGCACACATAGCTGTTGTCCGCGGCAACCGCACCTGAGGCTAACTACATTATGCCTCAAGCTGCGGTTGACACTACAACCCAAAACCGCGGGCAACAGTATGCGGCTCCCAAGGAGTCACGGCCATAACCGTGGCCGTGACAGATATACTGTCCCTAAGGGAAGGCATATCGCTCCTCCATAGAGTCCAGAACAAAGGAAAATCCCTTCCCAGTATGGAGGCATAAGGGATTTGGCGTCCCACTCCGACGACATGCTGCACCTCTTTGCCCAACACGGACATGGTAACCCTGGCAATGGGGTACTCCCGGCGATCCCCATGGATACAGACAATGGATAGGGTTTGCTTCTCTGGGAGTGTCTCAGACACTAAGGTATCTCGTGACACCTGGTAACCATAGTGCATGAGTCCTTAGTGTCTGAGACACTCCCAGAGAAGCAAACCCTGTCCATTGTCTGTATCCATGGGGATCGCCGGGAGTACCCCACTGCCAGGGTTACCATGTCCGTGTTGGGCAAAGAGGTGCAGCATGTCGTCGGAGTGGTGCAGCGTACTCAAGTTGTGTGCAATAGGTGTTTCTGGGTGATGTAGTGCAATATACACTAACCTGATACAGCTGACTCTCTGCAAGGGCAGGTATAGGTAGAAATAGTTCGTGACGCCAGTGCCAAGTAAACGGTGGCACGCCGTTTGCGGATGCAGGAATAAATTGAGGAAACGTAGTCTTAAAACAGAACTCCAACTTTAGTAGTTTTGCAAGCAGAGACAATATTGGAAACGCAGTTCCTCAGCATACAGTCGATTTGGCAATTCGGTCGATGCAGGCAATACAGTACAGCAGGGTTATTACAGAGTGTTGAACACAGGATTTGCAGCAAAGGAGCTTGCACTCTAACTCTGTCTGATCCTGGAATGTAGCAATCCTCCACCAAGGCCCATTAACCTAAGTCTGGCTTTATATCCTTGATTTGGGCTTAGATAAGAACCTCCTCTGTCTTTCTTAGTACCTCTGGCTCCTCTGATCTTTGCCTCAGTCTCTCCTAGCTTCTGAATGGTTCCTCAGGCCCTTAGGCTAAGATGTTCCTGCTTCTGCATATGGGTATTCAGGAGGGAATCTTCTCCTGAACAGCAGGCTTCAGGCCTGGACTTGTCTCAGACATAGTCTAAACTCCAACTGTAGGTTACAGATACTAGACTCCGTCTGCCTTGCACTTCCCTGACTGGCCTTATATAAACTAGGGCTCCCTAGCTCCCTCTATGGACTAGAAGTAGGAATGACACCCCTAGCAGGCCTGCAAGTGCAAGTTTCAGTGACAGGGAAATACACACATTACATTACATTTTATAAAACTGGCATACAACAACTCCCCAATATTAAGGAGGGACGACAGCACACAAAGTGACCTTTGGTAGTAACGGGTATTACAGTTCCCGTACACTACATACCCCACTGCTTTAAGCTGAGTACGCCCTCGTACTCCATCATGGGTCTCCCAACTGGAATCTCTACCTGAAATAGAAAATAGAGACATGCAGGCATACATACATGTAATTCATCTGCATTTACATTTACATCAGGTCCAATTGGCAAAAGTGAAGTGTGGTGACAAGGGGCGTCGTTCTCTTCTCTCAGGATAATGAATGGAACGGGGGCGCTGACCTGGCACAGCGTAACATTATAACCAGGATAGTCCATGACAATGAATAAGTCCATAATAGAACAGCAAAATGGATAAAACAGTATAAAAGTTCTTGGAGGCTCAAAGAACAAACATGAGTCCGTACCCAGGCTATTTCTTATTAAATCACAGAGGCTCTCATGCGGTGGAGTCCATCCCTGGGCACAATACTTTTAAAAGAGTAAGAATCTCAGAGGCTCAGGTCCTTTTGAGTCTGTCTCCGGGCACGGTTCCTTAGTATGAAGTTGCACAACAAACGGACAGCAAAGGCAAGTGCTGTAATACCCCTGATCAACCTGAAAAGGGGGTGAAGGGTAAAAGGTGCAACAAAGGAACAGGCACAACTTGGCGTGGGGTAACAAAAGCAGGCAGGAGATCCTGGAAACAAACGTGGCCTTGCTGACTTTGTGATTTCAGTGGTCAACACCTACCACTGAGCCGTGGACAAACTGGCAGCTGCAACAAAGGACCAGCAACATAGGACTCCTGTCCTGGAAGGGTTAACATCAACTTCTTATGAAGAAATAAATCACAGGCCTAGCAGGCTGATCACAGTGGCATATTGTAGCTACTTGGCTCTGCTGGCAGGTATCGTCTGTAGTAGTCCTCTACAGGAGGATGGGCCCACATAACAGTATCAGGGGGCAGCTGCAGGGTAAAGGGGCCCCTAATAGGTATTGGCCCCATAGGCCTAGGGGTGAACCCTCTGATGGGCCGTGCCGGCCCTGGCATAATCACTGCAGGGTGTGACATGCTTGGCGCCGCCGCAGCAAGCGGTCCGGTGCTCTGGGTGCAGCAATTCACGGCAATCGCGGGTCCGGTCTGGGGCACTGACGGAGCGGTGGCAACAGAAGGCGGTTTACGGGTGGTGACAGGCACCCTTACCTCATCCTTCCTCGGCGGCGTCTGGATCCTGGCGGTGTATGTCTTGCGCAACTCCCGCAACTTCTCCTCCAGCCGGACGATCTGCTCACCGATGCTGTCTGTGTCGGAGTCGCTGTCCTCTGCTGGCGCCGCCGGCGCAGGTACAGTCACCGATGACGCAGACTCGGCCTCTTCAGGTTCTGGACTTGCATCTGGTCTCCGTCCCATCCGGATGTTCTCAAAGGTAGCACTAAGTCCTTTTAACTGTTCCAGCTCAGATATTGTCTTCTCCCGACGAGGCAGCTCGGGGGAAGGATAGGGGCTCACCCATTTCTCCAACACGGTTGGCTGCCAGAAGAACGTTCGGCCCGATGAAGGAGCTCCGCTCCTGAAAGGCGTGATGGGCCGGCTCTGGAGAGCGTTCCGGTTCTCGCTCGCAGCCAGAGTAGTCTTCTCCTTCTTCTGCCTCCCAATCCTCAGGTCCTCGCTTCGGACGGGTCACAGCAGTCGCATAGGGGCCTCGCAGGCCCTCGGCAGGGGTGTACTCCACTTCCTCTCCCTCGCGGAGGCTGTGCTGGTACGAAGGGAGGTAGTCTCTCTTGACAGACCTTCGATTCACATAGAGGTCTCTGCCAGTCAGATAGTCTTGAATAAACCCGTAGCCACGGGATTTGTCAAACGACAGCACCACTCCCTTTCTCCTTTCCAGGCGGGGTTGGGTGTGTGTATGCTTCTCGTGGATGGTCTTGGTCAATTCCTCATACACGATCTTAGTCTTTATGTTCCGCTTGATAGCGGCCTCTCGGATCTCCGCCATCAGGGAAGACCATTTGAACGATGGCTGAAAAAAGTCCCTCCATGAGCCATAGTAGGGCTCGGGTTCTTTCTCCCTGGTGCGGCAGGCGGGTTGCTCCGGTCCCGGAGCGTAGGCCGGTGGAGCCTCCTCTGGCTCTACACCGGTGTCAGTCATCTTTTCAATCCTTGGTGCGGACGCTGCAGCAACACTCTGCTCACAATCCAACATGCTCGATCCTTCTGAGGAGAGCGATAGGGTCGCGTCAATTAGAGTAGCCAGCTCCTCCCACTGCACTGGGGAGCCGCCCCCCAGGTATTCCAGTATATGGAAGGCGGTGTCCATGCTGGCAGACATGCAAATGTCCAGATAAGCCGTGGCGCCTGCCCTTGACCTTCTTCCCGCTTTTTCCTCAGAAAGGCGCCAATTTTTCCCGCCTTTTCGGGATGAAGGTGACGCAGCAGTAAATTCAGCAAGCCCAGCGGCCATCTTTAGGTACAAACGCTGTCTATTCACTGACGGCAAGCAGGAATGTTTAAAGTCCACAAAACCACACTCCAATGCGGCGATTTTCTTCCTCTGTGCAGCGCAATACTGTACAGCGCTTTTTAGAAGTTTTTGACACACTTTGGGTATGATTTTTAATCCACAAAGTCCACTTGAATAAACAGGAAAATTGTCACTTTGGTCACAGGGCAACGGTATAAGGCACAAAGTTCACGCTTCTTGCACTAGAAAGCGTGCGTATCCTGTTCGTGACGCCAAAAGAGAAGGTGCAGCGTACTCAAGTTGTGTGCAATAGGTGTTTCTGGGTGATGTAGTGCAATATACACTAACCTGATACAGCTGACTCTCTGCAAGGGCAGGTATAGGTAGAAATAGTTCGTGACGCCAGTGCCAAGTAAACGGTGGCACGCCGTTTGCGGATGCAGGAATAAATTGAGGAAACGTAGTCTTAAAACAGAACTCCAACTTTAGTAGTTTTGCAAGCAGAGACAATATTGGAAACGCAGTTCCTCAGCATACAGTCGATTTGGCAATTCGGTCGATGCAGGCAATACAGTACAGCAGGGTTATTACAGAGTGTTGAACACAGGATTTGCAGCAAAGGAGCTTGCACTCTAACTCTGTCTGATCCTGGAATGTAGCAATCCTCCACCAAGGCCCATTAACCTAAGTCTGGCTTTATATCCTTGATTTGGGCTTAGATAAGTACCTCCTCTGTCTTTCTTAGTACCTCTGGCTCCTCTGATCTTTGCCTCAGTCTCTCCTAGCTTCTGAATGGTTCCTCAGGCCCTTAGGCTAAGATGTTCCTGCTTCTGCATATGGGTATTCAGGAGGGAATCTTCTCCTGAACAGCAGGCTTCAGGCCTGGACTTGTCTCAGACATAGTCTAAACTCCAACTGTAGGTTACAGATACTAGACTCCGTCTGCCTTGCACTTCCCTGACTGGCCTTATATAAACTAGGGCTCCCTAGCTCCCTCTATGGACTAGAAGTAGGAATGACACCCCTAGCAGGCCTGCAAGTGCAAGTTTCAGTGACAGGGAAATACACACATTACATTACATTTTATAAAACTGGCATACAACAACTCTCCAATATTAAGGAGGGACGACAGCACACAAAGTGACCTTTGGTAGTAACGGGTATTACAGTTCCCGTACACTACAGTGGGACGCCAAATCCCTTATGCCTCCATACTGGGAAGGGATTTTCCTTTGTTCTGGACTCTATGGAGGAGCGATATGCCTTCCCTTAGGGACAGTATATCTGGCCTTTTAAAAAAAAAAAAAAAAAAAAAGTGACATTTCTTTTTTTTTTTTTTTTCTGCTTGCTGTTTTGCTTTGTATTTTGTCTGTTCCACTATGGATCCGGTTTCGGTTTTGGCGAAACAATTACAGGGGTTATCCCTTGAAGTGGCAGGATTAAAAGCAACAGTGCTGCAGCAGCAATCCTTGGGTTCCACCGTTGCTACGGGAAACCAAGGTACTCCTGAGCCAAAAGTGGCTTTACCTGATAGGTTCTCAGGAGGGAGAGACCAATTTGTACCCTTCAGAGAAGCTTGCAAATTGTTCTTCAGGTTACGCCCTAGATCCTCCGGTGGTGAGGAACAACGGGTGGGCATTGTATTTTCTCTCCTGCAAGGAGATCCGCAGGCTTGGGCTTTCTCCCTACCATCAGACTCTCCGGCCTTACGATCAGTGGAGGAGTTTTTTGAAGCCCTGAGTCTCGTATATGATCACCCGGACAGGGTCTCTCTGGCTGAGTCTAAGCTACGTAGACTTCGGCAAGAGAACCGGTCTGCTGAACTATATTGTTCCGAATTCCGTAGGTGGGCTACTGATACGTTATGGAACGACTCGGCCCTTAGGAGTCAGTTCTGCCAGGGGTTGTCTGAAAAATTAAAATACGCGCTGGTGGTATACGAGGTCCCTGGGTCTCTTGAGGCTGCTATGTCTCTGTCCATAAGAATCGACAGACGACTCAGGGAGAGACTATTAAATTTTACGGAGGCCTCTATAGGGCAGGGATCGGTCTGTTATGGTCCAGTCGAACCAATGCAAATAGGGGGCGCCACTAGACGGGTGAATCCTCCTAAGTTCCGCCGTAGGTCAGAGGTTTGTTTTCGTTGTGGGGGGAGGGGTCATTTTGTAAAGGTTTGTCCCTCAGAACCCAAGAGAGCACAAAAAAAGGAGCCGCCGGAAAACTAGAGTCCCCAGATTGTGCGGAGGAGAACAGTCTGGGCGTATTCGTTTCCTCCATACGCATGTCTCAGTATTTGTTGTCCGCTACCGTTGAGGCGGGCAATAAAACTGGATCTGTTCCGTCTTTTTGGACAGTGGGGCGGGGGTCAACTTGGTGAATTCACGGTTTGCTCAGGCTCTGGGTTTTACTCCAGAACCGGTATGCAGAACTATTCCTGTTTTTGCCATCGACTCCTCCCCTCTTACTCAGAGAGAGTTAACTCAGATCATCCATAATATCCATCTGCAGGTAGGGGACCTCCATAAAGAGCATATCTCTTGTTATGTCCTGGACGGTCTTCCGCTCCTATGGTATTGGGCTTCCCTGGCTGGTGACTCACAATCCAGTGGTGGATTGGCAGGCCGGGGAGATTGTGGAGTGGAGTGAACATTGTAAGGACAACTGCTTGAGTAGTAGGTGCTCTACACTCTCTGTAACATCTTTACCTGCCTTTCTGTCAGATTTTATGGATGGGTTCTCTGAGAAGGGTTGTCAGGGGTTACCACCTCATCGTCCATATGATTGCCCGATTAATCTATTACCTGGGGCAAAACTACCTAAAACCCGGTTATACAATCTTTCCGGCCCGGAGAGGAACGCTATGAAAGATTATATTTTGGAGAGTTTGGCTAAGGGACACATCAGACCCTCTTCTTCACCTGTGGCTGCAGGGTTCTTTTTCGTTAAAAAGAAAGATGGGGGCCTATGTCCTTGCCTGGATTTCCGGGAATTAAACCGGATAACTATCCGAGATCCCTATCCTCTTCCTCTCATTCCCGACCTCTTTAATCAGGTTGCTGGTGCTAAATGGTTCTCCAAAATGGATCTCAGAGGAGCCTATAACCTGGTTCGCATCAAAGAGGGGGATGAGTGGAAGACGGCTTTTAATACTCCGGAAGGGCATTATGAAAATCTGGTCATGCCATTTGGTCTTACTAATGCGCCTGCGGTATTCCAACATTTTGTCAACGATATTTTTAGTCACCTTATCGGGAGATTTGTTGTGATATATCTTGATGACATCCTGGTCTACTCCCCGGATCTGGATACTCATAAGATCCATGTGAGACAAGTGCTGTAGATATTAAGGGCCAACAAATTGTTTGCTAAGTTAGAAAAATGTGTGTTCGCCGTAAAAGAACTGCCATTTCTGGGGTATGTGTTGTCAGATTCAGGTTTCCGCATGGATCCAGAGAAAGTCCGGGCGATTATAGACTGGGATCTGCCTGAGAACCTGAAAGCATTGCAATGCTTCCTGGGGTTTGCCAATTTTTATAGAAAGTTTATAAAGAACTATTCCGTGGTGGTCCAACCACTGACGGACATGACCCGAAAAGGATCCGATTTTTCCAAATGGTCACATGCAGCCAAAACTGCCTTTGCATCTCTGAAGGAGAGATTCACCTCGGCCCCTATTCTCGTACAGCCAGATGTCTCGCTTCCTTTTATTGTAGAGGTTGACGCATCAGAGGTGGGGGTGGGAGCGGTACTATCTCAGGGCCCGTCCCCTGGTGAATGGCGTCCGTGTGCTTTCTTTTCGAAGAAATTGTCTACTGCAGAAAGGAACTATGATATTGGCAACAGGGAACTTTTGGCTATTAAGTTGGCTTTTGAGGAGTGGCGTCATTTTTTGGAGGGGGCGGTTCATCCCGTCACGGTGATTACTGATCACAAAAACTTATTATATCTGGAGTCTGCTAAACGTCTCACCCCTAGACAGGCTCGGTGGTCGTTATTTTTTACTAGGTTTAATTTTGTAATAACCTATCGCCCGGGGGCAAAAAATACTAAGGCGGATGCATTGTCTCGAAGTTTTCCTGGAGGGGGTGATGTTGAGGTACCAGAGCCCATTTTGCAAAAGGGGGTGGTGGTCTCTGCATTACACTCAGGTTTGGAGGGTGTTTGAAGCTCAGGGGGACGCCCCGGCCTCCTGCCCCTCGGGTAAACTGTTTGTGCCAGAAAATTTACGCCTGGAGATACTAAAAGAACACCATAACTCCACACTGGCAGGACACCCAGATAGTAGGGCAACCTCTGAGTTAGTGTCTCGTCGGTTCTGGTGGCCTAAATGGCGCCAGGAGGTGTTGAATTTTGTGTCTGCATGTGCTACCTGTGCTCGTTCTAAGGTAGATCATACTCGTCCGGCAGGGCGTCTTTTACCTCTGGCCATACCCAACAGGCCTTGGACGCACCTGTCAATGGATTTCATTACGGATCTACCAGTATCAGCGGGGAAGACTGTTATTCTTGTAGTTGTTGACAGATTCAGTAAAATGGTGCACTTTATTGCTCTTGCCGCATTGCCTAATGCTAACACACTGGCTTAGGTTTTTATTGACCACATCGTGAAGCTTCACGGGGTCCCTTCCGATATTGTTTCCGATCGTGGTACCCAATTCGTTTCTAAATTTTGGAAAGCTTTTTGTTCTCGTTTAGGGGTTCATCTGTCGTTTTCTTCATTTTTCCATCCGCAGTCCAACGGTCAGACTGAACGTACCAATCAAAACCTAGAGACATATTTGAGATGCTTTGTTTCCGAAAATCAGGAGGAATGGTCATCCTTATTTACCGTTAGCCGAGTTTGCCATTAATAATCGTCGTCAAGAATCCACCGATAAGTCACCATTTTTTGGTGCGTATGGTTTCCATCCTCAGTTTTGTACGTTTAGTGAGGGGGGGCCGTCTGGGATTCCCGAGGAGGAACGATTTGCGTCTTCACTTTCTTCAGTGTGGCAGAGTGTGCAAGAAAGTTTGAAGAGAATTGGTGGTAGATACAAACGTGCGGCTGATAGGAAGCGCTCTGAAGGTCCGGACCTTGGGGTGAATGACTTGGTGTGGTTGTCTACCAGAAATATCAAGTTGAAGGTTCCCTCGTGGAAATTAGGTACGAGATTTATTGGTCCTTATAGGGTAATTAAGATCATTAACCCGGTGTCTTTTCGTCTGGAGCTACCTCAGACTCTAAGGATCCATAATGTCTTCCACAGATCTCTGCTTAAGAGATATGTAGAACCTCCTGAACCATTGCCACTACCGCCTCCACCGGTGGTTGTTGATGGCAGTCTTGAGTTTCAGGTAGAAAAGATTGTTGATTCACGATATGTTCGCCTCTCTCTTCAGTACCTAGTGCACTGGAAAGGTTATGGTTCCGAAGAGAGAATGTGGGTTCCAGCATCAGAGATAAAAGCGGACAGACTCATTCGGGCTTTTCATAGCTCCCATCCGGAGAGGCCTGGTCTTGAGGGTCCGGGGCCCCTCGTAGAAAGGGGGGTACTGTCACGACTGTGACTGATCCAGACAGGTCTGGGAGGAGAAGGTCGCAGCGACTTGCTACTCGCGATAGCTTGTGAGTTTGCTCCGTGGTTCAGGGTATGTCATCTGGGTTTTGCCTTGTGAACCTTTTTGTCCTGACTGGGAGTTTGTAGGCATGCTTCTCAGGTGAGTCCTGTCTGCCACTCCCAGCTACTATATTAGTTTCAGTTTCACTTGCAGTCATTGCCAGATATAGTCCTTACTTCCAGTGCTACTCTGACCTTGGAAGGAGATCGTTTGATGGTGTTGCTGTGGAGCTCTTGTCCGGCGTGGACTGTCGTGTTTGGGATCGACTTCTCTGCTCGTGACTGGATAAGTCTATCTCTGCTGTTGTTTGTTTGTTGCTGTCTTCCCCTGTTGTTTTCCTAGACGTGAGTGATGGTGACTAGCGCACCCATCGGCCTTTCCCCAGTCCAGTCTTGTTAGAGCGACTGAGGGTTTAGGCATCCTGCTCGCCGCACGGGTTCACACCCCGTCTAGGGTATCAGGGCAGACAGGTGCCAGCTTAGGGTTAGTCAGGGGTGGCCATTCTATTTCCCATCCGTAGATAAGGGTCCCCCTTGCCCTCCGTCTGGTGTGACACGACTGCTGCTGGGATAGCGGTCGTGACATATATACAGTAGGTGAACCCGATTTTGTGTCAATCTCGCTCTCTTTCTCGGCGAGATTGAGCACCTACGAGCCCCATCGCGGGAGCCAGCGCCGAGCTGGCTTGCCGCGATGGAGACAGAGCCGTCATAGAAGCGACGGGAGATCCGACTTGGATTCCCGCCAATTCTACACGTGTGCGGCGTTTGTTATGAATTCTGAGGGGGAAGTCCCCGCCGGATTTTAAATAAAAATCCGGCATGGGTCCCCCCCTCAGGAGCATACCGGGCCCTTAGGTCTGTTATGGGTTGTAAGGAGAGCCCCCCCTACGCCGAAAAAAACGGCATAGGGGGTCCCTCTACAATCCATACCAGACCCGTATCCAAAGCACGCTACCCGGCCAGCCAGGAAGGGAGTGGGGACGAGCGAGCGCCCCCCCCCTCCTGAGCCGTACCAGGCTGCATGCCCTCAACATGGGGGGGTTGGGTGCTCTGGGGCAGGGGGCGCACTGCGGCCCCCCCACCTCAGAGCACCCTGTCCCCATGTTGATGAGGACAGGGCCCCTTCCCGACAACCCTGGCCGTTGGTTGTCGGGGTATGCGGGCGGGAGGCTTATCGGAATCTGGGAGCCCCCTTTAATAAGGGGGCCCCCAGATACCGGCCCCCCACCCTAAGTGAATAAGTATGGGGTACATCGTACCCCTACCCATTCACCTGCAAGAAAAGTGGTAAAAACACAAATAAACCACACAGTGTATTAAAATATTTTATTTTTCTGCTCCGGAGGCCGCCCCCTGTCTTCTTTATTAGCTCTTTTACCAGGGGGGGCTCTTCTTCTTCCGCTATCCCGACGGGTCTTCTCCGCTATCCGGGGGGTCTTCTCAACTCTCCGGGGTTCTCCTTCTGTCTTCGCCGCTCTCTGTTGTTGACTCGGCGCACCCCGGTTCTTCGTCTCGCGAGATCTCGGATTTTAAATAAAAATTTAGCGAGACGAAGAACCGGGGTTCTCCTTCTGTCTTCGCCGCTCTCCGTTGTTGACTCGGCGCACCCTGGTTCTTCGTCTCGCAAGATCTCGGATTTTAAATAAAAATTTAGCGAGACGAAGAACCGGGGTTCTCCTTCTGTCTTCGCCGCTCTCCGTTGTTGACTCGGCGCACCCCGGTTCTTCGGCTCGCTAAATTTTTATTTAAAATCCGAGATCTCGCGAGACGAAGGACCGGGGTGCGCCGAGTCAACAACGGAGAACGGCGAAGACAGAAGGAGAACCCCGGAGAGTTGAGAAGACCCCCCCGGATATCGGAGAAGACCCGTCGGGATAGCGGAAGAAGAAGAGCCCCCCCTGGTAAAAGAGCTAATAAAGAAGACAGGGGGCGGCCTCCGGAGCAGAAAAATAAAATATTTTAATACACTGTGTGGTTTATTTGTGTTTTTACCACTTTTCTTGCAGGTGAATGGGTAGGGGTACGATGTACCCCATACTCATTCACTTAGGGTGGGGGGCCGGTATCTGGGGGCCCCCTTATTAAAGGGGGCTCCCAGATTCCGATAAGCCTCCCGCCCGCATACCCCGACAACCAACAGCCAGGGTTGTCGGGAAGGGGCCCTGTCCTCATCAACATGGGGACAGGGTGCTCTGAGGTGGGGGGGCCGCAGTGCGCCCCCTGCCCCAGAGCACCCAACCCCCCCATGTTGAGGGCATGCAGCCTGGTACGGCTCAGGAGGGGGGGGGGGCGCTCGCTCGTCCCCACTCCCTTCCTGGCTGGCCGGGTAGCGTGCTTTGGATACGGGTCTGGTATGGATTGTAGGGGGACCCCCTACGCCGTTTTTTTCGGCGTAGGGGGGGCTCTCCTTACAACCCATAACAGACCTAAGGGCCCGGTATGCTCCTGAGGTGGGGACCCATGCCGGATTTTTATTTAAAATCCGGCGGGGACTTCCCCCTCAGGATTCATAACAAACGCCGCACACGTGTAGAATTGGCGGGAATCCAAGTCGGATCTCCCGTCGCTTCTATGACGCGCTTGCTGGGATGTGCTGTCACTATTCCAGTGAGTGCGAGATCTCGGCACCATGTCGCCGAGTATCAGCGCGACGCTGTCGTGCTAAAAGCACAATATCACAAACACCTACTGTAGGGGTATTTTATACTGGGACATTATGGGGGCACTATGGGGACATTAGCTCAACTGGAGGCATTACAAGGGGGTATTTTTGCACTGTCACATTATAAGGAGAATTATTTCTACTGGGGGGGCATTATGGTGGGCTTTATTACTCCCCCATGGTATGACCCCCTAGTAACAGCACCAGCCTCTCCCTGCTCTGCTATTCCTCTGCCCCTTCTCCAAATCCTTATTATGAAATCTTTCTCATTAGGATAAAGCACAACATCAGCAAAAAGGACATGGCTCCCCCATGTCCTTTTTCCCTCCTATACTAACTATTAACAAAGCTAACCAAAAATAATGGTAGTATAGTTAATGGAAGTTTACTAGAGCATATTTATCCTATATTGTATGTGTTTTGTTTGTAGGAGAGAACGAGGAGGTGAATACAAATATAAAATGTAACACATATACAAATACAAAAGGAACAAAACATACAAAAAAGGGAAAAGGGAAAAAAAAAAGGGGGGGAGAGGAACAAAAAGTAAAACATAAAGTAAAGGGGAAAGAGGAGATAGGTAGAAAGAGAAAGAAAAAAAGAGAAAATAAGAAAAGAAGGGAGGAAGAAAAGGAGAAAAAAAAAAGAAGAAATAAATAAATAAACGAACAGTTAAAAAAAAGAGAAAAAAAAAAGAAAAAAAAAAAGAAAAAGGAAATAGGAACGGGAAATAGCTCCAAAAACTAGTAGGCGCTCGGCAGACCTCTCCGGTCAGAAACCGGATACCAAAACCTTTGAAGAGACAAAAAATATATCAATTCCTGAGGTCTCCAAGGGTGAATACGAGGGGGGGACAAAAGGACATTGGCGCCCCAAAAAAATTATAATTTTGAGGTGACGGAGACAGAGGCACAGAAAGTCCCTGGACACTCTCAAGAGGAAGAGGGATTGGAGGGAGAAGATATCCCTAGTGTCAATACCTCTCCGCTAAAAGAAATATTGCTGGCGGTAAAACAGAACGGGGATTTAATACAGGGCATTACAACCCAGCTCGGGTCCATCCAAGTTGACGTGGGATTGATTAGAGACGATATGTCAAAAATCCGAGACAGAGTCAACAATGTGGAGAGCTCCATGGCTCTTATACAGAATGAATCCCAAAAAACGAATTCTAAAATCTCCACTCTGAAGATAGAATTAAATTTTCTGAAGAGAAAGGTGGTGGATCTTGAAGATAGATCGCGAAGATACAACGTGAGAATCCTGGGGGTTCCAGAGGGCGCCGAAGATAAGAATCCTACTCAATTTATACAGACGTTAATCCTTGAGAACTTTGGGAGGGATCCGTTTTTTCCACTATTTATGATAGAAAGAGCTCATCGGGTCCCAGGTGGCAAACCAATCCCTGGGAGACAACCCCGGACATTTCTTGTTAAATTATTGGCTACTAGGGACAGAGATATGCTATTGAGAAGGGGCGAGGGAATGCTCACCAGTTGTATATATAACGGAAATAGATTGGCCTTTTTTCCTGATTTTTCAAAAGACATTCAAGAAAAGAGACGCTCATTTATGATGGTAAAAAAAAAGCTAAGAGAAAGGGATATCAAATACTCCCTTATGTTCCCAGCAAAACTTCGGATTATTTTTAAGGACACAATCCTATTTTTTGATACTCCTGACAAAGCCGTTGATTGGCTTGAACGAAATGATATGTGACCCAATTGTTCTAGGATTTGCGGGGAACAATAATTACTAGAGGGTTTTTTATACCCTCAATATTTTTTCCATTATTTAGTTGGGAGGTGCCGAGTAGGGGGGAGTGTGGGAGGAATGGTCATAGGAGAGAGACCCGCTACAATATGTGGTGGATTATTTGTACGGGGGGTGGGGTTTGGGCTGTGATGCGTCCCTTTTTTTTAATTTATTTTTTTCTCATCTTTATTTATTTTTCTTTCTTTTTCTCTTTCTTCTACCCCACCTAACCGCTTCTTATAATGTCTATTAGAATTCTTGCTTGGAACGTACGTGGTCTGGGGGATAGAGGAAAGAGACAAGCGGTTTTTGATCTGACACGGATCCATCTCCCAGCAATAGTATGTTTGTTGGAAACGCATCTTACTGGGGAGACCTCCAGGGTGGTCGGCAGGGGATGGGCTGCGCACACGTATCATTCTACTTTTTCCAGTTACTCCAGGGGTGTCACTGTTTTTATACATAGAATGATTGTTTCGTGTGCGAGGAATCCTCCGTCGACCAGCAGTGGAGATTTATCTTCCTATACTGCAGGTTGATGGGGAAGATATGCATTTTGGCCTTTGTTTATATTCCACCGCCATTCTCCTTTTCAGTCCTCAACTCTTTGCTATCATTCATGGATAAATGGCCAGAGTGTCCAACATTGATTATTGGTGATTTTAATTGTGTTATCAATCCTGTATTGGATAGGGTTTCTACGAGTGTCAAGGGAGATAATCCTGTTCAGGGGTCCCCCTTGGCACGGTTTTGCTCTGAGGCTGGGTTCGAAGATGTCTGGGGATACCTAGGACAGGGGAAAAAGGGCCTTTTCATGCATTAGTAAAGCAGGTAAATCTATGTCCAGAATAGACCTTGCCTTGATAAATAGAAAATATGTGAGACTGGTAAAGCGAATGAAGTACAAAACAAGGTCACTCTCGGACCATTTGCCGTTACTCCTTGAACTTTGTCTGACTCAGGAGAGATACATACAGAGACCCCCATTCAGATTAAACCCTTATTGGTTATCAGTAATAAAGAGACATGAAATAATTCAAAATGAAATTAACCGATTTTGGGATAACAACTATGGCTCAGCAAAAATCCAGGTGGTATGGGACACTTTTAAGGCCTATATGAGGGGAATGATGGTCAGCAATATCGCGAACCTTAGAAAGGAGTATGGGAAAAAACAGAAAAACCTAGAAGAACTAGCATCCTTAGCGACACAATCCTTCTATACAAATAAGACAGAGGAGAATAGGGAAAATATGCAAAAGACCACACAAGCATACTCTAAATTCTTGCTGGACAAGGCCCAATAAAGTTTATTTTTTAAAGGGCAAAAAATTTTTACAGAGTCAGGGCGACCTGGTAAACTTCTATCCAGAGTGATCTCAAGTCAAGAATCCAAAAAATATATAGATAATGTCCGACTGGCAATGGTAGGATCGTTAGTGGACAGGGTCCTGTAGAGAAAGTTTTTGTGAACTACTTCTTAGATCTTTATAAAGCTGAATCCAAGATTACAGATGAAATGATGGATTCTTATCTTGATGGCATTGTTTTTCCAACTATTACTGTGGCTCAAAAGAAAGCACTTGAGGTAGAGTTTTCGATTCAGGAACTAGAGGGGGCAATTCAATTAAGTTCGTCCAATTCTACCCCCGGTTCAGATGGACTCCCATACGAATTCAATAGTAAATACAAGGAGTTTATTCTCCCTAGACTGTTGGGGTCTTTGCTGAATCGGTGGAGGATGGGAAATTGCCAGATTCAATGATGGAAGCCGTAATAACATTTAATTCCAAAAAAAGGCAAGGATCCTGCAGATCTGGAATCATATAGACCGATCTCACTGCTTAATGCAGATGTAAAGCTCCTAGCAAGGATTTTGGCCACAAGGCTTTCCAGGGTTATTTCCTCCATTGTCCATCCAGATCAGAATGGCTTTATTCAAAACAAGGGTACGCATCATAATCTGCATTGGCTCTTTGCCAATATACAGGCCCCTGGGGGGACCACCCGCTCCATCCTGTCACTGGATGCCTCTAAGGCCTTTGACAGGGTGGAGTGGCGCTTCCTCTGGAGGGTTCTGACAAGGATGGGCTTTGGGGAAAAATGTATAAATATCCTTAAACTAATGTATAGATCCCCTACGGCAAAACTGAGTCTTAATGGGATCCTGATAACTAGTTTTGACTTAAATAGAGGTACGCAGCAGGGCTGCCCATTATCCTCATTGTTATTTGATATTTACATTGAGCCCCTAGCTTTGGCCATTAGGCAGGATGATCAGGTTAAAGGATTTGGAACACTAGGAGCGCAAGACCGTATCTCTTTATATGCGGATGATGATTTCTGTATGTGCTCAGGAATACACCTACCTGGATAGAAGACAAATATTTTAAACTCATGGAGAGAATAATTAATGATTTAGTGTGGGGAAGAAAACGAGTTCGAATAAAACTGGAATATCTATATAAACCACTGGAGTGTGGGGGTTTGAACCTCCCCTATCTTAAAGGGTATTTTATTGCTGCCTAGCTATTGATGTGCTATGAATCCAAAAATAGTGCACTTCTAGGAAGGAATCCTTTTGGAATCCGGGCTACTGAGTAGCCAAGAGCGGGGTTATAGAGAGATTATAAAATTACTTCTGAAAGTGTGGGCTACTACTAGAACATGGTTGAAGGTAAAGGGTTCATTCACATTCACGCCTCTTTGGCATAATGTACACCTACAGATGTTAGATGGTATTGCAGCGGACACATTTTGGCAATAAGTAATTAAGGATAGAGAGATTAAGTCATTTACAGAGTTATCATATAACGTAGAAAACCTTTCATGGTTTAGGTACTTTCAACTGCGTTCAGCATTATTTAGTCTGGACGATAAACTGGTGTTGGATATAGATAGTTCATCCTTTTTGAATGATTGGATAGGGAGGAGACCTTCTAGAATGAGGATTTCAAATATATATAAATTATTACTTAAAGCACGGTTTTGTGACACACAGTCACCAGGACAAAGAGCCTGGGAGTTGGACTGTCCGAACATACAATTAGAAGGATGGGGGAATATCTTTGCGAATTTAGGTTCACTATCCCAGAACTTTAATCATGTTCTAGTACATTTCAATATCTGCCATAGACTATATGTCACCCCTACATGGCTGAATAAATGTGGGCTAAGAGATACATCCAAGTGCCCTAGATGTGACACCTCAGGTGCGGACTATCTCCATATGATCTGGACCTGCTCAGAACTTATAAAATACTGGAATAGCATTAACAACTTCTTAATTTATAAACTTAAAATACGAATACCTTTCGAACCACAAGTGTTCCTGCTTAATGCGTTTTCCACAATAAGTAGCCATAAGTATCAAAAGATCCTCTTAGGCAGGATACTGCTGCTAGCTAGAATTTTGGTTAGTCGGACCTGGTTTGCTCGGCGCACTCCAGAATTAAATGCATGGATAAACCTAGTGAATAAGGTAAAAAACTACGAGCAAATTCTGTACAGGCAGAGAGATGCGGATGAGAAGTGGACTAAGATATGGGGCGGTTGGAAGATTTGACTGGTTGTAATAATTTATAAAACTTTATTTATTGAGATTTTTCTTTCTTTTCTCCTTTTTTTTATTTTTTTCTCTTTCTTTTCCCTCCCCTCCCCCCCTGTCTCTGCCCCCCTTTTTTTGGGGGGGGGGGGGGCAGGGGGGGAGAGGAGGTGGACGCATCACAGATTCGGGGTGGGGGGGTTGGTTCGGGGAATTGGGATAAGGGGAAAATATATTCATTATGTGAAGTATTTACTTAATTTTTTTGTTTATTGTAACTTGTTCCGATATATTAATAAAGATAATTAATAAAAATAAAAAAAATATGGTCACAACGGCCTCTCCTCGAGCAAATGGATGAGGTGAGTATGAGGTGGAATTTGATTTGAATTCGCCGCAAATCAGAATCTCCTTGTGCTTCATGGTAACGATTCAGATTTTTTTGAAAATGGCTGCTGCACATATTATAAAGTGAAAGTAAGAAGCCAAGAATGAAGGATCACCCATATTTCCCTGCATGCCAGCCAATCAGAAAATAGCCAGCCCCTGTGATGTCACAGCTCTATAAAATGCCTCACCTTGCCTGGTCTCCGCCATTGTCCATTGAGCTGATCATAGGGACAGATGTGACAAGTGCTAGGGAAAGTGTTTTAAAGAGCTTTTAATAGTATTATCTGGTATAGGGACAGTGAGGGAGATTGTACCGAGATTTTAAGACACTGTAGGGAGGGTATAGGGAGATCATAGGGAGACTGCAGCACAGTACAGGCTCTGGAAGCTGAAGGGATCCTTAGGAGACAGTGCCATTTGCATCACCTGTGTAGGGCACAGAGGTATCTAACTGAACGGAGCCCACCTTGTTTAATAGATAACCAATTCTATAAAGCCTTTATTCTCAAATTGGGGTGAATAAGCTGTGTAATCTAACCGTTATTGTGGTGCCCAACTTGTTTAATAGATAAGCAATTCTATTGCACCTTTAATCTCAAATTGGGGTGAATAAGCTGTGTAATCTAACCGTTAGTGTGCTGTCCACCTAATCTCGTAGATAAGCAATTCCATTAGGCCTTAATTCTCATATTGAGGGGAATAAACAGTGTAATATAACCGTTAGTGTGGTTTCCACCTGATTTCATAGATGGGTAATTCCATTAGGCCTTGAATCTCTTATTGGGGTGAATAAACACTGTAATATAACTTTTAGTGTGGTTCCCACCTGATTTAATAGATAAGCAATTAAATTGGGCCTTGATTCCTATCCCAGATAGCAAGGATAACTTGCCGCAAACTTGTGGCAGGGTTAAATTGTAAGTCTTGTTAACTTGCTGCACACATTCTCTGGCAAGTTGTACACTTGCAGAGCACTTGCAGCACAAGTTCTAGTTGACACTTTTTCAACTTGCAGGAAATTTGCTTGGAAAGTCTCTAGCAGGAGCATAATAACTTAACGAGAACTTGCAGCAAGTTTGCAAAAGCAAGTTAATCTAGAGACTTGCAAAGCAGACTTGCTGCAAGTTTGCAACATACTTGTGAAGCTTGGCAAGTCTGCAATAGCTTAGCAAGTCATTTTCAAAATTGCAGCACAATTACTTGCTATTTGGGATATTAGGGTTAATAAACATTGCAATATAACTGTTAAAGTGGTGTCTACCTGATTATATAGATAAGCAATTCTATTAGGCCTTGACTCTCATATTGAGGTGAATAAACAGTGTAGTAATATAACCGTTAGTGTGGTTTCCACCTGATTTCATAGATAAGCAATTCCATTAAGCCTTGATTCTCATATTGTGGTGAATAAACAGTGTAATATAACTTTTAGTGGGGTGTCCATATTGACCCTGAATAACCTATTTTACATATAAAATTTTCTGTTACAGTATGTCCAACAAAGAGGTTCCAGTGCCCTTCAAAAGAACTGGCAATGTCAAAAATGTTGCAGGAGCCAACATTAGCAGCAGTAGAAAGGGTTCTGGTAGCAGCAGCGGTAGTAACAGGCCAGAGCTGCCAGTGTCACTGATGACCAATCCCGCTTTCCTTGATTAGTTGACTCGTTCTTCAACATCATCTCAACTGACATCTGACACCCACAGGTGGAAGTCTGTGGGTTCCTCTGACACCACACTTAGTTGGCATGGAACAAGCTCTGTGCCCTTACCTGCCCTGAACCTGACTCTTTCCTTTTCTGCTCCTACTGCCAGGCAAGTGATGTATGATGTCGGCTCTGCGAGGAAAATATTACTGAGGACAGTAAGCAGCTACTGCCTAGTGCAGATGTGGAGGAGAGGTTTGCTGCTTCCTCCTGTAGACATGCAAGTAGCGATGATGAGAGTCGTGTGGGAGAAGGTAAGAACGTCCAGGGACGTGGCTATTAAACTGGTGAGGGTGACATAAGTGACGAGCAGACAGTAATGGATGATGATGTAGCCGATTGCACGTGGGAACCGGGTGAAGAGGGGGCTTCATCATCATCATCAGGGGGCGAGGATGGTAGCAGGCCCGTGAAACAGTGACAGGATGTAAGTAGAGTTGAGCGAACACCTGGATGTTCGGGTTCGAGAGGTTCGGCCGAACTTCCCGGAAATGTTCGGGTTCGCGATCCGAACCCGACCCGAACTTTGTCCCGAACCCGAACCCCATTGAAGTCAATGGGGACCCAAACTTTTCGGCACTAAAAAGGCTGTAAAACAGCCCAGGAAAGGGCTAGAGGGCTGCAAAAGGCAGCAAAATGTAGTTAAATCCCCTGCAAACAAATGTGGATAGAGAAATGAATAAAAATAAAAATAAAATAAATAAAAATTAACCAATATCAATTGGAGAGAGTTCCAATAGCAGAGAATCAGGCTTCATGTCAGCAGAGAATCAGTCTTCATGTCATAGCAGAGAATCAGGCTTCACGTCACCCAAAACTGGAAAAGTCCATTGTCATATATTTAGGCCCCGGCACCCAGACAGAGGAGAGAGGTCCCATAACAGAGAATCTGGCTTCATGTCAGCAGAGAATCAGTCTTCATGTCATAGCAGAGAATCATGCTTCACATCACCCAACATTGGAACAGTCCATTGTCATATAATTTAGGCCCCGGCACCCAGACAGAGGAGAGAGGTCCCATAACATAGAATCTGGCTTCATGTCAGCGACTCAGCAGAGAATCAGTCTTCATGTCATAGCAGAGAATCAGAACCTGATTATATAGATAAGCAATTCTATTAGGCCTTGACTCTCATATTGAGGTGAATAAACAGTGTAGTAATATAACCGTTAGTGTGGTTTCCACCTGATTTCATAGATAAGCAACTCCATTTGGCCTTGATTCTCATATTGGGGTGAATAAACTGTGTAATATCACTAATATGGTGATGTACACCTGATTTCATAGATAAGCAATTTCATTAAGCCTTGATTCTCATATTGTGGTGAATAAACAGTGTAATATAACTTTTAGTGGGGTGTCCATATTGACCCTGAATAACCTATTTTACATATAAAATTTCTGTTACAGTATGTCCAACAAAGAGGTTCCAGTGCCCTTCAAAAGAACTGGCAATGTCAAAAATGTTGCAGGAGCCAACATTAGCAGCAGTAGAAAGGGTTCTGGTAGCAGCAGCGGTAGTAACAGGCCAGAGCTGCCAGTGTCACTGATGACCAATCCCGCTTTCCTTGATTAGTTGACTCGTTCTTCAACATCATCTCAACTGACATCTGACACCCACAGCTGGAAGTCTGTGGGTTCCTCTGACACCACACTTAGTTGGCATGGAACAAGCTCTGTGCCCTTACCTGCCCTGAACCTGACTCTTTCCTTTTCTGCTCCTACTGCCAGGCAAGTGATGTATGAAGTCGGCTCTGCGAGGAAAATATTACTGAGGACAGTAAGCAGCTACTGCCTAGTGCAGATGTGGAGGAGAGGTTTGCTGCTTCCTCCTGTAGACATGCAAGCAGCGATGATGAGAGTCGTGTGGGAGAAGGTAAGAACGTCCAGGGACGTGGCTATTAAACTGGTGAGGGTGACATAAGTGACGAGCAGACAGTAATGGATGATGATGTAGCCGATTGCACGTGGGAACCGGGTGAAGAGGGGGCTTCATCATCATCATCAGGGGGCGAGGATGGTAGCAGGCCCGTGAAACAGTGACAGGATGTAAGTAGAGTTGAGCGAACACCTGGATGTTCGGGTTCGAGAGGTTCGGCCGAACTTCCCGGAAATGTTCGAGAGAGGTCCCATAACAGAGATTCAGGCTTCATGTCAGCAGAGAATCAGTCTTCATGTCATAGCAGAGAATCAGGCTTCATGTCACCCACCACTGGAACAGGCCACTGTTAGATATTTTTAGGCCCCAGCAGCCAGACAGAGGAGAGGTTCATTCAACTTTGGGTTGCCCCGCAATATAATGGTAAAATGAAAATAAAAATAGGATTGAATGAGGAAGTGCCCTGGAGTACAATAATATATGGTTAAGGGGAGGTAGTTAATGTCTAATCTGCACAAGGGATGGACAGGTCCTGTGGGATCCATGCCTGGTTCATTTTTATGAACGTCAGCTTGTGTACATTGGCTGTAGACAGGCGGCTGCGTTTGTCTGTAATGACGCCCCCTGCCGCGCTGAATACACGTTCAGACAAAACGCTGGCCGCCGGGCAGGCCAGCACCTCCAAGGCATAAAAGGCTAGCTCTGGCCACTTGGACAATTTGGAGACCCAGAAGTTAAATGGGGCCTAACCATCAGTCAGTACGTGGAGGGGTGTGCACAGGTACTGTTCCACCATGTTAGTTTTCCACATCTCTGCCATGCTAACCCTGCCCTCAGAGGAGCTGGCCGTGACACAGCTGCGTTGGCGACCTCTTGCTCCTCCTCGGCCTTCGCCTTGGGCTTCCACTTGTTCCCCTGTGACATTTGGGAATGCTCTCAGTAGCGCGTCTACCAACGTGCGCTTGTACTCGCGCATCTTCCTATCACGCTCTAGTGCAGGAAGTAAGGTGGGCACATTGTCTTTGTACCGTGGATCCAGCAGGGTGGCAACCCAGTAGTCCGCACACGTTAAAATGTGGGCAACTCTGCTGTCGTTGCGCAGGCACTGCAGCATGTAGTCGCTCATGTGTGCCAGGCTGCCCAGAGGTAAGGACAAGCTGTCCTCTGTGGGAGGCGTATCGTCATCGTCCTGCATTTCCCCCCAGCCACGCACCAGTGATGGGCCCGAGCTGCTTTGGGTGCCATCCCGCTGTGAACATGCTTGATCCTCATCCTCCTCCACCTCCTCCTCATCCTCGTCCTCCTCGTTCTCCAGTAGTGGGCCCTGTCTGGCCACATTTGTACCTGGCCTCTGCTGTTGCAAAAAACCTCCCTCTGAGTCACTTCGAAGAGACTGGCCTGAAAGTGCTAAAAATGACCCCTCTTCCTCCTCCTCCTCCTCCTCCTGGGCCACCTCCTCTTCCATCATCGCCCTAAGTGTTTTCTCAAGGAGACATAGAAGTGGTATTGTAACGCTGATAACGGCGTCATCGCCACTGGCCATGTTGGTGGAGTACTCGAAACAGCGCAACAGGGCACACAGGTCTCGCATAGAGGCCCAGTCATTGGTGGTGAAGTGGGGCTGTTCTGCAGTGCAACTGACCCGTGCGTGCTGCAGCTGAAACTCCACTTTGGCCTGCTGCTGCTGCTCGAACAGTCTGTCCAGCATGTGCAAGGTGGAGTTCCACCTGGTGGGCACGTCGCATATGAGGCGGTGAGCGGGAAGGCCGAAAATACGCTGTAGCGCAGACAGGCGAGCAGCGGCAGGATGTGAACGCCGAAAGCGCGAACAGACGGCCCGCACTTTATGCAGCAGTTCTGACATGTCGGGGTAGTTGTGAATGAACTTCTGCACCACCAAATTCAGCACATGCGCCAGGCAAGGGATGTGCGTCAAACCGGCTAGTCCCAGAGCTGCCACGAGATTTCGCCCATTATCGCACACCACCAGGCCGGGCTTGAGGCTCACCGGCAGCAACCACTCGCCGGTCTGTTGTTCTATACCCCGCCACAACTCCTGTGCAGTGTGGGGCCTGTCCCCCAAACATATGAGTTTCAGAATGGCCTGCTGACGTTTACCCCGGGCTGTGCTGAAGTTGGTGGTGAAGGTGTGTGGCTGACTGGATGAGCAGGTGGAAGAAGAGGAGGAGGAAGCCGAGTAGGAGGAGGAGGCGACAGGAGGCAAATAATGATGCCCTGCGATCCTTGGCGGCGGAAGGACGTGCGCCAAACAGCTCTTCGCCTGGGGCCCAGCCGCCACTACATTTACCCAGTGTGCAGTTAGGGAGATATAGCGTCCCTGGCCGTGCTTACTGGTCCACGTATCTGTGGTTAGGTGGACCTTGCCACAGATGGCGTTGCGCAGTGCACACTTGATTTTATCGGATACTTGGTTGTGCAGGGAAGGCACGGCTCTCTTGGAGAAGTAGTGCCGGCTGGGAACAACATACTGTGGGACAGCAAGCGACATGAGCTGTTTGAAGCTGTCTGTGTCCACCAGCCTGAATGACAGCATTTCATAGGCCAGTAGTTTAGAAATGCTGGCATTCAGGGCCAGGGATCGAGGGTGGCTAGGTGGGAATTTACGCTTTCTCTCAAATGTTTGTGAGATGGAGAGCTGAACGCTGCCGTGTGACATGGTTGAGATGCTTGGTGACGGAGGTGGTGGTGGTTTTGGTGGTACATCCTCTGTTTGCTGGGCGGCAGGTGCCAACGTTCCTCCAGAGGCGGAGGAAGAGGCCGAGGCGGCAGCAGCAGAAGAGGTAGCAGGGGGAGCCTGAGTGAGTTCCTTGTTTTTAAGGTGTTTACTCCACTGCAGTTCATGCTTTGCATGCAGGTGTCTGGTCATGCAGGTTGTGCTAAGGTTCAGAACGTTAATGTCTCGCTTCAGGCTCTGATGGCACAGCGTGCAAACCACTCGGGTCTTGTCGTCAGCACATTGTTTGAAGAACTGCCACGCCAGGGAACTCCTTGAAGCTGCCTTTGGGGTGCTCGGTCCCAGATGGCGGTGGCCAGTAGCAGACGGACTCTCTTGGCGGCGGGTGTTCTGCTTTTACCCACTGCTCCCTCCTTTGCTACGCTGTTGGCTCGGTCTCACCACTGCCTCTTCCTCCGAATTCTGAAAGTCAGTGGCACGACCTTCATTCCATGTGAGGTCTAGGACCTCATCGTCCCCTGCATCGTCTTCCACCCAGTCTTCCTCACTGACCTCCTGTTCAGTCTGCACACTGCAGAAAGACGCAGCAGTTGGCACCTGTGTTTCGTCATCATCAGAGACGTGCTGATGTGATATTCCCATGTCCTCATCATTAGGAAACATAAGTGGTTGTGCGTTAGTGCATTCTATCTCTTCCACCCCTGGGGAAGGGCTAGGTGGATGCCCTTGGGAAACCCTGCCAGCAGAGTCTTCAAACAGCATAAAAGACTGCTGCATAACTTGAGGCTCAGACAGTTTCCCTGATATTCATTGGGGTGATGTGACAGACTGATGGGCTTGGTTTTCATGTGCCATCTGTGCGCTTTCTGCAGAAGACTGGGTGGGAGATAATGTGAACGTGCTGGATCCACTGTCGGCCACCCAATTGACTAATGCCTGTACCTGCTCAGGCCTTATCATCCTTAGAACGGCATTGGGCCCCACGAAATATTGCTGTAAATTCTGCTGGCTACTGGGACCTGAGGTAGTCGGTTCACTAGGATGTGTAGCTGTGGCAGAACGGCCACGTCCTCTCCCAGCACCAGAGGGTCCACTAACACCACCACGACCATGTCCGCGTCCGCGTCCCTTACTAGATGTTTTCCTCATTGTTACCGTTCACCACAATAAGAAAAAAATTATTTGGCCCAATGTATTGAATTCAAATTCAGGCCTTTTTTTTACAGGCACCTAACACTATCTGGCTATCTATTTAGGTACCGTATTACACTAATACAGGCACAACAGTAACGACAGATTTAGCTGAATATAAATTGTATGCCTAGTATTTAGGCGCTGGGTGACAGGTATACGTTTACGGACAGAATTATTTAAACTTGGAAATGCACGGTAGCGTGTGAAGTTATTGAGGATGACACTATCCGCACCTTCAATCTAATATACCCTTTTATGGATCAATTTAAACTTGGCCTGATACAGCAGAAAAAATATATTTAGGGAATTGCTAAGTTGGGAATTGTATTTCAACCCAGAACAAAAACTGTGCTTTGGCGGACACTAAATAAATTGACCAGCCTCAGCAATAAACACAGATTGAGCTAAATATAAATTTTAGGCCTATTATTTAGGCGCTGGGTGACAGGTATACGTTTACGGACAGAATTAGACTTGGATATGCACAGTAGCGTGTGTGTGAAGTTATTGAGAATGACCCTATCAGCACCTTGAATATAATATACCCTTTTAGGGATAGATTTAAAGTAGGCCTGATACAGCAGAAACCACTAATTTAGGAAATTGCTAGGTTGGGAATTGTATTTCAACCCAGAACAAAAACTGTGCTTTTACGGACACAAAATAACTTGACCAGCTACAGCAATAGCCACAGATTTAGCTGAATATAAATTTGAGGCCTATTATTTAGGCTCTGGGTGACAGGTATACGTTTACGGACAGAATTAGACTTGGATATGCACAGTAGCGTGTGTGTGAAGTTATTGAGAATGACCCTATCAGCACCTTGAATCTAATATACCCTTTTAGGGATAGATTTAAAGTAGGCCTGATACAGCAGAAACCACTAATTTAGGAAATTGCTAGGTTGGGAATTGTATTTCAACCCAGAACAAAAACTGTGCTTTTACGGACACAAAATAACTTGACCAGCTACAGCAATAGCCACAGATTTAGCTGAATATAAATTTGAGGCCTATTATTTAGGCTCTGGGGTGACAGGTATACATTTACGGACAGAATTAGACTTGGATATGCACAGTAGCGTGTGTGTGAAGTTATTTAGAATGACCCTATCAGCACCTTGAATCTAATATAACCTTTTATGGATAGATTTAAATAACCACACTATTGATGGTTAAATGGACTTGGTGGCAGCTTGCCCCTGATGTAGGATATAGCCAAAAAATAACCACACTATTGATGATTAAATGGACTTGGTGGCAGCTTGCCCCTGATGTAGGATATAGCCAAAAAATAACCACACTATTGATGGTTAAATGGACTTGGTGACAGCTTGCCCATGATATAGGATATAGCAAAAAATAACCACACTATTGATGGTTAAATGGACTTGGTGGCAGCTTGTGCTGGAGCACCACAAGCCACAAAATGGCGGCCGATCACTCCAGAAAAAAGTGACAGAAAAACGCTCTGGGCAGTCTAAAAACAGTGAGCAATTGAATAGAAGCAGTTCAATGATCCACAGCTGTAGATCGATCACTGTCTTAAGTGTTTTGGAGGAGTTAATCACTGCCTAATCTCGCCCTAACGTCGCAGCTGCAACCTCTCCCTACACTTGTAACAGCAGAGTGACGTGCAGCGCTACGTGACCCAAGCTTATATAGAGGCTGGGTCACATGCTGCACTGGCCAATCACAGCCATGCCAATAGTAGGCATGGCTGTGATGGCCTCTTGGGGCAAGTTGTATGACGCTTGTTGATTGGCTGCTTTGCAGCCTTTCAAAAAGCGCCAAGAAAGCGCCGAACACCGAACCCGAACCCGGACTTTTACGGTTTGGGTTCGCTCATCCCTAGATGTAAGCAGTGTGAGATCTGGAGCCAAACATACCTGAGGTAAACCGTCTGCTACTCTGGAGCCTACCTGTCTGGAAACAACTAGCGGAGCACAGCTTCATAGAGAAAGTGGCAGAGGCAGAGGTGAGGGTGACATTAGTGACAAACAGACAGTAGTGGATGATGATGTAGACAATCGCACATGGGAGCTGTGTGAAGAGGGCGCTACATCATCAATATCAGGGGGCAAGGGTGGCAGCAGGCCATTAAGACAGCAACAGGGTGGCAGCCTGCCAATGAGCCAGCAAAGTGGAAGCAGTGTGAAATCTGGAGCCGAACGTGCCCAGGGTAAACCATCTGCTACTCATGAGTGTACCTGTCAGAAAACAACTAGCAGTACACGGTTTCATAGAGGCAGTGGCAGGCAGTCAGCACGGAGTCGTGGGAGTAAAATGCCATACTCAGCAGTTTGGGAACTGTTCATCAAGTAGCTCAAGAATGTCAGTGTGGCCGTATGTAGGATCTGTGGGTAGAAGGTGAAGCGTGGCCAGGGTGCCAATGTTAGCACGACGGATCTGCGTCAACCCATGGAGAAACACAATAAAGCAGCCTATGAAAACCGTGGTGCTAATGTAGTGGTACAGCCTGATGCATCTCCCAGCGGTCCCCACCTCTTCTCCAGCAGTCAGGGCTCCACCAACTCAGTAGATGGGAGCTGTGTTCCCTTCCCATCATCTGCTGGTCCTTATGCTCCTGCTCCTCCACCTACTCCTCATCATGCTTTTCGCTAGCAATCGATCAATGAGGCGATTGCAAAGAGACAATATTATGCGTGCACTTATCCAAGAGTGCAGAAGCTGAGCCTACTCCTGGCCAAGTTGCTGGTACTACAGTCCCTCCCTTTCCATGTGGTTGACATGGTTTTTGCCAAGCCAAGGTGGAGAGTCATTACTTCTCCAAAAGGTCTGTACTGCCCTGCACAAGTATGTTGAACAGAAGGGGGGACAGTCCTTGAGCCTGTTGGTGTCTGGTACAGTTCACAGCAGCGCTGACACATGGAGATATAATTATGGTCAAGGACAATATATGTACTTTACGGTCCACTGGGTAAATTTAGTTCCGGCCCAGGAACACCAGCAATCTGGCCAAGTAATGACAATGCTGCTTCCTCATTCTCATGCTGTGATCCTCTGCCTCCTCATCCGCCACCTTGTTTTCCGCCTCCACTGTAGGCACAGTTTAGAGTGGTCCTCCAGCATATCACCTATGCAGAGTACAGCATTGTCACGCTGTCCTGCACCTGGCCATCCTGGGCAAACAGAGTCAGACTGAGGAGAACCTTCTTGGCGTCATCAACCAAAAAAATCAAATCCTGGCTTTCTCCTCACCAACTGAAGATTGGAACCATGATCACCGAACATTGGGAAGAACATTGTGTTAGCAGTGCATGAAGGAGGGCTGACCCATGTGCCCTGTATGGCGCACATCTTTAATCTGGTTGTAAACCAGTTTCTGAATTCTTCCACCCAACTGCAAGATGTCTTGAAAATGGCCAGAAAACTGTGCATGCACATCAGCCACTGTTACTCTGCAATACACGCCCTCCTTGAGCTGAAAAGACAGAATAGCATTCCCCAACATCGCCTCATAAGCAATGTTTTCACACTTTGGAACGCCACCCTCCACATGTTAGACCCACTATATGAGCAGGGGATGGCCATGAACTATTTATTGATTATGCAGGCAGACAAGGATTCTCCCCTGTGTAACTTTGATGTTAGCCAGTGGCAGCTCATGTGTGACACCTGCCATTTGCTCTGGCCCTTTGAAGAGGCCACTTTATTTGTCAGTCTCCAGGACTACAAGGTGAATGATTTATTTCCACTCCTTAACGTCATGGAGCAGATGCTGATAAATCTGGCTGGCCAGGGGACAGTAGATGTGGCGCCTAAATCTCATGGCCACCTGAGCCCTGTGGGGGCTGAACTGGTGGAGGAGGACGATGTGGACAAGAAGAAGGAGGACATTAATGCACAAGAAATGAATGCTTATCTGCACAATTGTAGAAGAGGAGAACGAGGAGCATGAGGAGCTGAAGGACTAGGCAAAGGACCCAGACATACCGTAGCAGTATGCAGTGAGATTGAGACAAGGAGTCCCACTGATTTCCTTGGCAAATTGACAGATGCATGCTGAGTCGCTTGCGTAGTGACAGCTGACTCTCCATCATGTTAGACCCTCACTACCGCTCCAAAATGGGGGGCCTTTTTTTCCACCTGCTTAGAGGGATGAAAAACGAAACTACTATTTGGTCACTGCCTATGTGTGCCATAGCCCATCCTCACGAAGGTATGAACGGGGAGGGTTTTCACTGCGCTCACGCTCCACTGCCATCACTGCTGGAGGGGGGTTGGGGGAGCAGGAGCAGCAGCAACTTAAGTCTGGAGTCTCTAATGAGCACTTTTCTTCACCTGTCTGCTGATAAAACCACCTAGCAGCAGCAGGACGTAGAGCAGAACCTGAACCAGCAGGTGGTGACACAGTTGGACTGTACCCTGCCACCCCACGTCCAAGATCCCCTGGACTACTGGGCAAACAAACTTGAATTGTGGCCACAACTGGTCGAATTTGCAAGCTGTGCAAGCTTTCCTGTCCAGCCCAAAGAGGGGCTTTAGAGTGGGTGTTTAGTGCGGCGGGGGGCATGGTTACCCCAAAAAGAACTTGTCTTTTAACCGGAAATGTTGAAATATTAACCTTTCTAAAAATGAATCAGGCGTGGTTCAGCCAGGATTTCCACACCTTTGCCTGATGCATCAGACTATATTATTCTTGCAGTAATGTTCTGACTGCAGTGTGCTGCCACACCAGAACATTGTGAAAAATTGTGTTTTACTTCTGGCCACATGCTTCAGCCACTATTCTGATGCTATAAGGAAAAAAATAGAACATGTAAAAGACAAATAAGAGCATCCAAACTAGAGACAGAGATATTCATTGCCAAAGAGAGTAAAACTAACCCTAAAATGTTCTTCAATTATATAAATAAAAAAGGATAAATATGAAGGATTCGGCCCTTTACAAAGTGATGAGGGGGAGTTGCAGACAGCAATCAGGAGAAATCAAAGCTGTTAAATATTATTTTCTCCACTGTATTCCCTGAGTAAAATTAAACTCTCAGATGAAATACAAAATGTAAATGTAAATTCCCCATTAAAAGTGCCCTGTCTGGACCAGGAAGAAGTATAGTGGCATCTTAAAAAGATTAAAATAGACAAATCGCCGGTACTAGATGGCATATAGCCCTGTAACCTAAGAGAATTAAGTAATGTCATAGCCAGACCCTTATTTCTAATATTTAAGGACTCTATACTGACAGGGAGTGTTCCACAGGATTGGCACATAGCAAATGTGGTGCCAATATTCAAAAAGGGGCCAAAAACAGAGCTCGGAAACTATAGGCCAGTAAGTTTAACATCCGTCGTGAGAAAACTGTTTGAAGGTTTTCTAATAGATGCTATCTTGGAGCACCTCAATGAAAATAAGCCCTATCTGCATGGCTTCATGAGGGATTGCTCATGTCAAACTAATTTAATCAGTTTCTATGAGGAGGTAAGTTCTAGACTTGACCATGGCGAAACAATAGATGTCGTATATCTTGACTTCTCTAAAGCATTTGATACTGTACCACATAAAAGGTTAGTATAGAAAATAAGAATGCTCGGACTGGGAGAAAACGTCTGTATGTGGGTAAGTAACTGGCTAAGTGATAGAAAACAGAGGGTGGTTATTAACGGTACACACTCAGATTGGGTCACTGTCACTAGTGGGGTACCTCAGGGGTCAGTATTGGGCCTATTCTCTTCAATATATTTATTAATGATCTTGTAGAATGCTTGCACAGTAAATATTTACATGGGGTGTTCAATAAAAACATGGTAACATTTAATTCTTTGTGTGTTATTAGTTTAAGCAGATTGTGATTGTCTATTGTTGTGACTTAGATGAAGATCAGATCACATTTTATGACCAATTTGTGCAGAAATCCATATCATTCCAATGGGTTCACATACTTTTTCTTGCAACTGTATATAGGGGATAACTTGATGTAACTGGGATGCCTATTTAACATGGGGTCACGTTTATAGTTTGTACAACTTACTCTATAGGCAATTTCTGAATAATATATGTTAATTGACTGCACATAAGTAATATGTGTTTGCACATATAGTAGGTAGACTGCTGGTTCTAAATTGTGAGTAACATACATCACGTAGCAGTATATCAAATGTTACACACAGCAATAGAAAAGAGAAGAAAAAGCTGACAATGTTGTTTTTTTATGCTGCACTATCATTTTGTCAAGGCTTTGGAACAGACAGAGTCACTTTAAATGCATCTCTCATACTTACCTTCAAATATACACAAGGGTCATTAGCAAGTGCAAGCCAAGATATTCATATCTAGTATCCCCTTTTTACACATAACTTACAATTTACTGCTGCATTTCTCCTTTTACTCAGGGTTTTGTGGCATATAGGATTTTACAAAGAACAACAGTCTATCTATGTAATATGCACAAAATGTAGTATAGAAAAAATACTTTTCTGGTGGGGAAGGGGGGGAATTCCTTCAATAAAACTTCAGAATGATGCAACCCTTCACTTATGGGCAGAGGTGGCTATTCTTCATCCTGAAGTCCAAAAACACTTAATTCAGAAGACTTTATAGAGGTTCCCTGCAGTGACTTGTGACATCTGTTCAGCAATACCTTCTGTATGTCAGGGGCAGAGATAGGAAGAATATTATTGAAAACAATTATATTTTTTATATAATTTATCCACATTTTTTCTATAAACGGTCCCTGCAGTGAATTGTCACATCTGTGCTGCAATAGCGTCTGTGTGTCAGGGCCAGAAATTGGGAAAAATATTAGTGACAACAAAAATATTTTTTCCATAATTTATCCATAATTTTCAGTGATGATCGAGCACCAACGTATTCGGATGTTCGGCCCAAATACATTGATATATTCGTGTGTTCGGCCGAGCACCCGAGTATAATGGAAGTCAATGGGAGAGAACCACGCACCCCCCTGCTCTGAAGAGGGGAGGGTGCCTAGTCCATTGGAAAAAGTCAGAAAGTGACAGAAACACCACCGAAATGGATCGGGAACAGCATGGGGTCGATGTCTGGATGCATCTTGGACTCCCAGGTCGCTGCTGGGAACCATGTTGTCCAAGTTGTACGCCACTTTTACAGACTGACAAAAATACGCACAAAGCACCCCCTAAAAAATCTATTTTACAGGAAAAATTGTTAGAAAACATTCTTTCCTGTATATTCAATTGTATATAAAATGCAAGTGCTGCAAAAAATTACAAGCAAGAGGCACTCCGAAACAGCCTGTATATCGCATAAAGGAGGGCCTCATTCACATTATGGTACAATTGTTCAGGTAGTCGGACTCCTACACTCATAAAGCCTATGCACTAAGTGAAAGGGCTGCCAAAAATTACAAGGAACCAGCACTACAATACACCCTTTGTTACACATAAAGGAGGGCATCATACACAGCCTTGAAAAATTATGATTGATGGCCTGCTGGAGACCCTCAAAAACAATTGGAGAAAGCGCCTGCTGATCTGACCATCTAAAACATTAGGGGCGAGGGCCTGCTGCCGCATTGGTGACTCTAGATAACCTCTGGGAAATTGCACATCCTCGTGACGGCGACGATCCGTTATGATGTCTGCCCTATCAACTTTCGATGTTCTTTTCTGCGCCTACCATGTTGATCATGGGTAACGGGGAATCAGGGTTCGATGCCGGAGAGGGAGCTTGAGAAACGGCTACCACATCCAAGGAAGGCAAGCGGGTGTTGCTCAAATCACACACTCCCGACTCGTGGAGGTAGTGACGATAAATAACAATACAGGACTCGTAAGATGCCCTGTTATTGGAATGAGTAATAAAAAATTACAGGGAATGTCACTGCGGTATTTTGAATTAGTGATGAGCGGCAGGGGTCATATTCAAATATACAATATTTTGTCAAATATTCGTCAAGAATTTGCGAATTCAAATATTTGTTATATTCTACTTTTTTTAACTCAAAAAATCGGCAAGGTAATGATCGCATAATATGCGAATAATACGCTATCAATACAGGCGTGGGTCAAAAACGAATAAATAGCAGTATAGAATATAGTGCTATATATTGTTTTTTTAGAATATTCGTCATTTTTCCCATCTAAAGTCATGATTCCTCCCTGCTTAATTTGCTTGTGGGTCAACTTACAGTACAGACCAAAAGTTTGGACACACCTTCTCATTCAAAGAGTTTTCTTTATTTTCATGACTATGAAAATTGTAGATTCACACTGAAGGCATCAGAACTATGAATTAACACATGTGGAATTATATACATAACAAACAAGTGTGAAATAACTGAAAATATGTCATATTCTAGGTTCTTCAAAGTAGCCACCTTTTGCTTTGATTACTGCTTTGCACACTCTTGGCATTCTCTTGATGAGCTTCAAGAGGTAGTCCCCTGAAATGATTTTCACTTCACAGGTGTGCCCTGTCAGGTTTAATAAGTGGGATTTCTTGCCTTATAAATGGGGTTGGGACCATCAGTTGCGTTGAGGAGAAGTCAGGTGGATACACAGCTGATAGTCCTACTGAATAGACTGTTAGAATTTGTATTATGGCAAAAAAAAAAGCAGCTGAGTAAAGAAAAACGAGTGGCCATCATTACTTTAAGAAATCAGTCAGTCAGCCGAAAAATTGGGAAAACTTTGAAAGTAAGGGCTATTTGACCATGAAGGAGAGTGATGGGGTGCTGCGCCAGATGACCTGGCCTCCACAGTCACCAGACCTGAACCCAATCGAGATGGTTTGGGGTGAGCTGGACCGCAGAGTGAAGGCAAAAGGGCCAACAAGTGCTAAGCATCTCTGGGAACTCCTTCAAGACTGTTGGAAGACCATTTCAGGGGACTACCTCTTGAAGCTCATCAAGAGAATGCCAAGAGTGTGCAAAGCAGTAATCAAAGCAAAAGGTGGCTACTTTGAAGAACCTAGAATATGACATATTTTCAGTTGTTTCACACTTGTTTGTTATGTATATAATTCCACATGTGTTAATTCATAGTTTTGATGCCTTCATAGTAATGAAAATAAAGAAAACTCTTTGAATGAGAAGGTGTGTCCAAACTTTTGGTCTGTACTGTACTTCAGGCACAAGGTGGTCGTGGACTTACTTCAGGGGCAGTTTGTTTATTGTGTCTAGCATAGCTGTATTTGATGGTGGTAGAGTTGAAGGCCAGGAAGGCTCAGCAATTACCGGCCTGTACATTGTGGCAATGATTGGCAATCAGTGTCTCAGAACAGAGGGGCAGGTTTATTGCAGTGTATCCAGCCTAGTTGGGTGTGCTGGAGGTGGAGTATAAAGCTAGGGTGGAGTGGTGTGTACATCGTGGGAGTGATCAAATATTACTGTCTCTGAATGGAGCCCAAATAACTTTTATAACTGCAGCATTTAATCTCAGTCTTTATCCAGACACCCTAACTGAGACGTAGTCGTGAGTGATGGTGTTTATACCACTGTTTATTCTTAATACAAATATATATTGAACAGTCTTTATCTTTTGAGTCATCCGGTATTTGGAACTATCATGTATTATCACACGTCCTATTTTGTTCTCAATGTTACATAAAAAAATACATTTTGTCCCTGCACTGCATCTGAAATACCACATTCTGAAGATGTAATTTTAAGAAAAATACTGCACGTTATATGTAATAGAACATCAACAAATTCTGCAATGTGCGAACACCAATATATTTTGGGCATCCATAGTACAGACACTATACAGATTTTGTAGAATATACAGTATATGCCTCTGCTATTTTTTTAAATTCATAGTGTGGACCCCAGGGCCCGCAGTTAATATATTAACTGGATTAGTATTATGTTTTGCCTTTTTTTTTCTTTTTTGTAGGAAATGTTCATTGATATATTGATTTATTAGTATATTATGACTAGTGTTGAGCGAACCCGAACTGTATAGTTTGGGTCCGTACCGAACTTTGCGAGTTCAGGTACCCGGACCCGAACTTTGCCGGAAAAGTTTGGGTTCGGTGTTCAGGCATTTAATAAAGTTTTTGAAACACTGCAGGGCAGCCAATCAACAAGCTTTTAATCTGTGGGCACTTAGAAGCCATCACAGCCATGCCTAGATTGGCTGGTGCATCATGGGACCCAGCCTGTATACAAGTTGGATCACGTGTAGCACCGCCCATCAGCTCTGAGTAGTGCAGGGACAGGAAGCAGGCAGCTGAAGCAAGGGAGAGTGTTCGGAGTCTGGCTATTTGTTTTGTGGGTGACCTATAATGATTTTTTGTGGGTGCAATACTCCAGCTTTGCACCCCTGACAAAGAAATATAATAATAAATCTGACTGTTAATTCTGTGGGTGACTTATAGTGATTTTTTGTGGGTGCAATGCACCATTTCTGTACCCCTGACACAAAATATAATAGTTAATCCGTCTGTTAGTTTTATGGGTGACATATTCCCATTTTTGGTGTGAGGTACACCTGCACTGCATATGTGACAGGGAAATTAATATAGTTAATCTGTCTGTTACTTCAATGGGTGACCTCAAACAATGAGGAGAGCATCAAATAAGGGACGTGGCCCTGGTCGTGGTGCTGCTGGTGCTGGTGGAGCTCCTGTTGCAGGGAGAGGACATGGTCAATCTGCAATAGCTACACGCCCAAGTGAAACACCTTCCTCAGGTGCACGTAGACGACAGAACGTTCAGCGTCATTTTGTAGGCCCGAATACCGGTGTACAAATGGTGAGGCCTGAACAAGTACAGGCGATAGTAGATCGGGTTGCTGACAGTGGATCCAGTTCCTTCACATTGTCTCCCACCCAGTCTCATGCTGAAAGACCACAGTTGGCACCTGCAGCCGATGTCCATCAGTCTTTCAACTCACCCCCTTGCAAATCAGCCAAGCAGTCTGAGGCCCAAGTCATGCAGCAGTCTCTTCTGCTTTTTGATGACTTTGCTGCCAAGGTTTCTGTGGGCCATCCACCTAGCCCTGCTCCAGAAGTGGAAGAGATTGAGTGCACCGATGCCCAACCACTTATGTTTCAAGATGAGTACATGGGAGGACCACCACAGCACGTCACTGATGATGATGACGAAACACAGGTGCCAACTGATGCGGCTTTCTGCTGTGTACAGACCGCCAAGTAGGGCAGGGGTGAAGAGTGGGTGGAATCAAGGTAATGTGAGTGACATGTGCAGTTCGGAGGAAGAGGTGGTGGTCACACAGCGCCAGCCGCACAGCAAAAGAGGGAGCAGTGTGCAAAAGCAGAATGGCCGTCCCCTAGCCAGTAGTCCTGCTACTGCCCACTAGTGATGGACGAACATCAAATGTTCGCGAACCGCGCATTCGCGGCGAGCCTCATTCACTTTAATGGCAGGCGTACCTGAAAAACCTTCAGCTCATATTTGCAACCAGCAAACACTTACTAGAGGTACACAAATAGTCCCACAACATGGACAGTGATATACCAGGGGGGATCATTGGCAAAAATTCCCACCAAAAATATTTTAATCAGGGGCCATTTGTATGCGTCTTAAAGGAAAACTCTCCAAAATGTGCCCTGCTGGATCCTAGAAAATTTTATTTCCTATCGGTGTGATGTATACAAAAATGCAGCACTCCACATTTTTGTATCCTGTAGAGTCCATTAACAAAATGCATACGTTAACCCAAATAATTATTTTTTTCTACCATGGAATATGTATGGTGAACGGACGCCACTGTACGGCATCAGTCTGAGGCATCTGTTAACGCATAGATTTTTGGTATGCATTAAATGGAAGGCAAAATTAGGATGTGAACCCAGTCCTAGTGTCAGAATAAGCACCAGTACACAACGGAGCAGCATGGCGGAGAGGAGAGGCCGAGCGCTACCTGGTCCTGGTGGTCAGGGATGAGGACTTTGTTTACCAAGGATCATTTTCTACTGAGAGATACAGAGCACAGTATAATACACTAGAATCTATATAATATAAAGATATTAGCCCTACCACCGAATAATAATACAACTAGGTGGTCATTTGGCTACTTTCACACTGGTGTTCGGTGCGGATCCATCTTGTATCTGCACAGACGTATCCGCACCGATAATGCAAACGCTTGTATCCGTTCAGAACGGATCCGTTTGCATTATTCATTAAAAAATAAGGATCCGTCTTGATTTACATTGAAAGTCAATGGGGGACGGATCCATTTCAATTGCACCATATTGTGTCAGGACGGATCCGTTTGGCTCTGCATCATCAGGTGGACACCAAAACGCTGCAAGCTGCGTTTTAGTGACCCCCAAAAAAACGCAACGGAGACCAAACGCAGCCAAACTGATGCATTCTGAATGGATCCTTAACCATTCAGAATGCATTGGGGCTGAACTAATTAGTTTTGGGCCGCTTGTGAGAGCCCTGAAACGGATCTCACAAGCGGACCCAGAAACGCCGGTGTAAAAGTAGCCTATGTTAGCGTATTTGTGACACAGATTGTGGCGCAAAGGTCCTTAGCACCGCAATCTGCATATTTTTCCAGCTCATGCCAGGTCTAAAAAATGATGGTGTGGGTAGGGAAAGGGATATATACATTGCCCGGATAAAAGGGTATAAGAGGGCACAGTACAGGGAATGACTAGGGGCACTGCACAGGGTGTGGTAAGAGGGCACAATGCAGGGTATAAGGGGGCACAGTACGGGGTGAGGGGCACAGTACGGGGTGGAGGGCACAGTCACATGACCCTGTGACATTAGAAGGTCCTTATGGTGAATGCGGTTCATACGCCAATATAATGAGAGTCAGAGGAGTGAGACAAGGGTGTAATTATGTGGCTAGAGATAAAAAAATGTAACTGTCGGCCAGTACAGGCCCCAAAAAATATCCAATAGGCATTCACCTGACAGCAAAGAACTTTAGATTCTGTGGCTGGAGGCAGTGGCGTACACACAATCCATAGGGCCCCGATGCGAAACTGATCCATGGGGCCCCCTCCCCTTCGACGCCCCCCCAACCCGCCGCCGCGCGCGTGTGTGTGCGTATGTGATATATATATATATTATACTGTATACAAGAGGATGATATTTGGTATAACCCATGGTATTCCCACGTAAAACCAACTCTGCTACATTATGTAGCAGTCTGGTTTTGTCATGCATTTTTTTTGCCTTCATATGGTAAAATACTTCATTGGCCTATCAATGGCTTTATAACTAACTCTGCTATATTTCTGTAGCCTGCAACCTCTGACTGCCCAGTTGGGCTGAAACTACTACACCCAACATGTTCTGGCAGTAATAGTAAATGGATATTGGTGCAATTCTGAGCTACTAGTCTATTTAATAAATATTTAGGCTACATATGTATTATATAGACTAGTAGCTCAGAATCGCACCAATATCCATTTACTATTACTGCCAGAACATGTTGGGTGTAGTAGTTTCAGTCCAACTGAGCAGTCAGAGGTTGCAGGCTACAGAAATATAGCAGAATTAGTTATAAAGCCATTGATAGGCCAATGAAGTATTTTACCATATGAAGGCAAAAAAAATGCATGACAAAACCAGCACTGCTACATCCAAGCATATACTAGAAGCTCAATAGAAGTGCCTACACAAAAGAGCTGCACCCCAAGACAACAGAAAAAAAAACATTACTTCATAGCACAAGTCACCAGTCATAACTTTACATACATTGCCCAACTCTCAGCCCCCATCAGACCTCACTCACTCTGAAAGCCGGACCGGCTTCTTTGCGCAGCGCTCTCCCTCTCCCTTTCTTTTCCGGCGCCTTCTCCCTGTCCCTGCATCTCAACGTCATGTCCGGCTCGCCGCACCGCCGGCCGGGGAGGAGACTCAAGGGAGGGTAGGGCTGGCAGCAAGGAAACTCAACACTGGGGGACGGGCCCCGGGCCGGCCGCCCAGGATATACAGGCACAGCACTACTGCAGGGCGGGTCCACAGGCGGCCGGGCCCCCTGGAGTGCCGAGCCCGGTCGCAAGTGCGACCCCTGCGACCGCTGTATGTACGCCACTGGCTGGAGGTACATTAGGCGGTCACAAGATAAATATGTAACTGTCGGCCAGTATAGGCCCCAAAAATTTGCCAATAGGCATTCACTTCACAGCACAGAACTTTGAAATCTGTGGCTGGAGGTACATTAGGCGATGACAGCATAAATATGTAACTGTCGGCCAGTTTTGGCCCCCATAAATTATCCATTAGGTATTTCCCTGACAGCAAAGAACTTTGGATTCTGTGGCTGGAGGTACATTAGGCGGTCACAGGATAAATATGTAACTGTCGGCCAGTATAGGCCCCAAAAATTTGCCAATAGGCATTCACTTCACAGCACAGAACTTTGGATTCCTTGGCTGGAGGTGCATTAGGCGGTCACAGGATAAATATGTAACTGTTGGCAAGTACAGGCCCCAAATATTAGTCATTCACCTGACATAAAAGGTGTTTTATGCAGCTGTATATACATAAGGTAAGGTCCATTCTTTGTTCTGGGTGGTGGCGGATATTTGTGGGCTGGCATGAGGAAATTCAATTACACTTGGTCATCACAGGTGTTGAATTCCTCTGAGATCCATGCCTCATTCATTTTAAAAAATCTGAGGTAGTCCACACTGTCGTAGGCTAGGCGAGTGCGCTTATCGGTCACTATCCCCCCCCTGCTGCGCTGAACGTCCTTTCGAACAAAACACTCGACGAGGGGCAAGCAAAGAGTTCCATGGCAAATTGTGCCAGCTCTGGCCACAGGTCAAGCCTGCACACCCAGTAGTCAAGGGGTTCTTAGATTCTCAGAGCGTAAACATCGGCCGTTAACCCGATGTAGTCGGACAACTGTCGGTCTAGGCGTTCCCTGAGGCTGGACCCAAAGGGCGGCTGTCGATGGGATGGCTGCAGGAATGATCTCATATACGAAGTGACCAACACATCTTAAAACCCTCTTTTTTCAGGTGCGGTAGGATTGGTACCCGCACCTGTTTCGCTGTAGGTGGAAATTCCATCCAAGGAAGGCAAGCGGGTGTTGCTCAAATCACACACTCCCGACTCGTGGAGGTAGTGACGATAAATAACAATACAGGACTCGTAAGATGCCCTGTTATTGGAATGAGTAATAAAAAATTACAGGGAATGTCACTGCGGTATTTTGAATTAGTGATGAGCGGCAGGGGTCATATTCAAATATACAATATTTTGTCAAATATTCGTCAAGAATTTGCGAATTCAAATATTTGTTATATTCTACTTTTTTTAACTCAAAAAATCGGCAAGGTAATGATCGCATAATATGCGAATAATACGCTATCAATACAGGCGTGGGTCAAAAACGAATAAATAGCAGTATAGAATATAGTGCTATATATTTGTTTTTTAGAATATTCGTCATTTTTCCCATCTAAAGTCATGATTCCTCCCTGCTTAATTTGCTTGTGGGTCAACTTACAGTACAGACCAAAAGTTTGGACACACCTTCTCATTCAAAGAGTTTTCTTTATTTTCATGACTATGAAAATTGTAGATTCACACTGAAGGCATCAGAACTATGAATTAACACATGTGGAATTATATACATAACAAACAAGTGTGAAATAACTGAAAATATGTCATATTCTAGGTTCTTCAAAGTAGCCACCTTTTGCTTTGATTACTGCTTTGCACACTCTTGGCATTCTCTTGATGAGCTTCAAGAGGTAGTCCCCTGAAATGATTTTCACTTCACAGGTGTGCCCTGTCAGGTTTAATAAGTGGGATTTCTTGCCTTATAAATGGGGTTGGGACCATCAGTTGCGTTGAGGAGAAGTCAGGTGGATACACAGCTGATAGTCCTACTGAATAGACTGTTAGAATTTGTATTATGGCAAAAAAAAAGCAGCTAAGTAAAGAAAAACGAGTGGCCATCATTACTTTAAGAAATCAGTCAGTCAGCCGAAAAATTGGGAAAACTTGAAAGTAAGGGCTATTTGACCATGAAGGAGAGTGATGGGGTGCTGCGCCAGATGACCTGGCCTCCACAGTCACCAGACCTGAACCCAATCGAGATGGTTTGGGGTGAGCTGGACCGCAGAGTGAAGGCAAAAGGGCCAACAAGTGCTAAGCATCTCTGGGAACTCCTTCAAGACTGTTGGAAGACCATTTCAGGGGACTACCTCTTGAAGCTCATCAAGAGAATGCCAAGAGTGTGCAAAGCAGTAATCAAAGCAAAAGGTGGCTACTTTGAAGAACCTAGAATATGACATATTTTCAGTTGTTTCACACTTGTTTGTTATGTATATAATTCCACATGTGTTAATTCATAGTTTTGATGCCTTCATAGTAATGAAAATAAAGAAAACTCTTTGAATGAGAAGGTGTGTCCAAACTTTTGGTCTGTAC
The DNA here is from genome assembly GCF_905171765.1 of Bufo bufo. Classification (NCBI taxonomy): domain Eukaryota; kingdom Metazoa; phylum Chordata; class Amphibia; order Anura; family Bufonidae; genus Bufo; species Bufo bufo. The sequence goes on along the minus strand of NC_053392.1, from coordinate 111,022,480 downwards.
TGTATCTCAATCTCACAAATTAAGCACAAGGGTTTTTTACATTACAAATTGTGGATATGAATTAACACATGTGGAATTATATACATAACAAACAAGTGTGAAACAACTGAAAATATGTAATATTCTAGGTTCTTCAAAGTAGCCACCTTTTGCTTTGATTACTGCTTTGCACACTCTTGGCATTCTCTTGATGAGCTTCAAGAGGTAGTCCCCTGAAATGGTTTTCACTTCACAGGTGTGCCCTGTCAGGTTTAATAAGTGGGATTTCTTGCTTTATAAATGGGGTTGGGACCATTAGTTGCGTTGAGGAGAAGTCAGGTGGATACACAGCTGATAGTCCTACTGAATAGACTGTTAGAATTTGTATTATGGCAAGAAAAAAGCAGCTAAGTAAAGAAAAACGAGTGGCCATCATTACTTTAAGAAATGAAGGTCAGTAAGTCAGCCGAAAAATTGGGAAAACTTTGAAAGTAAGGGCTATTTGACCATGAAGGAGAGTGATGGGGTGCTGCGCCAGATGACCTGGCCTCGACAGTCACCGGACCTGAACCCAATCGAGATGATTTGGGAGAGCTGGACCGCAGATTGAAGGCAAAAGGGCCAACAAGTGCTAAGCATCTCTGGGAACTCCTTCAAGACTGTTGGAAGACCATTTCAGGGGACTACTTCTTGAAGCTCATCAAGAGAATGCCAAGAGTGTGAAAAGCAGTAATCAAAGCAAAAGGTGGCTACTTTGAAGAACCTAAGCTATGACATATTTTCAGTTGTTTCCCACTTGTTTGTTATGTATATAATTCCACATGTGTTAATTCATAGTTTTGATGCCTTCATAGTCATGAAAATAAAGAAAACTCTTTGAATGAGAAGGTGTGTCCAAACTTTTGGTCTGTACTGTACTTCAGGCACAAGGTGGTCGTGGACTTACTTCAGGGGCAGTTTGTTTATTGTGTCTAGCATAGCTGTATTTGATGGTGGTAGAGTTGAAGGCCAGGAAGGCTCAGCAATTACCGGCCTGTACATTGTGGCAATGATTGGCAATCAGTGTCTCAGAACAGAGGGGCAGGTTTATTGCAGTGTATCCAGCCTAGTTGGGTGTGCTGGAGGTGGAGTATAAAGCTAGGGTGGAGTGGTGTGTACATCGTGGGAGTGATCAAATATTACTGTCTCTGAATGGAGCCCAAATAACTTTTATAACTGCAGCATTTAATCTCAGTCTTTATCCAGACACCCTAACTGAGACGTAGTCGTGAGTGATGGTGTTTATACCACTGTTTATTCTTAATACAAATATATATTGAACAGTCTTTATCTTTTGAGTCATCCGGTATTTGGAACTATCATGTATTATCACACGTCCTATTTTGTTCTCAATGTTACATAAAAAAATACATTTTGTCCCTGCACTGCATCTGAAATACCACATTCTGAAGATGTAATTTTAAGAAAAATACTGCACGTTATATGTAATAGAACATCAACAAATTCTGCAATGTGCGAACACCAATATATTTTGGGCATCCATAGTACAGACACTATACAGATTTTGTAGAATATACAGTATATGCCTCTGCTATTTTTTTAAATTCATAGTGTGGACCCCAGGGCCCGCAGTTAATATATTAACTGGATTAGTATTATGTTTTGCCTTTTTTTTTCTTTTTTGTAGGAAATGTTCATTGATATATTGATTTATTAGTATTTTATGACTAGTGTTGAGCGAACCCGAACTGTATAGTTTGGGTCCGTACCGAACTTTGCGAGTTCAGGTACCCGGACCCGAACTTTGCCGGAAAAGTTTGGGTTCGGTGTTCAGGCATTTAATAAAGTTTTTGAAACACTGCAGGGCAGCCAATCAACAAGCTTTTAATCTGTGGGCACTTAGAAGCCATCACAGCCATGCCTAGATTGGCTGGTGCATCATGGGACCCAGCCTGTATACAAGTTGGATCACGTGTAGCACCGCCCATCAGCTCTGAGTAGTGCAGGGACAGGAAGCAGGCAGCTGAAGCAAGGGAGAGTGTTCGGAGTCTGGCTATTTGTTTTGTGGGTGACCTATAATGATTTTTTGTGGGTGCAATACTCCAGCTTTGCACCCCTGACAAAGAAATATAATAATAAATCTGACTGTTAATTCTGTGGGTGACTTATAGTGATTTTTTGTGGGTGCAATGCACCATTTCTGTACCCCTGACACAAAATATAATAGTTAATCCGTCTGTTAGTTTTATGGGTGACATATTCCCATTTTTGGTGTGAGGTACACCTGCACTGCATATGTGACAGGGAAATTAATATAGTTAATCTGTCTGTTACTTCGGTGGGTGACCTCAAACAATGAGGAGAGCATCAAATAAGGGACGTGGCCCTGGTCGTGGTGCTGCTGGTGCTGGTGGAGCTCCTGTTGCAGGGAGAGGACATGGTCAATCTGCAATAGCTACACGCCCAAGTGAAACACCTTCCTCAGGTGCACGTAGACGACAGAACGTTCAGCGTCATTTTGTAGGCCCGAATACCGGTGTACAAATGGTGAGGCCTGAACAAGTACAGGCGATAGTAGATCGGGTTGCTGACAGTGGATCCAGTTCCTTCACATTGTCTCCCACCCAGTCTCATGCTGAAAGACCACAGTTGGCACCTGCAGCCGATGTCCATCAGTCTTTCAACTCACCCCCTTGCAAATCAGCCAAGCAGTCTGAGGCCCAAGTCATGCAGCAGTCTCTTCTGCTTTTTGATGACTTTGCTGCCAAGGTTTCTGTGGGCCATCCACCTAGCCCTGCTCCAGAAGTGGAAGAGATTGAGTGCACCGATGCCCAACCACTTATGTTTCAAGATGAGTACATGGGAGGACCACCACAGCACGTCACTGATGATGATGACGAAACACAGGTGCCAACTGATGCGGCTTTCTGCTGTGTACAGACCGCCAAGTAGGGCAGGGGTGAAGAGTGGGTGGAATCAAGGTAATGTGAGTGACATGTGCAGTTCGGAGGAAGAGGTGGTGGTCACACAGCGCCAGCCGCACAGCAAAAGAGGGAGCAGTGTGCAAAAGCAGAATGGCCGTCCCCTAGCCAGTAGTCCTGCTACTGCCCACTAGTGATGGACGAACATCAAATGTTCGCGAACCGCGCATTCGCGGCGAGCCTCATTCACTTTAATGGCAGGCGTACCTGAAAAACCTTCAGCTCATATTTGCAACCAGCAAACACTTACTAGAGGTACACAAATAGTCCCACAACATGGACAGTGATATACCAGGGGGGATCATTGGCAAAAATTCCCACCAAAAATATTTTAATCAGGGGCCATTTGTATGCGTCTTAAAGGAAAACTCTCCAAAATGTGCCCTGCTGGATCCTAGAAAATTTTATTTCCTATCGGTGTGATGTATACAAAAATGCAGCACTCCACATTTTTGTATCCTGTAGAGTCCATTAACAAAATGCATACGTTAACCCAAATAATTATTTTTTTCTACCATGGAATATGTATGGTGAACGGACGCCACTGTACGGCATCAGTCTGAGGCATCTGTTAACGCATAGATTTTTGGTATGCATTAAATGGAAGGCAAAATTAGGATGTGAACCCAGTCCTAGTGTCAGAATAAGCACCAGTACACAACGGAGCAGCATGGCGGAGAGGAGAGGCCGAGCGCTACCTGGTCCTGGTGGTCAGGGATGAGGACTTTGTTTACCAAGGATCATTTTCTACTGAGAGATACAGAGCACAGTATAATACACTAGAATCTATATAATATAAAGATATTAGCCCTACCACCGAATAATAATACAACTAGGTGGTCATTTGGCTACTTTCACACTGGTGTTCGGTGCGGATCCATCTTGTATCTGCACAGACGGATCCGCACCGATAATGCAAACGCTTGTATCCGTTCAGAACGGATCCGTTTGCATTATTCATTAAAAAATAAGGATCCGTCTTGATTTACATTGAAAGTCAATGGGGGACGGATCCATTTCAATTGCACCATATTGTGTCAGGACGGATCCGTTTGGCTCTGCATCATCAGGTGGACACCAAAACGCTGCAAGCTGCGTTTTAGTGACCCCCAAAAAAACGCAACGGAGACCAAACGCAGCCAAACTGATGCATTCTGAATGGATCCTTAACCATTCAGAATGCATTGGGGCTGAACTAATTAGTTTTGGGCCGCTTGTGAGAGCCCTGAAACGGATCTCACAAGCGGACCCAGAAACGCCGGTGTAAAAGTAGCCTATGTTAGCGTATTTGTGACACAGATTGTGGCGCAAAGGTCCTTAGCACCGCAATCTGCATATTTTTCCAGCTCATGCCAGGTCTAAAAAATGATGGTGTGGGTAGGGAAAGGGATATATACATTGCCCGGATAAAAGGGTATAAGAGGGCACAGTACAGGGAATGACTAGGGGCACTGCACAGGGTGTGGTAAGAGGGCACAATGCAGGGTATAAGGGGGCACAGTACGGGGTGAGGGGCACAGTACGGGGTGGAGGGCACAGTCACATGACCCTGTGACATTAGAAGGTCCTTATGGTGAATGCGGTTCATACGCCAATATAATGAGAGTCAGAGGAGTGAGACAAGGGTGTAATTATGTGGCTAGAGATAAAAAAATGTAACTGTCGGCCAGTACAGGCCCCAAAAAATATCCAATAGGCATTCACCTGACAGCAAAGAACTTTAGATTCTGTGGCTGGAGGCAGTGGCGTACACACAATCCATAGGGCCCCGATGCGAAACTGATCCATGGGGCCCCCTCCCCTTCGACGCCCCCCCAACCCGCCGCCGCGCGCGTGTGTGTGCGTATGTGATATATATATATATTATACTGTATACAAGAGGATGATATTTGGTATAACCCATGGTATTCCCACGTAAAACCAACTCTGCTACATTATGTAGCAGTCTGGTTTTGTCATGCATTTTTTTTGCCTTCATATGGTAAAATACTTCATTGGCCTATCAATGGCTTTATAACTAACTCTGCTATATTTCTGTAGCCTGCAACCTCTGACTGCCCAGTTGGGCTGAAACTACTACACCCAACATGTTCTGGCAGTAATAGTAAATGGATATTGGTACAATTCTGAGCTACTAGTCTATTTAATAAATATTTAGGCTACATATGTATTATATAGACTAGTAGCTCAGAATCGCACCAATATCCATTTACTATTACTGCCAGAACATGTTGGGTGTAGTAGTTTCAGCCCAACTGGGCAGTCAGAGGTTGCAGGCTACAGAAATATAGCAGAATTAGTTATAAAGCCATTGATAGGCCAATGAAGTATTTTACCATATGAAGGCAAAAAAAATGCATGACAAAACCAGCACTGCTACATCCAAGCATATACTAGAAGCTCAATAGAAGTGCCTACACAAAAGAGCTGCACCCCAAGACAACAGAAAAAAAAACATTACTTCATAGCACAAGTCACCAGTCATAACTTTACATACATTGCCCAACTCTCAGCCCCCATCAGACCTCACTCACTCTGAAAGCCGGACCGGCTTCTTTGCGCAGCGCTCTCCCTCTCCCTTTCTTTTCCGGCGCCTTCTCCCTGTCCCTGCATCTCAACGTCATGTCCGGCTCGCCGCACCGCCGGCTGGGGAGGAGACTCAGGGGAGGAGACTCAAGGGAGGGTAGGGCTGGCAGCAAGGAAACTCAACACTGGGGGACGGGCCCCGGGCCGGCCGTCCGGGATATACAGGCACAGCACTACTGCAGGGCGGGTCCACAGGCGGCCTGGCCCCCTGGAGTGCCGAGCACGGTCGCAAGTGCGACCCCTGCGACCGCTGTATGTACGCCACTGGCTGGAGGTACATTAGGCGGTCACAAGATAAATATGTAACTGTCGGCCAGTATAGGCCCCAAAAATTTGCCAATAGGCATTCACTTCACAGCACAGAACTTTGAAATCTGTGGCTGGAGGTACATTAGGCGATGACAGCATAAATATGTAACTGTCGGCCAGTTTTGGCCCCCATAAATTATCCATTAGGTATTTCCCTGACAGCAAAGAACTTTGGATTCTGTGGCTGGAGGTACATTAGGCGGTCACAGGATAAATATGTAACTGTCGGCCAGTATAGGCCCCAAAAATTTGCCAATAGGCATTCACTTCACAGCACAGAACTTTGGATTCCTTGGCTGGAGGTGCATTAGGCGGTCACAGGATAAATATGTAACTGTTGGCAAGTACAGGCCCCAAATATTAGTCATTCACCTGACATAAAAGGTGTTTTATGCAGCTGTATATACATAAGGTAAGGTCCATTCTTTGTTCTGGGTGGTGGCGGATATTTGTGGGCTGGCATGAGGAAATTCAATTACACTTGGTCATCACAGGTGTTGAATTCCTCTGAGATCCATGCCTCATTCATTTTAAAAAATCTGAGGTAGTCCACACTGTCGTAGGCTAGGCGAGTGCGCTTATCGGTCACTATCCCCCCCTGCTGCGCTGAACGTCCTTTCGAACAAAACACTCGACGAGGGGCAAGCAAAGAGTTCCATGGCAAATTGTGCCAGCTCTGGCCACAGGTCAAGCCTGCACACCCAGTAGTCAAGGGGTTCTTAGATTCTCAGAGCGTAAACATCGGCCGTTAACCCGATGTAGTCGGACAACTGTCGGTCTAGGCGTTCCCTGAGGCTGGACCCAAAGGGCGGCTGTCGATGGGATGGCTGCAGGAATGATCTCATATACGAAGTGACCAACACATCTTAAAACCCTCTTTTTTCAGGTGCGGTAGGATTGGTACCCGCACCTGTTTCGCTGTAGGTGGAAATTCCATCCAAGGAAGGCAAGCGGGTGTTGCTCAAATCACACACTCCCGACTCGTGGAGGTAGTGACGATAAATAACAATACAGGACTCGTAAGATGCCCTGTTATTGGAATGAGTAATAAAAAATTACAGGGAATGTCACTGCGGTATTTTGAATTAGTGATGAGCGGCAGGGGTCATATTCAAATATACAATATTTTGTCAAATATTCGTCAAGAATTTGCGAATTCAAATATTTGTTATATTCTACTTTTTTTAACTCAAAAAATCGGCAAGGTAATGATCGCATAATATGCGAATAATACGCTATCAATACAGGCGTGGGTCAAAAACGAATAAATAGCAGTATAGAATATAGTGCTATATATTTGTTTTTTAGAATATTCGTCATTTTTCCCATCTAAAGTCATGATTCCTCCCTGCTTAATTTGCTTGTGGGTCAACTTACAGTACAGACCAAAAGTTTGGACACACCTTCTCATTCAAAGAGTTTTCTTTATTTTCATGACTATGAAAATTGTAGATTCACACTGAAGGCATCAGAACTATGAATTAACACATGTGGAATTATATACATAACAAACAAGTGTGAAATAACTGAAAATATGTCATATTCTAGGTTCTTCAAAGTAGCCACCTTTTGCTTTGATTACTGCTTTGCACACTCTTGGCATTCTCTTGATGAGCTTCAAGAGGTAGTCCCCTGAAATGATTTTCACTTCACAGGTGTGCCCTGTCAGGTTTAATAAGTAGGATTTCTTGCCTTATAAATGGGGTTGGGACCATCAGTTGCGTTGAGGAGAAGTCAGGTGGATACACAGCTGATAGTCCTACTGAATAGACTGTTAGAATTTGTATTATGGCAAAAAAAAAGCAGCTAAGTAAAGAAAAACGAGTGGCCATCATTACTTTAAGAAATCAGTCAGTCAGCCGAAAAATTGGGAAAACTTTGAAAGTAAGGGCTATTTGACCATGAAGGAGAGTGATGGGGTGCTGCGCCAGATGACCTGGCCTCCACAGTCACCAGACCTGAACCCAATCGAGATGGTTTGGGGTGAGCTGGACCGCAGAGTGAAGGCAAAAGGGCCAACAAGTGCTAAGCATCTCTGGGAACTCCTTCAAGACTGTTGGAAGACCATTTCAGGGGACTACCTCTTGAAGCTCATCAAGAGAATGCCAAGAGTGTGCAAAGCAGTAATCAAAGCAAAAGGTGGCTACTTTGAAGAACCTAGAATATGACATATTTTCAGTTGTTTCACACTTGTTTGTTATGTATATAATTCCACATGTGTTAATTCATAGTTTTGATGCCTTCATAGTAATGAAAATAAAGAAAACTCTTTGAATGAGAAGGTGTGTCCAAACTTTTGGTCTGTACTGTATCTCAATCTCACAAATTAAGCACAAGGGTTTTTTACATTACAAATTGTGGATATGAATTAACACATGTGGAATTATATACATAACAAACAAGTGTGAAACAACTGAAAATATGTAATATTCTAGGTTCTTCAAAGTAGCCACCTTTTGCTTTGATTACTGCTTTGCACACTCTTGGCATTCTCTTGATGAGCTTCAAGAGGTAGTCCCCTGAAATGGTTTTCACTTCACAGGTGTGCCCTGTCAGGTTTAATAAGTGGGATTTCTTGCTTTATAAATGGGGTTGGGACCATTAGTTGCGTTGAGGAGAAGTCAGGTGGATACACAGCTGATAGTCCTACTGAATAGACTGTTAGAATTTGTATTATGGCAAGAAAAAAGCAGCTAAGTAAAGAAAAACGAGTGGCCATCATTACTTTAAGAAATGAAGGTCAGTAAGTCAGCCGAAAAATTGGGAAAACTTTGAAAGTAAGGGCTATTTGACCATGAAGGAGAGTGATGGGGTGCTGCGCCAGATGACCTGGCCTCGACAGTCACCGGACCTGAACCCAATCGAGATGATTTGGGAGAGCTGGACCGCAGATTGAAGGCAAAAGGGCCAACAAGTGCTAAGCATCTCTGGGAACTCCTTCAAGACTGTTGGAAGACCATTTCAGGGGACTACTTCTTGAAGCTCATCAAGAGAATGCCAAGAGTGTGAAAAGCAGTAATCAAAGCAAAAGGTGGCTACTTTGAAGAACCTAAGCTATGACATATTTTCAGTTGTTTCCCACTTGTTTGTTATGTATATAATTCCACATGTGTTAATTCATAGTTTTGATGCCTTCATAGTCATGAAAATAAAGAAAACTCTTTGAATGAGAAGGTGTGTCCAAACTTTTGGTCTGTACTGTACTTCAGGCACAAGGTGGTCGTGGACTTACTTCAGGGGCAGTTTGTTTATTGTGTCTAGCATAGCTGTATTTGATGGTGGTAGAGTTGAAGGCCAGGAAGGCTCAGCAATTACCGGCCTGTACATTGTGGCAATGATTGGCAATCAGTGTCTCAGAACAGAGGGGCAGGTTTATTGCAGTGTATCCAGCCTAGTTGGGTGTGCTGGAGGTGGAGTATAAAGCTAGGGTGGAGTGGTGTGTACATCGTGGGAGTGATCAAATATTACTGTCTCTGAATGGAGCCCAAATAACTTTTATAACTGCAGCATTTAATCTCAGTCTTTATCCAGACACCCTAACTGAGACGTAGTCGTGAGTGATGGTGTTTATACCACTGTTTATTCTTAATACAAATATATATTGAACAGTCTTTATCTTTTGAGTCATCCGGTATTTGGAACTATCATGTATTATCACACGTCCTATTTTGTTCTCAATGTTACATAAAAAAATACATTTTGTCCCTGCACTGCATCTGAAATACCACATTCTGAAGATGTAATTTTAAGAAAAATACTGCACGTTATATGTAATAGAACATCAACAAATTCTGCAATGTGCGAACACCAATATATTTTGGGCATCCATAGTACAGACACTATACAGATTTTGTAGAATATACAGTATATGCCTCTGCTATTTTTTTAAATTCATAGTGTGGACCCCAGGGCCCGCAGTTAATATATTAACTGGATTAGTATTATGTTTTGCCTTTTTTTTTCTTTTTTGTAGGAAATGTTCATTGATATATTGATTTATTAGTATTTTATGACTAGTGTTGAGCGAACCCGAACTGTATAGTTTGGGTCCGTACCGAACTTTGCGAGTTCAGGTACCCGGACCCGAACTTTGCCGGAAAAGTTTGGGTTCGGTGTTCAGGCATTTAATAAAGTTTTTGAAACACTGCAGGGCAGCCAATCAACAAGCTTTTAATCTGTGGGCACTTAGAAGCCATCACAGCCATGCCTAGATTGGCTGGTGCATCATGGGACCCAGCCTGTATACAAGTTGGATCACGTGTAGCACCGCCCATCAGCTCTGAGTAGTGCAGGGACAGGAAGCAGGCAGCTGAAGCAAGGGAGAGTGTTCGGAGTCTGGCTATTTGTTTTGTGGGTGACCTATAATGATTTTTTGTGGGTGCAATACTCCAGCTTTGCACCCCTGACAAAGAAATATAATAATAAATCTGACTGTTAATTCTGTGGGTGACTTATAGTGATTTTTTGTGGGTGCAATGCACCATTTCTGTACCCCTGACACAAAATATAATAGTTAATCCGTCTGTTAGTTTTATGGGTGACATATTCCCATTTTTGGTGTGAGGTACACCTGCACTGCATATGTGACAGGGAAATTAATATAGTTAATCTGTCTGTTACTTCGGTGGGTGACCTCAAACAATGAGGAGAGCATCAAATAAGGGACGTGGCCCTGGTCGTGGTGCTGCTGGTGCTGGTGGAGCTCCTGTTGCAGGGAGAGGACATGGTCAATCTGCAATAGCTACACGCCCAAGTGAAACACCTTCCTCAGGTGCACGTAGACGACAGAACGTTCAGCGTCATTTTGTAGGCCCGAATACCGGTGTACAAATGGTGAGGCCTGAACAAGTACAGGCGATAGTAGATCGGGTTGCTGACAGTGGATCCAGTTCCTTCACATTGTCTCCCACCCAGTCTCATGCTGAAAGACCACAGTTGGCACCTGCAGCCGATGTCCATCAGTCTTTCAACTCACCCCCTTGCAAATCAGCCAAGCAGTCTGAGGCCCAAGTCATGCAGCAGTCTCTTCTGCTTTTTGATGACTTTGCTGCCAAGGTTTCTGTGGGCCATCCACCTAGCCCTGCTCCAGAAGTGGAAGAGATTGAGTGCACCGATGCCCAACCACTTATGTTTCAAGATGAGTACATGGGAGGACCACCACAGCACGTCACTGATGATGATGACGAAACACAGGTGCCAACTGATGCGGCTTTCTGCTGTGTACAGACCGCCAAGTAGGGCAGGGGTGAAGAGTGGGTGGAATCAAGGTAATGTGAGTGACATGTGCAGTTCGGAGGAAGAGGTGGTGGTCACACAGCGCCAGCCGCACAGCAAAAGAGGGAGCAGTGTGCAAAAGCAGAATGGCCGTCCCCTAGCCAGTAGTCCTGCTACTGCCCACTAGTGATGGACGAACATCAAATGTTCGCGAACCGCGCATTCGCGGCGAGCCTCATTCACTTTAATGGCAGGCGTACCTGAAAAACCTTCAGCTCATATTTGCAACCAGCAAACACTTACTAGAGGTACACAAATAGTCCCACAACATGGACAGTGATATACCAGGGGGGATCATTGGCAAAAATTCCCACCAAAAAATATTTTAATCAGGGGCCATTTGTATGCGTCTTAAAGGAAAACTCTCCAAAATGTGCCCTGCTGGATCCTAGAAAATTTTATTTCCTATCGGTGTGATGTATACAAAAATGCAGCACTCCACATTTTTGTATCCTGTAGAGTCCATTAACAAAATGCATACGTTAACCCAAATAATTATTTTTTTCTACCATGGAATATGTATGGTGAACGGACGCCACTGTACGGCATCAGTCTGAGGCATCTGTTAACGCATAGATTTTTGGTATGCATTAAATGGATTGCAAAAATAGGATGTGAACCCAGTCCTAGTGTCAGAATAAGCACCAGTACACAACGGAGCAGCATGGCGGAGAGGAGAGGCCGAGCGCTACCTGGTCCTGGTGGTCAGGGATGAGGACTTTGTTTACCAAGGATCATTTTCTACTGAGAGATACAGAGCACAGTATAATACACTAGAATCTATATAATATAAAGATATTAGCCCTACCACCGAATAATAATACAACTAGGTGGTCATTTGGCTACTTTCACACTGGTGTTCGGTGCGGATCCATCTTGTATCTGCACAGACGGATCCGCACCGATAATGCAAACGCTTGTATCCGTTCAGAACGGATCCGTTTGCATTATTCATTAAAAAATAAGGATCCGTCTTGATTTACATTGAAAGTCAATGGGGGACGGATCCATTTCAATTGCACCATATTGTGTCAGGACGGATCCGTTTGGCTCTGCATCATCAGGTGGACACCAAAACGCTGCAAGCTGCGTTTTAGTGACCCCCAAAAAAACGCAACGGAGACCAAACGCAGCCAAACTGATGCATTCTGAATGGATCCTTAACCATTCAGAATGCATTGGGGCTGAACTAATTAGTTTTGGGCCGCTTGTGAGAGCCCTGAAACGGATCTCACAAGCGGACCCAGAAACGCCGGTGTAAAAGTAGCCTATGTTAGCGTATTTGTGACACAGATTGTGGCGCAAAGGTCCTTAGCACCGCAATCTGCATATTTTTCCAGCTCATGCCAGGTCTAAAAAATGATGGTGTGGGTAGGGAAAGGGATATATACATTGCCCGGATAAAAGGGTATAAGAGGGCACAGTACAGGGAATGACTAGGGGCACTGCACAGGGTGTGGTAAGAGGGCACAATGCAGGGTATAAGGGGGCACAGTACGGGGTGAGGGGCACAGTACGGGGTGGAGGGCACAGTCACATGACCCTGTGACATTAGAAGGTCCTTATGGTGAATGCGGTTCATACGCCAATATAATGAGAGTCAGAGGAGTGAGACAAGGGTGTAATTATGTGGCTAGAGATAAAAAAATGTAACTGTCGGCCAGTACAGGCCCCAAAAAATATCCAATAGGCATTCACCTGACAGCAAAGAACTTTAGATTCTGTGGCTGGAGGCAGTGGCGTACACACAATCCATAGGGCCCCGATGCGAAACTGATCCATGGGGCCCCCTCCCCTTCGACGCCCCCCCAACCCGCCGCCGCGCGCGTGTGTGTGCGTATGTGATATATATATATATTATACTGTATACAAGAGGATGATATTTGGTATAACCCATGGTATTCCCACGTAAAACCAACTCTGCTACATTATGTAGCAGTCTGGTTTTGTCATGCATTTTTTTTGCCTTCATATGGTAAAATACTTCATTGGCCTATCAATGGCTTTATAACTAACTCTGCTATATTTCTGTAGCCTGCAACCTCTGACTGCCCAGTTGGGCTGAAACTACTACACCCAACATGTTCTGGCAGTAATAGTAAATGGATATTGGTACAATTCTGAGCTACTAGTCTATTTAATAAATATTTAGGCTACATATGTATTATATAGACTAGTAGCTCAGAATCGCACCAATATCCATTTACTATTACTGCCAGAACATGTTGGGTGTAGTAGTTTCAGCCCAACTGGGCAGTCAGAGGTTGCAGGCTACAGAAATATAGCAGAATTAGTTATAAAGCCATTGATAGGCCAATGAAGTATTTTACCATATGAAGGCAAAAAAAATGCATGACAAAACCAGCACTGCTACATCCAAGCATATACTAGAAGCTCAATAGAAGTGCCTACACAAAAGAGCTGCACCCCAAGACAACAGAAAAAAAAAACATTACTTCATAGCACAAGTCACCAGTCATAACTTTACATACATTGCCCAACTCTCAGCCCCCATCAGACCTCACTCACTCTGAAAGCCGGACCGGCTTCTTTGCGCAGCGCTCTCCCTCTCCCTTTCTTTTCCGGCGCCTTCTCCCTGTCCCTGCATCTCAACGTCATGTCCGGCTCGCCGCACCGCCGGCTGGGGAGGAGACTCAGGGGGAGGAGACTCAAGGGAGGGTAGGGCTGGCAGCAAGGAAACTCAACACTGGGGGACGGGCCCCGGGCCGGCCGTCCGGGATATACAGGCACAGCACTACTGCAGGGCGGGTCCACAGGCGGCCTGGCCCCCTGGAGTGCCGAGCACGGTCGCAAGTGCGACCCCTGCGACCGCTGTATGTACGCCACTGGCTGGAGGTACATTAGGCGGTCACAAGATAAATATGTAACTGTCGGCCAGTATAGGCCCCAAAAATTTGCCAATAGGCATTCACTTCACAGCACAGAACTTTGAAATCTGTGGCTGGAGGTACATTAGGCGATGACAGCATAAATATGTAACTGTCGGCCAGTTTTGGCCCCCATAAATTATCCATTAGGTATTTCCCTGACAGCAAAGAACTTTGGATTCTGTGGCTGGAGGTACATTAGGCGGTCACAGGATAAATATGTAACTGTCGGCCAGTATAGGCCCCAAAAATTTGCCAATAGGCATTCACTTCACAGCACAGAACTTTGGATTCCTTGGCTGGAGGTGCATTAGGCGGTCACAGGATAAATATGTAACTGTTGGCAAGTACAGGCCCCAAATATTAGTCATTCACCTGACATAAAAGGTGTTTTATGCAGCTGTATATACATAAGGTAAGGTCCATTCTTTGTTCTGGGTGGTGGCGGATATTTGTGGGCTGGCATGAGGAAATTCAATTACACTTGGTCATCACAGGTGTTGAATTCCTCTGAGATCCATGCCTCATTCATTTTAAAAAATCTGAGGTAGTCCACACTGTCGTAGGCTAGGCGAGTGCGCTTATCGGTCACTATCCCCCCCTGCTGCGCTGAACGTCCTTTCGAACAAAACACTCGACGAGGGGCAAGCAAAGAGTTCCATGGCAAATTGTGCCAGCTCTGGCCACAGGTCAAGCCTGCACACCCAGTAGTCAAGGGGTTCTTAGATTCTCAGAGCGTAAACATCAGCCGTTAACCCGATGTAGTCGGACAACTGTCGGTCTAGGCGTTCCCTGAGGCTGGACCCAAAGGGCGGCTGTCGATGGGATGGCTGCAGGAATGATCTCATATACGAAGTGACCAACACATCTTAAAACCCTCTTTTTTCAGGTGCGGTAGGATTGGTACCCGCACCTGTTTCGCTGTAGGTGGAAATTCCATCCAAGGAAGGCAAGCGGGTGTTGCTCAAATCACACACTCCCGACTCGTGGAGGTAGTGACGATAAATAACAATACAGGACTCGTAAGATGCCCTGTTATTGGAATGAGTAATAAAAAAATTACAGGAATGTCACTGCGGTATTTTGAATTAGTGATGAGTGGCAGGGGTCATATTCAAATATACAATATTTTGTCAAATATTCGTCAAGAATTTGCGAATTCAAATATTTGTTATATTCTACTTTTTTTAACTCAAAAAATCGGCAAGGTAATGATCGCATAATATGCGAATAATACGCTATCAATACAGGCGTGGGTCAAAAACGAATAAATAGCAGTATAGAATATAGTGCTATATATTTGTTTTTTAGAATATTCGTCATTTTTCCCATCTAAAGTCATGATTCCTCCCTGCTTAATTTGCTTGTGGGTCAACTTACAGTACAGACCAAAAGTTTGGACACACCTTCTCATTCAAAGAGTTTTCTTTATTTTCATGACTATGAAAATTGTAGATTCACACTGAAGGCATCAGAACTATGAATTAACACATGTGGAATTATATACATAACAAACAAGTGTGAAATAACTGAAAATATGTCATATTCTAGGTTCTTCAAAGTAGCCACCTTTTGCTTTGATTACTGCTTTGCACACTCTTGGCATTCTCTTGATGAGCTTCAAGAGGTAGTCCCCTGAAATGATTTTCACTTCACAGGTGTGCCCTGTCAGGTTTAATAAGTAGGATTTCTTGCCTTATAAATGGGGTTGGGACCATCAGTTGCGTTGAGGAGAAGTCAGGTGGATACACAGCTGATAGTCCTACTGAATAGACTGTTAGAATTTGTATTATGGCAAAAAAAAAGCAGCTAAGTAAAGAAAAACGAGTGGCCATCATTACTTTAAGAAATCAGTCAGTCAGCCGAAAAATTGGGAAAACTTTGAAAGTAAGGGCTATTTGACCATGAAGGAGAGTGATGGGGTGCTGCGCCAGATGACCTGGCCTCCACAGTCACCAGACCTGAACCCAATCGAGATGGTTTGGGGTGAGCTGGACCGCAGAGTGAAGGCAAAAGGGCCAACAAGTGCTAAGCATCTCTGGGAACTCCTTCAAGACTGTTGGAAGACCATTTCAGGGGACTACCTCTTGAAGCTCATCAAGAGAATGCCAAGAGTGTGCAAAGCAGTAATCAAAGCAAAAGGTGGCTACTTTGAAGAACCTAGAATATGACATATTTTCAGTTGTTTCACACTTGTTTGTTATGTATATAATTCCACATGTGTTAATTCATAGTTTTGATGCCTTCATAGTAATGAAAATAAAGAAAACTCTTTGAATGAGAAGGTGTGTCCAAACTTTTGGTCTGTACTGTATCTCAATCTCACAAATTAAGCACAAGGGTTTTTTACATTACAAATTGTGGATATGAATTAACACATGTGGAATTATATACATAACAAACAAGTGTGAAACAACTGAAAATATGTAATATTCTAGGTTCTTCAAAGTAGCCACCTTTTGCTTTGATTACTGCTTTGCACACTCTTGGCATTCTCTTGATGAGCTTCAAGAGGTAGTCCCCTGAAATGGTTTTCACTTCACAGGTGTGCCCTGTCAGGTTTAATAAGTGGGATTTCTTGCTTTATAAATGGGGTTGGGACCATTAGTTGCGTTGAGGAGAAGTCAGGTGGATACACAGCTGATAGTCCCACTGAATAGACTGTTAGAATTTGTATTATGGCAAGAAAAAAGCAGCTAAGTAAAGAAAAACGAGTGGCCATCATTACTTTAAGAAATGAAGGTCAGTAAGTCAGCCGAAAAATTGGGAAAACTTTGAAAGTAAGGGCTATTTGACCATGAAGGAGAGTGATGGGGTGCTGCGCCAGATGACCTGGCCTCGACAGTCACCGGACCTGAACCCAATCGAGATGATTTGGGAGAGCTGGACCGCAGATTGAAGGCAAAAGGGCCAACAAGTGCTAAGCATCTCTGGGAACTCCTTCAAGACTGTTGGAAGACCATTTCAGGGTACTACTTCTTGAAGCTCATCAAGAGAATGCCAAGAGTGTGAAAAGCAGTAATCAAAGCAAAAGGTGGCTACTTTGAAGAACCTAAGCTATGACATATTTTCAGTTGTTTCCCACTTGTTTGTTATGTATATAATTCCACATGTGTTAATTCATAGTTTTGATGCCTTCATAGTCATGAAAATAAAGAAAACTCTTTGAATGAGAAGGTGTGTCCAAACTTTTGGTCTGTACTGTACTTCAGGCACAAGGTGGTCGTGGACTTACTTCAGGGGCAGTTTGTTTATTGTGTCTAGCATAGCTGTATTTGATGGTGGTAGAGTTGAAGGCCAGGAAGGCTCAGCAATTACCGGCCTGTACATTGTGGCAATGATTGGCAATCAGTGTCTCAGAACAGAGGGGCAGGTTTATTGCAGTGTATCCAGCCTAGTTGGGTGTGCTGGAGGTGGAGTATAAAGCTAGGGTGGAGTGGTGTGTACATCGTGGGAGTGATCAAATATTACTGTCTCTGAATGGAGCCCAAATAACTTTTATAACTGCAGCATTTAATCTCAGTCTTTATCCAGACACCCTAACTGAGACGTAGTCGTGAGTGATGGTGTTTATACCACTGTTTATTCTTAATACAAATATATATTGAACAGTCTTTATCTTTTGAGTCATCCGGTATTTGGAACTATCACGTATTATCACACGTCCTATTTTGTTCTCAATGTTACATATAAAAATACATTTTGTCCCTGCACTGCATCTGAAATACCACATTCTGAAGATGTAATTTTAAGAAAAATACTGCACGTTATATGTAATAGAACATCAACAAATTCTGCAATGTGCGAACACCAATATATTTTGGGCATCCATAGTACAGACACTATACAGATTTTGTAGAATATACAGTATATGCCTCTGCTATTTTTTTAAATTCATAGTGTGGACCCCAGGGCCCGCAGTTAATATATTAACTGGATTAGTATTATGTTTTGCCTTTTTTTTTCTTTTTTGTAGGAAATGTTCATTGATATATTGATTTATTAGTATATTATGACTAGTGTTGAGCGAACCCGAACTGTATAGTTTGGGTCCGTACCGAACTTTGCGAGTTCAGGTACCCGGACCCGAACTTTGCCGGAAAAGTTTGGGTTCGGTGTTCAGGCATTTAATAAAGTTTTTGAAACACTGCAGGGCAGCCAATCAACAAGCTTTTAATCTGTGGGCACTTAGAAGCCATCACAGCCATGCCTAGATTGGCTGGTGCATCATGGGACCCAGCCTGTATACAAGTTGGATCACGTGTAGCACCGCCCATCAGCTCTGAGTAGTGCAGGGACAGGAAGCAGGCAGCTGAAGCAAGGGAGAGTGTTCGGAGTCTGGCTATTTGTTTTGTGGGTGACCTATAATGATTTTTTGTGGGTGCAATACTCCAGCTTTGCACCCCTGACAAAGAAATATAATAATAAATCTGACTGTTAATTCTGTGGGTGACTTATAGTGATTTTTTGTGGGTGCAATGCACCATTTCTGTACCCCTGACACAAAATATAATAGTTAATCCGTCTGTTAGTTTTATGGGTGACATATTCCCATTTTTGGTGTGAGGTACACCTGCACTGCATATGTGACAGGGAAATTAATATAGTTAATCTGTCTGTTACTTCGGTGGGTGACCTCAAACAATGAGGAAAGCATCAAATAAGGGACGTGGCCCTGGTCGTGGTGCTGCTGGTGCTGGTGGAGCTCCTGTTGCAGGGAGAGGACATGGTCAATCTGCAATAGCTACACGCCCAAGTGAAACACCTTCCTCAGGTGCACGTAGACGACAGAACGTTCAGCGTCATTTTGTAGGCCCGAATACCGGTGTACAAATGGTGAGGCCTGAACAAGTACAGGCGATAGTAGATCGGGTTGCTGACAGTGGATCCAGTTCCTTCACATTGTCTCCCACCCAGTCTCATGCTGAAAGACCACAGTTGGCACCTGCAGCCGATGTCCATCAGTCTTTCAACTCACCCCCTTGCAAATCAGCCAAGCAGTCTGAGGCCCAAGTCATGCAGCAGTCTCTTCTGCTTTTTGATGACTTTGCTGGCAGGGTTTCTGTGGGCCATCCACCTAGCCCTGCTCCAGAAGTGGAAGAGATTGAGTGCACCGATGCCCAACCACTTATGTTTCAAGATGAGTACATGGGAGGACCACCACAGCACGTCACTGATGATGATGACGAAACACAGGTGCCAACTGATGCGGCTTTCTGCTGTGTACAGACCGCCAAGTAGGGCAGGGGTGAAGAGTGGGTGGAATCAAGGTAATGTGAGTGACATGTGCAGTTCGGAGGAAGAGGTGGTGGTCACACAGCGCCAGCCGCACAGCAAAAGAGGGAGCAGTGTGCAAAAGCAGAATGGCCGTCCCCTAGCCAGTAGTCCTGCTACTGCCCACTAGTGATGGACGAACATCAAATGTTCGCGAACCGCGCATTCGCGGCGAGCCTCATTCACTTTAATGGCAGGCGTACCTGAAAAACCTTCAGCTCATATTTGCAACCAGCAAACACTTACTAGAGGTACACAAATAGTCCCACAACATGGACAGTGATATACCAGGGGGGATCATTGGCAAAAATTCCCACAAAAAATATTTTAATCAGGGGCCATTTGTATGCGTCTTAAAGGAAAACTCTCCAAAATGTGCCCTGCTGGAGCCTAGAAAATTTTATTTCCTATCGGTGTGATGTATAGAAAAATGCAGCACTCCACATTTTTGTATCCTGTAGAGTCCATTAACAAAATGCATACGTTAACCCAAATAATTATTTTTTTCTACCATGGAATATGTATGGTGAACGGACGCCACTGTACGGCATCAGTCTGAGGCATCTGTTAACGCATAGATTTTTGGTATGCATTAAATGGAAGGCAAAATTAGGATGTGAACCCAGTCCTAGTGTCAGAATAAGCACCAGTACACAACGGAGCAGCATGGCGGAGAGGAGAGGCCGAGCGCTACCTGGTCCTGGTGGTCAGGGATGAGGACTTTGTTTCCCAAGGATCATTTTCTACTGAGAGATACAGAGCACAGTATAATACACTAGAATCTATATAATATAAAGATATTAGCCCTACCACCAAATAATAATACAACTAGGTGGTCATTTGGCTACTTTCACACTGGTGTTCGGTGCGGATCCATCTTGTATCTGCACAGACGGATCCGCACCGATAATGCAAACGCTTGTATCCGTTCAGAACGGATCCGTTTGCATTATTCATTAAAAAATAAGGATCCGTCTTGATTTACATTGAAAGTCAATGGGGGACGGATCCATTTCAATTGCACCATATTGTGTCAGGACGGATCCGTTTGGCTCTGCATCATCAGGTGGACACCAAAACGCTGCAAGCTGCGTTTTAGTGACCCCCAAAAAAACGCAACGGAGACCAAACGCAGCCAAACTGATGCATTCTGAATGGATCCTTAACCATTCAGAATGCATTGGGGCTGAACTAATTAGTTTTGGGCCGCTTGTGAGAGCCCTGAAACGGATCTCACAAGCGGACCCAGAAACGCCGGTGTAAAAGTAGCCTATGTTAGCGTATTTGTGACACAGATTGTGGCGCAAAGGTCCTTAGCACCGCAATCTGCATATTTTTCCAGCTCATGCCAGGTCTAAAAAATGATGGTGTGGGTAGGGAAAGGGATATATACATTGCCCGGATAAAAGGGTATAAGAGGGAACAGTACAGGGAATGACTAGGGGCACTGCACAGGGTGTGGTAAGAGGGCACAATGCAGGGTATAAGGGGGCACAGTACGGGGTGAGGGGCACAGTACGGGGTGGAGGGCACAGTCACATGACCCTGTGACATTAGAAGGTCCTTATGGTGAATGCGGTTCATACGCCAATATAATGAGAGTCAGAGGAGTGAGACAAGGGTGTAATTATGTGGCTAGAGATAAAAAAATGTAACTGTCGGCCAGTACAGGCCCCAAAAAATATCCAATAGGCATTCACCTGACAGCAAAGAACTTTAGATTCTGTGGCTGGAGGCAGTGGCGTACACACAATCCATAGGGCCCCGATGCGAAACTGATCCATGGGGCCCCCTCCCCTTCGACGCCCCCCCAACCCGCCGCCGCGCGTGTGTGTGCGTATGTGATATATATATATATTATACTGTATACAAGAGGATGATATTTGGTATAACCCATGGTATTCCCACGTAAAACCAACTCTGCTACATTATGTAGCAGTCTGGTTTTGTCATGCATTTTTTTTGCCTTCATATGGTAAAATACTTCATTGGCCTATCAATGGCTTTATAACTAACTCTGCTATATTTCTGTAGCCTGCAACCTCTGACTGCCCAGTTGGGCTGAAACTACTACACCCAACATGTTCTGGCAGTAATAGTAAATGGATATTGGTACAATTCTGAGCTACTAGTCTATTTAATAAATATTTAGGCTACATATGTATTATATAGACTAGTAGCTCAGAATCGCACCAATATCCATTTACTATTACTGCCAGAACATGTTGGGTGTAGTAGTTTCAGCCCAACTGGGCAGTCAGAGGTTGCAGGCTACAGAAATATAGCAGAATTAGTTATAAAGCCATTGATAGGCCAATGAAGTATTTTACCATATGAAGGCAAAAAAAATGCATGACAAAACCAGCACTGCTACATCCAAGCATATACTAGAAGCTCAATAGAAGTGCCTACACAAAAGAGCTGCACCCCAAGACAACAGAAAAAAAAACATTACTTCATAGCACAAGTCACCAGTCATAACTTTACATACATTGCCCAACTCTCAGCCCCCATCAGACCTCACTCACTCTGAAAGCCGGACCGGCTTCTTTGCGCAGCGCTCTCCCTCTCCCTTTCTTTTCCGGCGCCTTCTCCCTGTCCCTGCATCTCAACGTCATGTCCGGCTCGCCGCACCGCCGGCCGGGGAGGAGACTCAGGGGGAGGAGACTCAAGGGAGGGTAGGGCTGGCAGCAAGGAAACTCAACACTGGGGGACGGGCCCCGGGCCGGCCGCCCGGGATATACAGGCACAGCACTACTGCAGGGCGGGTCCACAGGCGGCCGGGCCCCCTGGAGTGCCGAGCCCGGTCGCAAGTGCGACCCCTGCGACCGCTGTATGTACGCCACTGGCTGGAGGTACATTAGGCGGTCACAAGATAAATATGTAACTGTCGGCCAGTATAGGCCCCAAAAATTTGCCAATAGGCATTCACTTCACAGCACAGAACTTTGAAATCTGTGGCTGGAGGTACATTAGGCGATGACAGCATAAATATGTAACTGTCGGCCAGTTTTGGCCCCCATAAATTATCCATTAGGTATTTCCCTGACAGCAAAGAACTTTGGATTCTGTGGCTGGAGGTACATTAGGCGGTCACAGGATAAATATGTAACTGTCGGCCAGTATAGGCCCCAAAAATTTGCCAATAGGCATTCACTTCACAGCACAGAACTTTGGATTCCTTGGCTGGAGGTGCATTAGGCGGTCACAGGATAAATATGTAACTGTTGGCAAGTACAGGCCCCAAATATTAGTCATTCACCTGACATAAAAGGTGTTTTATGCAGCTGTATATACATAAGGTAAGGTCCATTCTTTGTTCTGGGTGGTGGCGGATATTTGTGGGCTGGCATGAGGAAATTCAATTACACTTGGTCATCACAGGTGTTGAATTCCTCTGAGATCCATGCCTCATTCATTTTAAAAAATCTGAGGTAGTCCACACTGTCGTGAGCTAGGCGAGTGCGCTTATCGGTCACTATCCCCCCCTGCTGCGCTGAACGTCCTTTCGAACAAAACACTCGACGAGGGGCAAGCAAAGAGTTCCATGGCAAATTGTGCCAGCTCTGGCCACAGGTCAAGCCTGCACACCCAGTAGTCAAGGGGTTCTTAGATTCTCAGAGCGTAAACATCGGCCGTTAACCCGATGTAGTCGGACAACTGTCGGTCTAGGCGTTCCCTGAGGCTGGACCCAAAGGGCGGCTGTCGATGGGATGGCTGCAGGAATGATCTCATATACGAAGTGACCAACACATCTTAAAACCCTCTTGTTTCAGGTGCGGTAGGATTGGTACCCGCACCTGTTTCGCTGTAGGTGGAAATTCCTCTGCCAGTGCCCGCAACAGCAGAATGCAGCATCTCTCGCAGCAAGGCCTTGAAATGTTGCATTCTGACAGCCCTCTGTGATGCTGGAAACATGTCCGCCATTTTGTGTTTGTACCGGGGGTCTAAGTACATTGCCACCCAGTACAGGTCCTTGACCTTTTTGCTTTTTATACAGGGGTCCCTCCTCAAACACTGGAGCATGAAGGTTCCCATTTGCACTAAATTGGAAGCGGTGGAGTGCCCTGACTCCTGTCTCCTCCCCTCAGCCACGGACAACACTAGGGATCCCCAAAAAGTTTAAAGCCTGCTCTTCTTGCTCCTCCTTCTCCCCCAGCCACTATACTCCTCTGACTCCTCTTCAGACTACTGCTGACTTGTCTTAGATGAAGTAGCCCCCCCCTGGGAAGTTATTCAGCATTGCGAATTTGTCATCTTCCAGTTCCTGCTCCTCGACAGCTTAATCAATGACACATCGCAATGTACGCACCAGAAAGAAGGCGTAAGGTACGATGTCACTGATGGCGCACTGGCTGCAACTGACCAGTTTGGTGATCTCATCAAATGGCCGCAGAAGTCTGCATGCGTCGCGCATGAGCAGCCACTTGCGCAGTGAAAAAAAAACAAGCTCCCAGAACCTGTCCTGCCGCTGAGTTTGTACAAGTAGTCGTTAACGGCACATTGCTGCTCGAGCAGCCTATCAAGCATGTACAAGGTGGAGTTCCAGCGTGTCGGGCAGTCACAAATCAGACGTCTGACGAGCGATGGCCATGTAAGATCATCTAAAATGGCCAGAGATTTTCCTGGCCTGCCGCAAGACGTCCTGGTGCCCGGGGTAATTGGCAACAAATCGCTGCACGACTAAGTTCAGGACATGTGCCATGCACGGCACGTGTATCATTTTGCCTTGTTTCAGCACGCTCAGCAGATTGGCACTGTTGTCGCACACCACTTTACCAACTGTCAAATTGAATAGCCACTGATCGACCTGTGACCGCAGAGCTGAAAGGAGTGCAGGACCTGTGTTGCTCTTGGCTTCCAGGCACATCAGCCGCAGCACAGCATGGCAACGTCTCACCTGGCACGTCGAATAGATTCTGGGGAGCTTGGGGGGTGCAGCTGAAGAGGCGGTAGCAATTGAAAAGGAGGAGTCAGCCGAGGAGGAGACGGAGGATAGAATAGGAGGAGGAGAAGAGGTGGGCCTGCATGCAATCCGTGGCAGTAATGCCAAATCCACACGGGTGCCAGGGGTTAAATGCTTGATGGCCGTCAGAAGGTTCACCCAGTGGGCAGTAAAAGTTATCTACCGTCCCTTCCCGTGTTTGGTAGACCACGTGTCTGTGGTCAGATGTATCTTGGCACCAACACTGTGTGCCAAAGATATATTAACTTGCCACTGAATTTGGCCATATAGTTAAGGGAAGCCCTTCTGGGAGAAATAATTCCTTCCAGGGACCTTCCATTGTGGTGTGCCAATGGACACAAATTTTTTAAAGGCCTCCGGATCCACCAGTTTATATGGCTGTGGTTGGTGGGCTAGCAGTTCCGACAAGCCAGCGGCCAGCCGTTGGGCAAGAGGATTATCCAGCGTCATCATTTTTTCTATGCTCGAACATTTGGGCCACGGAAGCCTGCCTTATGCCAGATGAACAACACTACGGCACGGTGGAAGATGAAGTGGAGGACAAATGGGAGGTGAAAGGAGAAGGAGAAGAGGTAGGATGTGGAGCACCAGGAGTGTGGCTTTGTGGGTTCTGACGGCTTTGCTCCCACTGGGCTCAGTGATGGGAGGCAATGTGCCTTCTTAAGGCAGTCGTCCCTAGGTGAGTGTTGGGCTTACCGTGACATATGCATTGACAGCACAGGCTGCAGATGGCAACAATATTATTAGCAGCTGACACGTTAAAAAAAGCCCACACTGCGGAGCCGTGTGCTGGCGTCCTGGGAGCGCAAGATGTGACTGTGCATGGTGGATGGCTCGCTCCAGATGCATTTGCAGTCTACTTTTTGCCTCCTTTGCACTGCTAGTTCTGCCTGCTTCTCCTCATTCTCCTCCCTATCTGATGCTTCGTCTCTCCCTCTGAACTCCCCTCCTCTTACTCTCTTCTACCTACATGACGTCCATCGACACGTCATCATCGTCACCTTCGCCACCACTGACATTAGAGATCTCGGAGTAGGCAGCAACAGCGGGGACCATCCTCCGTGGGCTGATCTGTGTACTGTCGTCAGACCGCTGGGTGGTGTCCATTGCTACCTCCTCTTCCTCATCCGATGCCAAGAATGGCTGCGCATAGGTAAGGTCTGGGAAATGATGAGAAAATAATTCCTCTGACTCGAGTGGAGGGGGTGCACACAGCAGAGAGTGAGGAGGGTGGAGATACAGAGGATGAGGAGGGTGCAGAAGCGGAAGGCCTTCTCCAACTTCCCACTTAGTATCTAGCCTGGTGCACCTACACGACCCCTACCATCCCTGCTGAACAGTCTGCCTCTTCCTCTGCCTGTCATTTTCTAAATGACCCTCTGTCTAAATCTGTTAAGAAGAGCAGTATTTGTGGAAGAAGGTATATCGCAGCCCTCAATCAGTATTTGGTAGAAAAAGGTATATAGCAATAGCACCCCTCAATCAGTATATTGTGGAAGAAGCTATATGGCACCCCTCAATCAGTATTTGGCAGAAACAGGTATATAGCACCCCTCAATCAGTATTTTGTGGAAGCAGGTGTATCGCAGCCCTCAATCAGTATTTAGTGGAAAAAGGTATATAGCACCCCTCAATCAGTACTTTGTGGAAGAAGGAATATAGCTCCTCTCAATCAGTATTTGTCGGAAACTGGTATATAGCACCCCTCAATCAGTATTTGGCAGAAACAGTTATATTGCACCCCTCAATCAGTATTTGGCGGAAACAGGTATATGACACCTCCAATCAGTATTTTGTGGAAGCTGGTGTATCGCAGCCCTAAATCAGTATTTGATGGAAGAAGGTATATAGCAATAGCACCCCTCAATCAGTATTTTGTGGAAGAAGGTATATGGCACCCCTCAATCAGTATTTAGCAGAAACAGGTATATAGCACCCCTCAATCAGTATTTTGTGGAAGCAGGTGTATCGCAGCCCTCAATCAGTATTTAGTGGAAAAAGGTATATAGCACCCCTCAATCAGTACTTTGTGGAAGAAGGAATATAGCTCCTCTCAATCAGTATTTGTCGGAAACTGGTATATAGCACCCCTCAATCAGTATTTGGCAGAAACAGTTATATTGCACCCCTCAATCAGTATTTGGCGGAAACAGGTATATGACACCTCCAATCAGTATTTTGTGGAAGCTGGTGTATCGCAGCCCTAAATCAGTATTTGATGGAAGAAGGTATATAGCAATAGCACCCCTCAATCAGTATTTTGTGGAAGAAGGTATATGGCACCCCTCAATCAGTATTTGGCAGAAACAGATATATTGCACCCCTCAATCAGTATTTGGCGGAAACAGGTATATAGCACCCTTCAACCAGTATTTGGCGGAAACAGGTATATGGCACCCCTCAATCAGTATTTTGTGGAAGCAGGTGTATTGCAGCCCTCAATCAGTATTTGGTGGAAGAAGGTACGTATATAGCAATAGCACCCCTCATGCAGTATTTTCTGAAAGAAGGTATATGGATCCCCTCCATCAGTATTTGGCAGAAATAGGTATATAGTACCCCTCAATCAGTATTTGGCAGAAACAGGTATAAGGCACCCTTCAATCAGTATTTTGTGGAAGCAGGTGTATCTCAGCCCTAAATCAGTATTTGGTGGAAAAAGGTATATAGCAAAAGCACTCCTCAATTAGTATAATGTGGAAGAAAGTATATGGCACCCCTCAATAATTTTTTTGCGGAAACAGGTATATAGCACCTCTCAATCAGTATTTGGAAGAAACAGGTATATGGCACCCCTCAATCAGTATTTTGTGGAAGAAGGTATATGGCACCCCTCAATCAGTATTTGGCAGTAACAGGTATATAGCACCCCTCAATCAGTATTTTGTGGAAGCAGGTGTATCGCAGCCCTCAATCAGTATTTAGTGGAAAAAGGTATATAGCACCCCTCAATCAGTACTTTGTGGAAGAAGGAATATAGCTCCTCTCAATCAGTATTTTTCGGAAACTGGTATATAGCACCCCTCAATCAGTATTTGGCAGAAACAGTTATATTGCACCCCTCAATCAGTATTTGGCGGAAACAGGTATATGACACCTCCAATCAGTATTTTGCGGAAGCTGGTGTATCGCAGCCCTAAATCAGTATTTGATGGAAGAAGGTATATAGCAATAGCACCCCTCAATCAGTATTTTGTGGAAGAAGGTATATGGCACCCCTCAATCAGTATTTGGCAGAAACAGATATATTGCACCCCTCAATCAGTATTTGGCGGAAACAGGTATATAGCACCCTTCAACCAGTATTTGGCGGAAACAGGTATATGGCACCCCTCAATCAGTATTTTGTGGAAGCAGGTGTATTGCAGCCCTCAATCAGTATTTGGTGGAATAAGGTACGTATATAGCAATAGCACCCCTCATGCAGTATTTTCTGAAAGAAGGTATATGGATCCCCTCCATCAGTATTTGGCAGAAATAGGTATATATCACCCCTCAATCAGTATTTGGCAGAAACAGGTATAAGGCACCCTTCAATCAGTATTTTGTGGAAGCAGGTGTATCTCAGCCCTAAATCAGTATTTGGTGGAAAAAGGTATATAGCAAAAGCACTCCTCAATTAGTATAATGTGGAAGAAAGTATATAGCACCCCTCAATACTTTTTTTGCGGAAACAGGTATATAGCACCTCTCAATCAGTATTTGGAAGAAACAGGTATATGGCACCCCTCAATCACTATTTTGTGGAAGCTGGTGTATCGCAGCCTTCAATTAGTATTTGGTCTAAGAAGGTACAGTAGCAATAGCACCCCTCAATCAGTATTTAGTGGAAGAAGGTATATGGTACCCCTCAATCAGTGTTTGGTGGAAACAGGTATATGGCACCCTTCAATCAGTATTTTGTGGAAGCAGGTGTATCGCAGCCCTCAATCAGTATTTAGTGGAAGAAGGTGTATTGCAGCCCTCAATCAGTATTTGGTGGAAAAAAGTATATCGCAATAGCACCCCTTAATACGTTTTTAGCAGAAGAAGGTATATGGCACCTCTCAATCAGTAATTTGTGGAAAAACTTATATGGCACCCCTCAATCAATATTTGGCGGAAACAGGTATATAGCACACCTCAATCAGTATTTGGCGGAAACGGGTATATGGCACCTCTCAATCAGAATTTTGTGGAAGCAGGTGTATCGCAGCCCTCAATCAGTATTTGGCGGAAGAAGGTATATACAAACCGGATTCCAAAAAAGTTGGGACACTATACAAATCGTTAATAAAAACTGAATGCAATGATGTGGAGGTGCCAACTTCTAATATTTTATTCAGAATAGAACATAAATCACGGAACAAAAGTTTAAACTGAGAAAATTTACCATTTTAAGGGAAAAATATGTTGAATCAGAATTTCATGGTGTCAACAAATCCCCAAAAAGTTGGGACAAGGCCATTTTCACTGTGTGGCATCTCCCCTTCTTCTTACAACACTCAACAGACGTCTGGGGACCGAGGAGACCAGTTTCTCAAGTTAAGAAATAGGAATGCTCTCCCATTCTTGTCTAATACAGGCCTCTAACTGTTCAATCGTCTTGGGACTTCTTTGTTGCACCTTCCTCTTTATGATGCGTCAAATGTTCTCTATAGGTGAAAGATCTGGACTGCAGACTGGCCATTTCAGTACCCGGATCCTTCTCCTATGCAGCCATGATGTTGTGATTGATGCAGAATGTGGTCTGGCTTTATCTTGTTGAAAAATGCAGGGTCTTCCCTGAAAGAGATGACGTCTGGATGGGAGCATATGTTGTTCTAGAACCTGAATATATTTTTCTGCATTGATGGTGCCTTTCCAGACATGCAAGCTGCCCATGCCACACGCACTCATGCAACCCCATACCATCAGAGATGCAGGCTTCTGAACTGAGCGTTGATAACAACTTGGGTTGTCCTTGTCCTCTTTGGTCCAGATGACATGGCATCCCAGATTTCCAAAAAGAACTTCGAATCGTGACTCGTCTGACCACAGAACAGTCTTTCATTTTGCCATACTCCATTTTAAATGATCCCTGGCCCAGTGAAAACGCCTGAGCTTGTGGATCTTGCTTAGAAATGGCTTCTTCTTTGCACTGTAGAGTTTCAGCTGGCAACGGCGGATGGCACGGTGGATTGTGTTCACTGACAATGGTTTCTGGAAGTATTCCTGAGCCCATTCTGTGATTTCCTTTACAGTAGCATTCCTGTTTGTGGTGCAGTGTCGTTTAAGGGCCCAGAGATCACGGGCATCCAGTATGGTTTTACGGCCTTGACCCTTACGCACAGAGATTGTTCCAGATTCTCTGAATCTTCGGATGATGTTATGCACAGTTGATGATGATAGATGCAAAGTCTTTGCAATTTTTCGCTGGGTAACACCTTTCTGATATTGCTCCACTATCTTTCTGCGCAACATTGTGGGAATTGGTGATCCTCTACCCATCTTGGCTTCTGAGAGACACTGCCACTCTGAGAAGCTCTTTTTATACCCAATCATGTGGCCAATTGACCTAATTAGTGTTAATTGGTCTTCCAGCTCTTCGTTATGCTCAAATTTACTTTTTCCAGCCTCTTATTGCTACTTGTCCCAACTTTTTTGGGATTTGTTGACACCGTGAAAATTGGAATCAATGTATTTTTCCTTTAAAATGATACATTTACTCGGATTAAACGTTTGATTTGTCATCTACGTTCTATTACAAATAAAATATTGACATTTGCCATCTCAACATCGTTGCATTCAGTTTTTATTCACAATTTGTTTAGTGTCCCAACTTTTTTGGAATCCGGTTTGTAGCAATAGCACCCCGCAATCAGTATTTTGTGGAAGAAGGTATATGGCACCCCTGAATCAGTATTTGGCGGAAACAGCTATATAGCACCCCTCAATCAGGATTTTGTGGAAGAAGGTATATCGCAGCCCTCAAGCAGTTTTTTGGGGGGCAACAGGTATATCACACCCTTTGCAATTAGTTTCTCCAATAGCATTTTTCCCTCTATCTAGCTGCGGTATCGCAGTAGAACCGCACACAACTGCTGCACATTACAAATACACTATAATATAATTTTTATGTTAGAAAGTATATTCTAAATATATCACACACCGCTATATGACACCTATCGATAGCACACCTATACCAGTCCTTAAAAGGACTTTTGTGGCCCTATTAGCTAGTGTTTGGTGTCGCTAACTGTCCCTGCTCAAAATGCAACCTCTCCCTACACTGCCAAAACACATAATGTAAAATGGCTGCCAGATCGGGTTCTGTTATGGGGTTAGGGGTGTGTCCATGTGCTGAAACGTCTCAATTGGCTGTCATGTCCCACCTGATGGATGTGTCATGGGTCAAAGTTTGGCGCTATGCAAAAAAATATGGCGCTTGCGAATATCGCCATATGTTCGCATGTTAGTCGAATCACAAATGAGCAAAGTTCACTGAGAAATGACCGCCGTGTGAGCCGCAAGGCCATCTCTACTGCCCATTGCACCCAGGGACTGAGCACACCAAAGAGAGCTCCAAGGAGTTCCCTGGCATGGCAGTTCTTCAGACAATGTGCCGACGACAAGACACGAGTGGTTTGCACGCTGTGCAATCAGAGCCTGAAGTGAGGCATAAATATTCTAAACCTGAGCACCACCTGCAGGACCAGGCATCTAAATGCAAAGCACGAGCTGCAGTGTACACACCAGAAAAAAACACAAAAGATATCAGGCTCCTCTTGCTCCCTTTTCTGCTGCGGTCTCAGCCTCTTCCTTCCCCTCTGGAGTAACAGTGGCACCTGCTACCCTGCAACCAGAGGATGTGACAGCAACACCTCCACCTCCACCACCGTCACCCAGCATGTCCACACTGTCCCATGGAAGTGTTCAGCTGTCCATACCGCAAACACTGGAGAGAAAGAGGAAGTACCCCCCTACCCACTCGAAATCCCTCGCCCTGAATGCCAGCATTTAAAAATTCCTGGTCTTTGAAATGCTGTCATTCCGTCTGGTGGAGACAGAGACTTTTAAAACCTTATAGCAGTGGCAGTCCCACAGTACGTGGTTCCCAGCCACCACTACTTTTCCAGGCGAGCCATCCCTTCTCTGCACAACCAAGTGGCGGACAAATTGAGGTGTGCACTGTGCAAGACCATCTGTGGCAAGGTCCACATAACTACCGATACATGGACCAGTAAGCACGGGCAGGGACATTATATCTATCTAACTGCACACTGGTTAAATGCAGTGACGTCTGGGCCTCAGGCGGATAGCAGTTTGGCGTATGTCCTACCACCACCGAGGATTGCAGGACATTTCTTGTTGCCTCCTTCTCCTACTCCGCTTCCTCTTCTATCACCTCCTTATCCGGTCAGCATAACACCACCACCAACTTCAGCACAATCAGAGGAAAACGACAGCAGGCTGTTTTGAAAGTCATCTGTTTGGGGGAAAAACCCCACACTGCACAGGAGCTGTGGACGGGCATGGAGCAACAGACTGATGAGTGGTTGAGCCTCAAGACTAGCCTGGTGGTGTGCAATAATGGTTGAAATCTCATAGCAGCTCTCGTAGCCGGTTTGACGCACATCCCTTGCGTGGCGCATGTGCTGAATTTGGTGGTGCAGAGGTTCCTGAAAAATTACCCCGATATGTCAAAGCTGCTGCAGAAAGTGCGGGCCGCCTGTGCTAGCTTCCAGCATTCTCACCCTGGTGCTGCTCGCCTGTTTGTACTGCAACTTTACTTTGGCCATCCTGCTCACCTCCTTATATGCGACGTACCCACAAGGTGGAACTCCACCTTGCACATGCCAGAGAGACTGTGCGAGCAGCAGCAGGCGATAGTGGAGTTTCAGCTGCAGCACGCATGGGTGAGTTGCTATGCGGAACAGCACCACTTCACCACCAACAATTGGGCCTCCATGCGGGACGTTTGTGTCGTGTTGCGCTGTTTTGAGTACTCCACCAACATGGCCAGTGTCGATGACGCAGTCCTCAGCATTACTATCCCACTTCTGAGTCTCCTTGAAAAAACACTTCGGGTGATGATGGAAGAGGATGTGCCACAGGAGGAAGAGGGATCATTTCCACAGTTATCAGGGCAGTCATTCACAAGTGGCTCGGAGGATGGGTTCCTGCACCAACAGAGGCCAGTTACACAACTGTCCAGCCAGTGTACAGTTCTGCAGGATGAGGAGGATGATGAGGACGAGAAACCGTGTTCACAGCAGGGTGGCACCCAAAGCAGCTTATGGGCATCAATGGAGCGTGTCTGGGGGGATACAGAGGACACAAACGATACACATCCCACAGAGGACAGCTTGTCGTTGACTCTGGGAAGCCTATCATGAGCGAGTACATGCGGCAGTGCCTGCGCAATGACCGCCGAGTTTCCCACATTCTAACCAGTGGTGATTACTGGGTGGCCACCCTGCTGTATCCCCGCTACAAGGACAACGTGCTGTCCTTTATTCCATCACTGAAGCGTGATCGGAAGATGCGTGAGTACAAGCGCATGCTGGTAGACGCGCTGTTGGAAAATGGAAAAGCTTTGTCAGCATGCCACAAATTCAGCACCAACAGCTGATACGGAACGTCTTAGCGGGAGGCAGCATTTCAGAAACATGGTGGAACAGTACGTCTGCACATGCCTACACGTACTGACTGATGGGTCTGCCTCATTCAACTTCTGGGTCTCCAAACTGAGCACATGACCTGAGCTTGCCCTTTACACCTTGGAGGTGCTGGCCTGCCCTGCAGCAAGTGAATTGTCCAAACTTGTGTTTAGCACGGCGGGGGGGTGATCACAGACAAGCGCAGCCGCCTGTCCACAGCCAATGTGGACAAGCTCACGTTCATTAAAATGAACTAAGCACAGATCCCACAGTACTAGACAAGTGTACCAGCCGCACCCAGCCATTGTTATACTCCAGCACACTTTTTCTTTGCATTCTCCTTTCAATGTGTTGTGGTCTTCCCAAATTTATAAAAATAAATAAATCTAATAATTAAAGGTAAAAAAAAAAAAAAAACGACAAACAGTGTTGTCTTTAATACCTCCTCCTCCTCCACTGCCGCTTCCACCTACACCACCACGTACACCACCTCCTCAACCTCCTACTCCACTTTGACCTCCACCTTGTAGTTCAAGATTTGTATTTTATTCTATGTTATTTTAAGTCATTTCCTTATCCACATTTGTTTGCAGGGCAACTGTTCTGCTCCTATCCCCATTTTGATTTCTTTTGCAGCCCTCTAGTCTTTACTATGACTATTTTACAGCCATTTTAGTGCATCAAAGTTCAGGTCCCCATTGACATCAATGGGGTTCGAGTTCGGGTTCGGGTCAAGTTTGGGTACCGGGGCCGCTCATCCCTAATTATGACAAATTTTTATGTATCATATTTTATTTTATTATTAAAATAAATTTTTTTAATATACAGTACAGACCAAAAGTTTGGACACACCTTCTCATTCAAAGAGTTTTCTTTATTTTCATGACTATAAAGGCATCAAAACTATGAATTAACACATGTGGAATTATATACATAACAAACAAGTGTGAAACAACAGAAAATATGTCATATTCTAGGTTCTTCAAAGTAGCCACCTTTTGCTTTGATTACTGCTTTGCACACTCTTGGCATTCTCTTGATGATCTTCAAGAGGTAGTCCCCTGAAATGGTCTTCCAACAGTCTTGAAGGAGTTCCCAGAGATGCTTAGCACTTGTTGGCCCTTTTGCCTTCACTCTGCAGTCCAGCTCACCCCAAACCATCTTGATTGGGTTCAGGTCCGGTGACTGTGGAGGCCAGGTCATCTGGCGCAGCACCCCATCACTCTCCTTCATGGTCAAATAGCCCTTACTTTTAAAGTTTTCCCAATTTTTCGGCTGACTGACTGACCTTCATTTCTTAAAGTAATGATGGCCACTCGTTTTTCTTTACTTAGCTGCTTTTTTCTTGCAATGATACAAATTCTATAAGTCTATTCAGTAGGACTATCAGCTGTGTATCCACCTGACTTCTCCTCAACGCAACTGATGGTCCCAACTCCATTTATAAGGCAAGAAATCCCACTTATTAAACCTGACAGGGCACACCTGTGAAGTGAAAACCATTTCAGGGGACTACCTCTTGAAGCTCATCAAGAGAATGCCAAGAGTGTGCAAAGCAGTAATCCAAGCAAAAGGTGGCTACTTTGAAGAACCTAGAATATGACATATTTTCTGTTGTTTCACACTTGTTTGTTATGTATATAATTCCACATGTGTTAATTCATAGTTTTGATGCCTTTATAGTCATAAAAATAAAGAAAACTCTTTGAATGAGAAGGTGTGTCCAAACTTTTGGTCTGTACTGTATGCTTAGAGCACCTGCTTTGTGCTATTTAATTCTAAATCTTAAAGGAGCCTAGGAGTGTACAAACCACAGCACTGCTGAAAAACACAGGCAAGTCACATCCCCAGTGTAGACAGACCCAGAAAAAGGTTCCTGACATATAGATAGACTTAGCACAATATTGTTGTGGAGTTGTCCTCTGCTTAATGAAGAGTAATTGCTCAGACAGTTGTTTTTTTCTTTTCTTGTCTTTCCACAATAGATATCATGGTTGATATAGAACTTCATTATATGATATATGAGCATTTACTTGATCCTACTGTTGTGCTAGTACAATTGTAAAGCAGACTAATGCCTCAGGCTTTATTTGTTTGTAGTTAATCTAATTATATGTGATGTTTAGAAAGATGTAGCTGCATAGCATTTGAAATTACAGTAAATATGCAATGCAGCATAAATATTTTATATGTATCCAGATTTAAATATGTCATCTACAAACGGTATTGGAAATTAACAAGCAAGCTAAAAATCTATTATGTTAAAAATCTTTTTATTTCATATTTTTTCTAAGGTTTTATATCAATTAAAGACATTGTGAAAATGTTAAACTGTAGAGAGGGGAGTATACATTCAACACAGAAATGCATACATATAAAATACATAGAATATTCAAACAAGTTACAAAACCATCTCACCTTTATAGAATCAATATCACCCCCGTGTGCTCGGCATCCACAAGCAAGTACTTGGTATAGCAGAACAAAAGAAGAAAAAGGTTCCAGCACTGTGCTTTTCTGTAAGAACTTCCTCCTTATTCATGTAACAAATAATCGTGTGCAGACAAATCCATAAAACAAGCGATAGTTTACGCGTTTCGGACAGCAATGTCCTTAGTCGTAACAATAATTCCTGCCGGATGTGAGAATTTAAGGCTCCGAGCCCTCACCCCCTGGAAATGGGAGGTGGACACACGGAGCCACAATTAACCCCCCAGTAGGAATTCACCTGCTGTTTAACACATGGTGAATTAAAATAACATAAATGTAGCACCAAATTCACATACAATCTTGTGTGAACCAGTTCCATGTCCTCATATTTCATTTGTTCGGAACATAAAATTCGGTTTATTGCCCATAAATTGGGCAAAAAATAAAAACCCAATTGAAAGCTGCCTAAAAAAACCGCACAATGTGAACTGGGACAAACATGAATTATGGCCAGAATTATGGCTTTGTTCCCGAGAAGGGGCATGGCGAGGGAGGGGGAACAGCCAGTGGCCCCAGCACATTTATAATCTTCTTCATCAATTTTCTGGTGTAGAAAAACACTGAAATGTACACCAGCCAGGGGCTGGCGTAGATTTCAGTATAGGAGCATGGACTGCCAGAAGTATAGGCGCATGGACTGCCAGATGCTGCGCCTATTTTATGATGAGGCATACACCTCATCATAAATTAGGCACAGCATCTGGCATTGCACCTGGTTATCATAGCCCAGTGTATGGTGCAGAGCTATGATAAATCTCCCCCTCACTGTCTTCCTCTTTTGGTTGTCCTGAACTGTGCAGGTCTACTGCACATGCGTAGTAGATGCTGTGTTGCCAGTTTACACAGTCTGAATTTGTACTGTGCAGGCACAAGTTGGACGGTAGTCTGTGCCTGCCCAAAATTTGAATGCTGGGAAAGGTAACATCTGCAGAGGGAGAGTTGCTGAGATTGGTTAGGAATACTGTGCTTTTGCAAATTGGAAGTATAAAAATTTCCACCTGGGCACTTAGTGCTTTAGTTGCATATCAATCAAAGTTATTTTTCCGCAGGATGCAAACACCAAAAAGGGAAAATAAAGGTGCATTTTAGATGATATGTACACATATTCCTATACGTTGGCATTCGTTTAATATGTAAAATCTGACAGGCAGACTTGATAATAATTAAAATATCTGCAACATACAGTACCTGATGAGTAAAATGCCGCTGCCTGTGTAATGTTTGTGGTTCCTTAGTACTACGGCTCAGTCTGCAGCTAAATTTTCACATAAATTGGCAAAACAATGTATTATGTAAAGTTAGACAAATGTCTGTAACTTCTAGCAATACACACCAATTTTATCATACAGTATGAGTCACTGTGATGCATTTGGGAGATCTAATAACCATATATAAATATATCAATGGTCAATACAGAGATCTCTCCCATGATCTATTTAAACCCACAACTGGGATGGTGACAAGGGGACATTCTCTACATCTCGAGTAAAGGTTTCTACTGTACACCAACCCAGAAGGGGTTTTTTATTACAAGTCATAGTTATTCGATTTCTGGAGAAGGGTCGTTGATCCAGGGAATTATTCTGATTGTTTGATTGAAGTCGGGAAGTATTTTTTTCCCCTAAAATGAGGAAAATTGTCTTCTACCTTATGAGGTTTTTGGCCTTTCTATAGATTTTCTATAAATTTGCAGGCAGAACTGGATGGGGTACATACAGTGCTGCCCATAATTATTCATACCCCTGGCAAATTTTGACTTAAAGTTACTTTTATTCAAACTAAGAAGACAGGTTGGCATTAGCAGGAGGTGCTTCAAACCCACATGCAGTTGTGCATATATATAGGGGAGCAGATCCTGCACTTGTGGCCCGTTGCTAATGGCAATCCCCAGCAAAATGCATACAATGGAGGATGCCCGCAGCGAACCACAAGTACCACAATAGACATCCTACACAAGGTAACAAGTGCGGATGTAATAATTAATATAACAATATAACAAAACAATAACAAACACAGGTGCACTCTGCAGTATTACTAATCCTCAAACTGTTTTTAAAATTGAGAGATTAGTCAACATGTCCTACGGTGTAGAACATGTCTAAGCCCGGACACCGCGACAAGGTTTCTCAAGTAGCCCGGGACCCTACACTCTCCTACCTGAGCCATATGGGCGATACCAGGAGCCAGTGGGCAAATTACAGGAGCATAAGGCCGACTCACAAACAACTCACCAGTTACCTCCAGCATGTGGCCATGCTTGCAATGGGAGGAGGGAGGAGTCTGTGAGTCCCACTCAAGACTTGCTGATATGTCCCAGGCCTCACAGGTGCACCTAAATGTGACCTGTAGATGGAAAACAGGCACATTTAAATAGGAGTTTATACACCTCCAGAAATCTATATATACAAACTAAGAAGACAGGTTGGCATTAGCAGGAGGTGCTTCAAACCCACATGCAGTTGTGCATATATATAGGGGAGCAGATCCTGCACTTGTGGCCCGTTGCTAATGGCAATCCCAGCAAAATGCATACAATGGAGGATGCCCGCAGCGAACCACAAGTACCACAATACACATCCTACACAAGGTAACAAGTGCGGATGTAATAATTAATATAACAATATAGCTTTTCCGCACTGTGGAAAATCTCAGAGGACGTGGTCGGAAGCCAAAAGTGACACCTGTGCTGGCCAGGAGGATAGTTAGAGAGGTGAAAAAGAATCCAAGGATCACCACCAAGGCCATCCTGGTGAATCTGGGCTCTGCTGGTGGCAATGTCTCAAGGCAGACAATCCAACGGACACTGCACTCTGCTGGGTTCCACTTCTCCAGATAAGGCACACAAAAGCTCGCTTGGCCTTTGCAAAA
Organism: Bufo bufo; assembly: GCF_905171765.1. Taxonomy (NCBI): domain Eukaryota; kingdom Metazoa; phylum Chordata; class Amphibia; order Anura; family Bufonidae; genus Bufo; species Bufo bufo. The sequence goes on along the minus strand of NC_053392.1, from coordinate 110,984,244 downwards.
GCTTATTTGGACAAAGAAGAAGACTTCTGTGTTATGGTCAGATGAAACAAAAATGTAATTGTTTGGTCACAATGATGTTTCCTTCATTTGGCGTAAAAAAGGAGAAGCCTTCAACCCAAAGAACACCATCTCCACTGTCAAACATGGTGGTGGGAACCTAATGCTTTGGGGGTGTTTTTCAGCCAATGCACCAGGGAACCTAATCACAGTAAACGGCACCATGTAAAAAGAGCAATACATGAGGATTCTCAACTACAACATCAGGCAGTCTGCAGAGAAACTTGGCCTTGGGCACCAGTGGACATTTCAACATGACAATGACCCAAAACACACAGCAAAAGTGGTGAAGAAATGTTTAGCAGACAACATTAACGTTTTGGAGTGGCCCAGCCAGAGTCCAGACTTGAATTATGTTACAATTAGAGTTGAGCGAACACCTGGATGTTCGGGTTCGAGAAGTTCGGCCGAACTTCCCGGAAATGTTCGAGTTCGGGATCCGAACCCGACCCGAACTTCGTCCCGAACCCGAATCCTATTGAAATCAATGGGGACCCGAACTTTTCGGCACTAAAAAGGCTGTAAAACAGCCCAGGAAAGAGCTAGAGGGCTGCAAAAGGCAGCAACATGTAGGTAAATCCCCTGCAAACAAATGTGGATAGGGAAATGAATTAAAATAAAAATAAAAAAAATAAAAATTTACCAATATCAATTGGACAGAGGTCCCATAGCAGAGAATCTGGCTTAACGTCAGCAGAGAATCAGTCTCTTCATGCCATAGCAAAGAATCTGGCTTCATGTCAGCAGAGAATCAGTCTCTTCATGCCATAGCAGAGAATCTGGCTTCATGTCAGCACAGAATCAGTCTTCATGTCATAGCAGAGAATCAGGCTTCACGTCACCCACCACTGGAACAGGCCACTGTCACACATTTAGGCCCCGGCACCCAGACAGAGGAGAGAGGTCCCGTAACAGAGAATCTGGCCTTATGTCAGCGCAGAATCAGTCTTCATGTCATAGCAGAGAATCAGGCTTCACGTCACCCACCACTGGAACAGGCCACTGTCACATATTTAGGCCCCGGCACCCAGACAGAGGTGAGAGGTCCCGTAACAGAGAATCTGGCCTTATGTCAGCACAGAATCTGTCTTCATGTCATAGCAGAGAATCAGGCTTCACGTCACCGACCACTGGAACAGGCCACTGTCACACATTTAGGCCCCGGCACCCAGACAGAGGAGAGCGGTCCCGTAACAGAGAATCTGGCCTTATGTCAGCGCAGAATCTGTATTCATGTCATAGCAGAGAATCAGGCTTCACGTCACCCACCACTGGAACAGGCCACTGTCACACATTTAGGCCCCGGCACCCAGACAGAGGAGAGCGGTCCCGTAACAGAGAATCTGGCCTTATGTCAGCGCAGAATCTGTCTTCATGTCATAGCAGAGAATCAGGCTTCACGTCACCCACCACTGGAACAGGCCACTGTCACACATTTAGGCCCAGGCACCCAGGCAGAGGAGAGAGGTCCCGTAACAGAGAATCTGGCCTTATGTCAGCACAGAATCTGTCTTCATGTCATAGCAGAGAATCAGGCTTCACGTCACCCACCACTGGAACAGGCCACTGTCACACATTTAGGCCCCGGCACCCAGACAGAGGAGAGAGGTCCCGTAACAGAGAATCTGGCCTTATGTCAGCGCAGAATCAGTCTACATGTCATAGCAGAGAATCAGGCTTCACGTCACCCACCACTGGAACAGGCCACTGTCACATATTTAGGCCCAGGCACCCAGGCAGAGGAGAGAGGTCCCGTAACAGAGAATCTGGCCTTATGTCAGCGCAGAATCTGTATTCATGTCATAGCAGAGAATCAGGCTTCACGTCACCCACCACTGGAACAGGCCACTGTCACACATTTAGGCCCCGGCACCCAGACAGAGGAGAGCGGTCCCGTAACAGAGAATCTGGCTTTATGTCAGCGCAGAATCTGTCTTCATGTCATAGCAGAGAATCAGGCTTCATGTCACCCACCACTGGAACAGGCCACTGTCACACATTTAGGCCCCGGCACCCAGACAGAGGAGAGAGGTCCCGTAACAAAGAATCTGGCCTTATGTCAGCGCAGAATCAGTCTTCATGTCATAGCAGAGAATCAGGCTTCACGTCACCCACCACTGGAACAGGCCACTGTCACATATTTAGGCCCCGGCACCCAGACAGTGGTGAGAGGTCCCGTAACAGAGAATCTGGCCTTATGTCAGCAAAGAATCTGTCTTCATGTCATAGCAGAGAATCAGGCTTCACGTCACCCACCACTGGAACAGGCCACTGTCACACATTTAGGCCCAGGCACCCAGGCAGAGGAGAGCGGTCCCGTAACAGAGAATCTGGCCTTATGTCAGCGCAGAATCTGTATTCATGTCATAGCAGAGAATCAGGCTTCACGTCACCCACCACTGGAACAGGCCACTGTCACACATTTAGGCCCAGGCACCCAGGCAGAGGAGAGCGGGCCCGTAACAGAGAATCTGGCCTTATGTCAGCGCAGAATCTGTCTTCATGTCATAGCAGAGAATCAGGCTTCACGTCATCCACCACTGGAACAGGCCACTGTCACACATTTAGGCCCCAGGCACCCAGACAGAGGAGAGCAGGTCCCGTAACAGAGAATCTGGCCTTATGTCAGCGCAGAATCTGTCTTCATGTCATAGCAGAGAATCAGGCTTCAGTCAGCCACCACTGGAACAGGCCACTGTCACACATTTAGGCCCAGGCACCCAGGCAGAGGAGAGAGGTCCCGTAACAGAGAATCTGGCCTTATGTCAGCACAGAATCTGTATTCATGTCATAGCAGAGAATCAGGCTTCACGTCACCCACCACTGGAACAGGCCACTGTCACACATTTAGGCCCCGGCACCCAGACAGAGGAGAGCGGTCCCGTAACAGAGAATCTGGCCTTATGTCAGCGCAGAATCTGTCTTCATGTCATAGCAGAGAATCAGGCTTCACGTCACCCACCACTGGAACAGGCCACTGTCACACATTTAGGCCCAGGCACCCAGGCAGAGGAGAGAGGTCCCGTAACAGAGAATCTGGCCTTATGTCAGCACAGAATCTGTCTTCATGTCATAGCAGAGAATCAGGCTTCACGTCACCCACCACTGGAACAGGCCACTGTCACACATTTAGGCCCCGGCACCCAGACAGAGGAGAGAGGTCCCGTAACAGAGAATCTGGCCTTATGTCAGCGCAGAATCAGTCTTCATGTCATAGCAGAGAATCAGGCTTCACGTCACCCACCACTGGAACAGGCCACTGTCACATATTTAGGCCCCGGCACCCAGACAGAGGTGAGAGGTCCCGTAACAGAGAATCTGGCCTTATGTCAGCACAGAATCTGTCTTCATGTCATAGCAGAGAATCAGGCTTCACGTCAGCCACCACTGGAACAGGCCACTGTCACACATTTAGGCCCAGGCACCCAGGAAGAGGAGAGAGGTCCCGTAACAGAGAATCTGGCCTTATGTCAGCGCAGAATCTGTATTCATGTCATAGCAGAGAATCAGGCTTCATGTCACCCACCACTGGAACAGGCCACTGTCACACATTTAGGCCCCGGCACCCAGACAGAGGAGAGCGGTCCCGTAACAGAGAATCTGGCCTTATGTCAGCACAGAATCTGTCTTCATGTCATAGCAGAGAATCAGGCTTCACGTCACCCACCACTGGAACAGGCCACTGTCACACATTTAGGCCCCGGCACCCAGACAGAGGAGAGAGGTCCCGTAACAAGAATCTGGCCTTATGTCAGCGCAGAATCAGTCTTCATGTCATAGCAGAGAATCAGGCTTCACGTCACCCACCACTGGAACAGGCCACTGTCACATATTTAGGCCCAGGCACCCAGACAGTGGTGAGAGGTCCCGTAACAGAGAATCTGGCCTTATGTCAGAAAAGAATCTGTCTTCATGTCATAGCAGAGAATCAGGCTTCACGTCACCCACCACTGGAACAGGCCACTGTCACACATTTAGGCCCAGGCACCCAGGCAGAGGAGAGCGGTCTCGTAACAGAGAATCTGGCCTTATGTCAGCGCAGAATCTGTATTCATGTCATAGCAGAGAATCAGGCTTCACGTCACCCACCACTGGAACAGGCCACTGTCACACATTTAGGCCCAGGCACCCAGGCAGAGGAGAGCGGTCCCGTAACAGAGAATCTGGCCTTATGTCAGCGCAGAATCTGTCTTCATGTCATAGCAGAGAATCAGGCTTCACGTCACCCACCACTGGAACAGGCCACTGTCACACATTTAGGCCCCGGCACCCAGACAGAGGAGAGCGGTCCCGTAACAGAGAATCTGGCCTTATGTCAGCGCAGAATCTGTCTTCATGTCATAGCAGAGAATCAGGCTTCACGTCACCACCACTGGAACAGGCCACTGTCACACATTTAGGCCCAGGCACCCAGGCAGAGGAGAGAGGTCCCGTAACAGAGAATCTGGCCTTATGTCAGCACAGAATCTGTATTCATGTCATAGCAGAGAATCAGGCTTCACGTCACCCACCACTGGAACAGGCCACTGTCACACATTTAGGCCCCGGCACCCAGACAGAGGAGAGAGGTCCCGTAACAGAGAATCTGGCCTTATGTCAGCGCAGAATCTGTCTTCATGTCATAGCAGAGAATCAGGCTTCACGTCACCCACCACTGGAACAGGCCACTGTCACACATTTAGGCCCCGGCACCCAGACAGAGGAGAGAGGTCCCGTAACAGAGAATCTGGCCTTATGTCAGCGCAGAATCAGTCTTCATGTCATAGCAGAGAATCAGGCTTCACGTCACCCACCACTGGAACAGGCCACTGTCACATATTTAGGCCCCGGCACCCAGACAGAGGTGAGAGGTCCCGTAACAGAGAATCTGGCCTTATGTCAGCACAGAATCTGTCTTCATGTCATAGCAGAGAATCAGGCTTCACGTCACCACCACTGGAACAGGCCACTGTCACACATTTAGGCCCAGGCACCCAGGCAGAGGAGAGAGGTCCCGTAACAGAGAATCTGGCCTTATGTCAGCACAGAATCTGTATTCATGTCATAGCAGAGAATCAGGCTTCACGTCACCCACCACTGGAACAGGCCACTGTCACACATTTAGGCCCCGGCACCCAGACAGAGGAGAGAGGTCCCGTAACAGAGAATCTGGCCTTATGTCAGCGCAGAATCTGTCTTCATGTCATAGCAGAGAATCAGGCTTCACGTCACCCACCACTGGAACAGGCCACTGTCACACATTTAGGCCCAGGCACCCAGTCAGAGGAGAGAGGTCCCGTAACAGAGAATCTGGCCTTATGTCAGCACAGAATCTGTCTTCATGTCATAGCAGAGAATCAGGCTTCACGTCACCCACCACTGGAACAGGCCACTGTCACACATTTAGGCCCCGGCACCCAGGACAGAGGAGAGAGGTCCCGTAACAGAGAATCTGGCCTTATGTCAGCGCAGAATCAGTCTTCATGTCATAGCAGAGAATCAGGCTTCACGTCACCCACCACTGGAACAGGCCACTGTCACATATTTAGGCCCCGGCACCCAGACAGAGGAGAGAGGTCCCGTAACAGAGAATCTGGCCTTATGTCAGCACAGAATCTGTCTTCATGTCATAGCAGAGAATCAGGCTTCACGTCACCCACCACTGGAACAGGCCACTGTCACACATTTAGGCCCAGGCACCCAGGCAGAGGAGAGAGGTCCCGTAACAGAGAATCTGGCCTTATGTCAGCGCAGAATCTGTATTCATGTCATAGCAGAGAATCAGGCTTCACGTCACCCACCACTGGAACAGGCCACTGTCACACATTTAGGCCCCGGCACCCAGACAGAGGAGAGCGGTCCCGTAACAGAGAATCTGGCCTTATGTCAGCGCAGAATCTGTCTTCATGTCATAGCAGAGAATCAGGCTTCACGTCACCCACCACTGGAACAGGCCACTGTCACACATTTAGGCCCAGGCACCCAGACAGAGGAGAGAGGTCCCGTAACAGAGAATCTGGCCTTATGTCAGCGCAGAATCAGTCTTCATGTCATAGCAGAGAATCAGGCTTCACGTCACCCACCACTGGAACAGGCCACTGTCACACATTTAGGCCCAGGCACCCAGACAGAGGAGAGAGGTCCCGTAACAGAGAATCTGGCCTTATGTCAGCGCAGAATCTGTCTTCATGTCATAGCAGAGAATCAGGCTTCACGTCACCCACCACTGGAACAGGCCACTGTCACACATTTAGGCCCAGGCACCCAGGACAGAGGAGAGAGGTCCCGTAACAGAGAATCTGGCCTTATGTCAGCACAGAATCTGTATTCATGTCATAGCAGAGAATCAGGCTTCACGTCACCCACCACTGGAACAGGCCACTGTCACACATTTAGGCCCAGGCACCCAGACAGAGGAGAGCGGTCCCGTAACAGAGAATCTGGCCTTATGTCAGCGCAGAATCTGTCTTCATGTCATAGCAGAGAATCAGGCTTCACGTCACCCACCACTGGAACAGGCCACTGTCACACATTTAGGCCCAGGCACCCAGGCAGAGGAGAGAGGTCCCGTAACAGAGAATCTGGCCTTATGTCAGCACAGAATCTGTCTTCATGTCATAGCAGAGAATCAGGCTTCACGTCACCCACCACTGGAACAGGCCACTGTCACACATTTAGGCCCCGGCACCCAGACAGAGGAGAGAGGTCCCGTAACAGAGAATCTGGCCTTATGTCAGCGCAGAATCTGTCTTCATGTCATAGCAGAGAATCAGGCTTCACGTCACCCACCACTGGAACAGGCCACTGTCACACATTTAGGCCCCGGCACCCAGACAGAGGAGAGAGGTCCCGTAACAGAGAATCTGGCCTTATGTCAGCGCAGAATCAGTCTTCATGTCATAGCAGAGAATCAGGCTTCACGTCACCCACCACTGGAACAGGCCACTGTCACATATTTAGGCCCCGGCACCCAGACAGAGGAGAGAGGTCCCGTAACAGAGAATCTGGCCTTATGTCAGCACAGAATCTGTCTTCATGTCATAGCAGAGAATCAGGCTTCACGTCACCCACCACTGGAACAGGCCACTGTCACACATTTAGGCCCAGGCACCCAGGCAGAGGAGAGCGGTCCCGTAACAGAGAATCTGGCCTTATGTCAGCGCAGAATCTGTATTCATGTCATAGCAGAGAATCAGGCTTCACGTCACCCACCACTGGAACAGGCCACTGTCACACATTTAGGCCCAGGCACCCAGACAGAGGAGAGAGGTCCCGTAACAGAGAATCTGGCCTTATGTCAGCACAGAATCTGTCTTCATGTCATAGCAGAGAATCAGGCTTCACGTCACCCACCACTGGAACAGGCCACTGTCACACATTTAGGCCCCGGCACCCAGACAGAGGAGAGCGGTCCCGTAACAGAGAATCTGGCCTTATGTCAGCCCAGAATCTGTCTTCATGTCATAGCAGAGAATCAGGCTTCACGTCACCCACCACTGGAACAGGCCACTGTCACACATTTAGGCCCCGGCACCCAGACAGAGGAGAGAGGTCCCGTAACAGAGAATCTGGCCTTATGTCAGCGCAGAATCTGTCTTCATGTCATAGCAGAGAATCAGGCTTCACGTCACCCACCACTGGAACAGGCCACTGTCACACATTTAGGCCCCGGCACCCAGGCAGAGGAGAGAGGTCCCGTAACAGAGAATCTGGCCTTATGTCAGCGCAGAATCTGTATTCATGTCATAGCAGAGAATCAGGCTTCACGTCACCCACCACTGGAACAGGCCACTGTCACACATTTAGGCCCCGGCACCCAGACAGAGGAGAGAGGTCCCGTAACAGAGAATCTGGCCTTATGTCAGCGCAGAATCTGTCTTCATGTCATAGCAGAGAATCAGGCTTCACGTCACCCACCACTGGAACAGGCCACTGTCACACATTTAGGCCCAGGCACCCAGACAGAGGAGAGAGGTCCCGTAACAGAGAATCTGGCCTTATGTCAGCGCAGAATCTGTCTTCATGTCATAGCAGAGAATCAGGCTTCACGTCACCCACCACTGGAACAGGCCACTGTCACACATTTAGGCCCGGCACCCAGGACAGAGGAGAGAGGTCCCGTAACAGAGAATCTGGCCTTATGTCAGCGCAGAATCTGTCTTCATGTCATAGCAGAGAATCAGGCTTCACGTCACCCACCACTGGAACAGGCCACTGTCACACATTTAGGCCCAGGCACCCAGGCAGAGGAGAGAGGTCCCGTAACAGAGAATCTGGCCTTATGTCAGCGCAGAATCTGTATTCATGTCATAGCAGAGAATCAGGCTTCACGTCACCCACCACTGGAACAGGCCACTGTCACACATTTAGGCCCAGGCACCCAGCAGAGGAGAGAGGTCCCGTAACAGAGAATCTGGCCTTATGTCAGCACAGAATCTGTCTTCATGTCATAGCAGAGAATCAGGCTTCACGTCACCCACCACTGGAACAGGCCACTGTCACACATTTAGGCCCCGGCACCCAGACAGAGGAGAGCGGTCCCGTAACAGAGAATCTGGCCTTATGTCAGCGCAGAATCTGTCTTCATGTCATAGCAGAGAATCAGGCTTCACGTCACCCACCACTGGAACAGGCCACTGTCACACATTTAGGCCCCGGCACCCAGACAGAGGAGAGCGGTCCCGTAACAGAGAATCTGGCCTTATGTCAGCGCAGAATCTGTCTTCATGTCATAGCAGAGAATCAGGCTTCACGTCACCCACCACTGGAACAGGCCACTGTCACACATTTAGGCCCAGGCACCCAGGCAGAGGAGAGCGGTCCCGTAACAGAGAATCTGGCCTTATGTCAGCGCAGAATCTGTATTCATGTCATAGCAGAGAATCAGGCTTCACGTCACCCACCACTGGAACAGGCCACTGTCACACATTTAGGCCCCGGCACCCAGACAGAGGAGAGGTTCATTCAACCTTTGGGTTGCCCCAGCAATATAATGGTAAAATGAAATTAAAAATAGTATTGAATGAGGAAGTGCCCTGGAGTAGAATAATATATTGTTAAGGGGAGTAGTTAATATCTAATCTGCACAAGGGATGGACAGGTCCTGTGGGATCCATGCCTGGTTCATTTTTATGAACGTCAGCTTGTCCACATTGGCTGTAGACAGGCGGCGCGTTTGTCTGTAATGACGCCCCCCTGCCGTGCTGAATACACGTTCAGACAAAACGCTGGGCCGCCGGGCAGGGCCAGCACCCTCCAAGCATAAAAAGGGCTAGCTCTGGGCCACGTGGACAAGTTGGAGGACCCAGAAGTTGAATGGGGGCCGAACCATCAGTCAGTACGTGGAGGGGTGTGCACAGGTACTGTTCCACCAAGTTAGTGATATGTTGCCTCCTGCTAACACGTTCCGTATCAGTGGTGGTGCACTTAGCTGTGGCGTGTTGACAAAAACTTTTCCACATCTCTGCCATGCTAACCCTGCCTCAGAGGAGCTGGGCGTGACACAGCTGCGTTGGCGACCTCTTGCTCCTCCTCTGCCTTCGCCTTGGGCTTCCACTGGTTCCCCTGTGACATTTGGAATGCTCTCAGTAGCGCGTCTACCAACGTGCGCTTGTACTCGCGCATCTTCTATCACGCTCCAGTGTAGGAAGTAAGGTGGGCACATTGTCTTTGTACCGGGGATCCAGCAGGGTGGCAACCCTGTAGTCTGCACACGTTAAAAGGTGGGCAACTCTGCTGTCGGTTGCGCAGGCACTGCAAGCATTTAGTCGCTCATGTGTGCCAGGGCTGCCCAGAGGTAAGGACAAGCTGTCCTCTGTGGGGAGGCTATCGTCATCGTCCTGTGTTTTCCCCCCAGCCACGCACCAGTGATGGGGCCCGAGCTGTCTTTGGGTGCCAGCCCCGCTGTGAACAATGCTTCTTCCTCATCCTCCTCCACCTCCTCCTCATCCTCTGTCCTCCAGTAGTGGGCCCTGTCTGGCCACATTTGTACCTGGCCTCTGGTGTTGCAAAAAACCTCCCTCTGAGTCACTTTGAAGAGACTGGCCTGAAAGTGCTAAAAATGACCCCTCTTTCCTCCTCTTCCTCCTGGGCCACCTCCTCTTCCATCATCGCCTTAAGTGTTTTCTCAAGGAGACATAGAAGTGGTATTGTAACGCTGATAACGGCGTCATCGCCACTGGCCATGTTGGTGGAGTACTCGAAACAGCGCAACAGGGCACACAGGTCTCGCATGGAGGCCCAGTCATTGGTGGTGAAGTGGGTCTGATCCGCAGTGCGACTGACCCGTGCGTGCTGCAGCTGAAACTCCACTATGGCCTGCTGCTGCTCGCACAGTCTGTCCAGCATATGCAAGGTGACCTGGTGGGCACGTCGCATATGAGGCGGTGAGCGGGAAGGCCGAAGTTACGCTGTAGCGCAGACAGGCGAGCAGCGGCAGGGTGTGAACGCCGGAAGCGCGAACAGACGGCCAGCACCTTATGCAGCAGCTCTGACATGTCGGGGTAGTTGCGAATGAACTTCTGCACCACCAAATTCAGCACATGCGCCAGGCAAGGGATGTGCGTCAAACCGGCTAGTCCCAGAGCTGCAACGAGATTTCGCCCATTATCGCACACCACCAGGCCGGGCTTGAGGCTCACCGGCAGCAACCCACTCGCGTCTGTTGTTCTATACCCCGCCACAACTCCTGTGCGGTGTGGGGCCTGTCCCCCAAACAAAATGAGTTTCAGAATGGCCTGCTGACGTTTACCCCGTGCTGTGCTGAAAGTTGGTGGTGAAGGTGTGTGGCTGACTGGATGAGCAGGTGGAAGAAGAGGAGGAGGAAGCTGAGTAGGAGGAGGAGGAGACAGGAGGCAAAGAATGTTGCCCTGCGATCCTTGGCGGCGGAAGGACGTGCGCCAAATAGCTCTCCGCCTGGGGGCCCAGCCGCCACTACATTTACCCAGTGTGCAGTTAGGGAGATATAGCGTCCCTGGCCGTGCTTACTGGTCCACGTATCTGTGGTTAGGTGGACCTTGCCACAGATGGCGTTGCGGCAGTGCACACTTGATTTTATCGGACACTTGTTTGTGCAGGGAAGGCACGGCTCTCTAGGAGAAGTAGTGGCGGCTGGGAACAACATACTGTGGGACAGCAAGTGACATGAGCTGTTTGAAGCTGTGTGTGTCCACCAGCCTAAATGACAGCATTTCATAGGCCAGTAGTTTAGAAATGCTGGCATTCAGGGCCAGGGATCGACGGGTGGCTAGGTGAGAAATTTACGCTTTCTCTCAAATGTTTGTGAGATGGAGAGCTGAACGCTGCCGTGTGACATGGTTGAGATGCTTGGTGACGCAGGTGGTGGTGTTGGTGGTACATCCCATGTTTGCTGGGCGGCAGGTGCCAACGTTCCTCCAGAGGCGGAGGAAGAGGCCGAGGCGGCGGCAGCAGCAGCAGAAGAGGCCGAGGCGGCAGCAGCAGAAGATGTAGCAGGGGGAGCCTGAGTGACTTCCTTGTTTTTAAGGTGTTTACTCCACTGCAGTTCATGCTTTGCATGCAGGTGCCTGGTCATGCAGGTTGTGCTAAGGTTCAGAAACGTTAATGCCTCGCTTCAGGCTCTGATGGCACAGCGTGCAAACCACTCGGGTCTTGTCGTCAGCACATTGTTTGAAGAAGTGCCATGCCAGGGAACTCCTTGAAGCTGCCTTTGGGGTGCTCGGTCCCAGATGGCGGCGGTCGTATCAGGCGAAGTCTCTTGCGCGGCGGGTGTTCTGATTTTTCGCAAGCTCCCCTCTTTTGCTACCGCTGTTGTCTCGGTCTCACCACTGCCTCTTCCTCCGAACTGTGAAAGTCAGTGGCACGACCTTCATTCCATGTGGGGTCTAGGACCTCATCGTCCCTGCATCGTCTCCACCCAGTCTTGATCCCTGACCTCCAGTTCAGTCTGCACACTGCAGAAAGACGCAGCAGTTGGCACCTGTGTTTCGTCATCATCACGAGACGTGCTGAGGTGGTATTCCCATGTCCTCATCATCAGGAAAAATAAGTGGTTGTGCGTTAGTGCATTCTATCTCTTCCACCCCTGGGGAAGGGCTAGGTGGATGCCTTGGGAAACCTGGCAGCAGAGTCTCCAACAGCATAAGAGACTGCTGCATAACTTGAGGCTCAGGACAGTTTCCCTGATTGCATGGGGGTGATGTGACAGACCGATGGGCTTGGTTTTCATGCGCCATCTGTGCGCTATCTAGAAGAAGACTGGGTGGGAGATAATGTGACGTGCTGGATCCACTGTCGCGGGCCACCCAATTGACTAATGCCTGTACCTGCTCTGGCCTAACCATTCCTTAGAACGGCATTGGGCCCCACCAAATATCGCTGTAAATTCTGCTGGCTACTGGGACCTGAGGGAAGTTGGTTTCACTAGGACGTGTGGCTGTGGCAGAACGGCCCACGTCCTCTCCCAGCACCAGAGGGGTCCACTAACACCACCACGACCATGTCCCACGTCGCGTCCCGTCCTTATTAGATGTTTTCCTCATTGTTTCCCGTTCACTCACAATTTTGAGAATGGCAAATTTGGAATGCTTTTTCAACCCAGAACAAAAAGTCTGCTTTTACGGTCACTACAAATAACTTGACCAGCTAAAACTGTGCAGATTTGGTGAATAGAGATGTGAGACCTGTTTTTTTTTTGCGCTGTGTGACAGTTATAGGTTTAATCACAGAATGACAACTTCTATCAGCACGCTAGCGTGTGTCTTAGGTTTTTCTGAATGACACTATCAATACCTTCAATGTAAGATTTTCTTTTTGGGATAGATTTCAAGTTGCCTCAAATACCACAAACTAGTTATTTTGAGAATGGCAAATTTGGGATGCTTTTTTTCAACCCAGAACAAAAGTCTGCTTTTAACGGTCACTACAAATAACTTGACCAGCTAAAACTGTGCCAGATTTGGTTGAATAGTGTTGTGAGACCTGTTTTTTTTTTTGCGCTGTGTGACAGTTATAGGTTTAATTCACAGAATGACACTTCTATCAGCACGCTAGCGTGTGTCTTAGGTTTTTCTGAATGACACTATCAATACCTTCAATGTAAGATTTTCTTTTTGGGATAGATTTCAAGTAGGCCTCAAATACCCACAAACTAGTTATTTTCAGAATGGGCAAATTTGGGAATGCTTTTTCAACCCAGAACAAAAAGTCTGCTTTGTAACGGTCTCTACATATTACTTGACCAGCTAAAACTGTGCAGATTTGGTTGAATAGAGATGTGAGACCTGTTTTTTTTTTGCGCTGTGTGACAGTTATAGGTTTAATCACAGAATGACACTTCTATCAGCACGCTAGCGTGTGTCTTAGGTTTTTCTGAATGACACTATCAATACCTTCAATGTAAGATTTTCTTTTTGCGGATAGATTTCAAGTAGGCCTCTAAATACCAACAAACTAGTTATTTTCGAGAATGGCAAATTTGGGATGCTTTTTCAACCCAGAACAAAAAGTCTGCTTTGACGGTCACTACAAATAACTTGACCAGCTAAAAACTGTGCAGATTTGGTTGAATAGAGATGTGAGACCTGTTTTTTTTTGCGCTGTGTGACAGTTATAGGTTTAATCACAGAATGACACTTCTATCAGCACGCTAGCGTGTGTCGTAGGTTTTTCTGAATGACACTATCAATACCTTCAATGTAAGATTTTCTTTTTGGGATAGATTTCAAGTAGGCCTCAAATACCACAAACTAGTTATTTTGAGAATGGCAAATTTGGGAATGCTTTTTCAACCCAGAACAAAAAGTCTGCTTTGACGGTCACTACAAATAACTTGACCAGCTAAAACTGTGCAGATTTGGTTGAATAGAGATGTGAGACCTGTTTTTTTTTGCGCTGTGTGACAGTTATAGGTTTAATCACAGAATGACACTTCTATCAGCACGCTAGCGTGTGTCTTAGGTTTTTCTGAATGACACTATCAATACCTTCAATGTAAGATTTTCTTTTTGGGATAGATTTCAAGTAGGCCTCAAATACCACAAACTAGTTATTTTCAGAATGGCAAATTTGGGAATGCTTTTTCAACCCAGAACAAAAAGTCTGCTTTTACGGTCACTACAAATAACTTGACCAGCTAAAACTGTGCAGATTTGGTTGAATAGAAATGTCAGGTCTATTTTTTAGGCGCTGGGTGACAGACTCAACTTGCCCCTGATGTAATATATGGCCAAAAAATAACCACACTGTTGATGGTTAAATGCACTTGGGTGACACAGGCTCAGCCTGCACCAGATGTAGTATACGGCCAAAAAATAACCAGACTGTTGATGGTTAAATGCACTTCTTTGACACAGGCTCAGCCTGCAGCTAATGTAGTATATGGCCAAAAAATAACCAGACTGTTGATGGTTAAATGCACTTCGGTGACACAGGCTCAGCCTGCAGCTGATGTAGGATATAGCACAAAATAACCACACTATCGATGGTTAAATACACTTGGTGATAGCTCGTGCTGGCGCACCACAAGTCACAAAATGGCCGCCGATCACCCCAGAAAAAAAGTGATCTAAAAACGCTCTGGGCAGCCTCAAAAAAGTGAGCAAGTCAATAATAGCACTTCAATGATCCACAGCTGCAGATCGATCACAGAATGAAGTCTTTTGGAGGAGTTAATCTGCCTAATCTCGCCCTAACGTCGCAGCTGCAACCTCTCCCTATACTGATCATAGCAGAGTGACGTGTGGCGCTACGTGACTCCAGCTTAAATAGAGGCTGGGTCACATGGTGCACTGGCCAATCACAGCCATGCCAATAGTAGGCATGGCTGTGATGGCCTCTTGGGCCAAGTAGTATGACGCTTGTTGATTGGCTGCTTTGCAGCCTTTCAAAAAGCGCCAAGAAAGCGCCGAACACCGAACCCGAACCCAGACTTTTTCGAAAATGTACTATACAGTTCGGGTTCGCTCATCCCTAGTTACAATGTTACACTGCCTAGTTTAGGTTCACACTGTCTAAAAATTTGACTGAATTAACAAATCTGTCCTATTATATTTTTATTTGGGGTTCAGGTGAATTTTTTTTTCCAAAAATGCTACTTGCACAGGTATGACAATTTTTATGTATTTTCCATTCATTTTTCACTATAGAACACATCTGCCTGTGGTATTCTCTTTGACTTTCTAAAGCATTTTTAGCACATGTATAAAAATCCTTGATTAAGGTGGTCTACTGAGTAAGGCTACTCTCACATGAGCATTTTTGCCGGATCCAGCATGTATAAGCAAAAACTGCTGCATCCATTATCAAACGGATCCGGTTGTATTATCTCTAAAATGACAAAGACGGATTCGGCATAAATACCATTGCAAGTCAATGGGCGCCAGATCCGTTTTCTTTCGTGTCTGTGAAAATAGATCCAGCACCATTGACTTACATTGTGTTTCATGCTGGATTTGTCTTGATCAGGACATAATCGCCGCATTAATGAATCCCCATTTCGAACCCTTAGAACCAAAGGCCTTTACCGGACTCATACCTTCATGATGGCTATATACCAGAATGTCTCGAAGGTTTTTTTCTCCTCTATAAGTAGTAGATGGGCAGGACGGTAAGTATTTGCGTAATGTATTATCCAAGTAAAATGTTACAATATTTTTGTAAAATTGTCGATATTAGCGGGTTGCATCAGAAGTAAGAAAGTGTCTGTCCACATTCAGTCTCCTTATGATAAGAATAAGTATACATCTAGTGGGTCCCTTGTCTGTACATGTATGCCGCTGATATTAATTTTTAATACTAATTGTGATGAATTAATAAAGGATATATTTTTTCATACTACTGTTGCACTGTGTTATTGTGGTTCTCATATTAGAGTGATTGATTGTTTCCAGCATACACAGTGGTGGTATTATATTTGGAGCCCTATGTTTAGAATGGGGAGGTTGATCAGTATCCCATGACGCACACAAAACGTTTTTGTGTGCGGCATGGGAATGAAATGAAACAGAACGGAATGCATTCTGATGCACTCCATTCAATTCAGTTTTGTCCCCATTGACAATGAATAAGGACAAAACTGAAGCGTTTTCCTTTAGTTTTGAGATCCTATGATGGATCCCAATACTGGAAAGAAAAATGCAGTTGGGAAAGTAGCCTAAAATGTGTCCGAATTAGATCTATTTCATCTAGTTTGTTTCAAAGCCAAGGTACCCAAAGTGTAGTTTTTGTTGATGTTTTTGATGAGTCTTTTTAACCAAAGCCAAGAGTGGATACCAAAGAGAGAAGCAGTCAGTGAGAAGTCTTTACATTTCATTCCTTTAAGAGCTACTCTTGGCTTTGTTAAAAACAAATAAAAATCATCAAAAACTGCCCTGCACGAACCTGGCCTACTAAATAATTGAGAAAAGGGTGTTTGCCAATATTAAGTGTCCTTTGAGCTTTGAGCATTACAGCTTATGGGATACTGCTGAAGACAAAGCTATCACTGCAATAAGGATATAAGATGAAAAATACATAAACATTTCCTTCTATAAAAAATTTTTACCTACAAAATAATTAATTTTCCTCTATTTTGCTACTTATAGTAACCCGCTAATGGAGGAATGAAAAATTAAAGTATATTTAAAAAGTTAAACTGGTGGAAAGCATTGCTGATGTTCAAGCTTTTCCTTCTGCTGCATAGTTTTATATATATATATATATATATATATATATATATATATTTTTTTTTTTTTTTTTTTTGCTTTGATATAAATGAATAAAGTTCCCTTTGAACTACAGGAGTCTGTTTTTTTGTATTTGACTCAACAGCATCCCACAGCCTGTTTAGAACGAATTTGAATTTGAAACTGTGATGAAAGTTCTGTTATCACATACTTTCCTTCAAACACATTGCAAAAGCCAGCAAGAATCTCAGCATTTCTTCTATTTCCACTATGCAGTCATCTACTTGTAAGATGCCTCGGAGCTATGGCACTAATTATACAAAATATACATAAATATTCCTATAAATTAATTTGGTTCTTAGCTTCTTAACAGTGGGGCAGATGGTGCCCTACGACAGTGTCACATTTTGTGCAACAAGAAGCAAAACTAACAGAACTGCTACAAAAACAATTAAAACAATCTGTAGAGTTGCAGAATTTTAGATCCCCAGGACAATAAATGTTTTGTGGTGACTTTTTTTCTGCCTAAAGAAATCACTTTTTCTAGTGTTACTGATGTATGGTTTGAAAATAACACTGGGCAAAAATCAAAATGGCCCCCCAGGTGGTTAAGAAATATTGGTCCTCAGTTGTCCTTTCTCAGCATCACTACTTTTTTTTTGTGGGAGCAAGTTATTGTAACCCACTGGCCATTCAACCCTCACTTATTTTTAAAGTTTCTATCACAGTCCAGGTTCATAGAACTGAACGTTGCATAATAAAAAATATAGCAGGTGCCATCCAAATTGATGTTTTCCTTTTTACTATACAGGGAGTGCAGAATTATTAGGCAAATTAGTATTTTGACCACATCATCCTCTTTATGCATGTTGTCTTACTCCAAGCTGTATAGGCTCGAAAGCCTACTACCAATTAAGCATATTAGGTGATGTGCATCTCTGTAATGAGAAGGGGTGTGGTCTAATGACATCAACACACTATATTAGGTGTGCATAATTATTAGGCAACTTCCTTTCATTGGCAAAATGGGTCAAAAGAAGGACTTGACAGGCTCAGAAAAGTCAAAAATAGTGAGATATCTTGCAGAGGGATGCAGCACTCTTAAAATTGCAAAGCTTCTGAAGCGTGATCATCGAACAATCAAGCGTTTCATTCAAAATAGTCAACAGGGTCGCAAGAAGCATGTGGAAAAACCAAGGCGCAAAATAACTGCCCATGAACTGAGAAAAGTCAAGCGTGCAGCTGCCAAGATGCCACTTGCCACCAGTTTGGCCATATTTCAGAGCTGCAACATCACTGGAGTGCCCAAAAGCACAAGGTGTGCAATACTCAGAGACATGGCCAAGGTAAGAAAGGCTGAAAGACGACCACCACTGAACAAGACACACAAGCTGAAACGTCAAGACTGGGCCAAGAAATATCTCAAGACTGATTTTTCTAAGGTTTTATGGACTGATGAAATGAGAGTCTTGATGGGCCAGATGGATGGGCCCGTGGCTGGATTGGTAAAGGGCAGAGAGCTCCAGGTGGAGGTGGAGTACTGGTTTGGGCTGGTATCATCAAAGATGAGCTTGTGGGGTCTTTTCGGGTTGAGGATGGAGTCAAGCTCAACTCCCAGTCCTACTGCCAGTTTCTGGAAGACACCTTCTTCAAGCAGTGGTACAGGGAGAAGTCTGCATCCTTCAAGAAAAACATGATTTTCATGCAGGACAATGCTCCATCACAAGCGTCCAAGTACTCCACAGCGTGGCTGGCAAGAAAGGGTATAAAAGAAGAAAATCTAATGACATGGCCTCCTTGTTCACCTGATCTGAACCCCATTGAGAACCTGTGGTCCATCATCAAATGTGAGATTTACAAGGAGGGAAAACAGTACACCTCTCTGAACAGTGTCTGGGAGGCTGTGGTTGCTGCTGCACGCAATGTTGATGGTGAACAGATCAAAACACTGACAGAATCCATGGATGGCAGGCTTTTGAGTGTCCTTGTAAAGAAAGGTGGCTATATTGGTCACTGATTTGTTTTTGTTTTGTTTTTGAATGTCAGAAATGTATATTTGTGAATGTTGAGATGTTATATTGGTTTCACTGGTAAAAATAAATAATTGAAATGGGTATATATTTGTTTTTTGTTAAGTTGCCTAATAATTATGCACAGTAATAGTCACCTGCACACACAGATATCCCCCTAAAATAGCTAAAACTAAAAACAAACTAAAAACTACTTCCAAAAATATTCAGCTTTGATATTAATGAGTTTTTTGGGTTCATTGAGAACATGGTTGTTGTTCAATAATAAAATTAATCCTCAAAAATACAACTTGCCTAATAATTCTGCACTCCCTGTATACCTAGTTCCAAAGAAGAGGTAACTACGGTATATTGCTTTGAAGAGCTTTTCTAGGACTTTTCTAGAACATTTGAATGCCACACCCTTGTGTGCAGTCTGTGCATGTATAAACCACAGAGGGGATGTGATGCTCGCTGGAGCACTGCAGCCCATTCATCCTGCTAACCGGCAAACAGAAATCCAGCACAATTCACACAATAGCAGTCTGGAGTCAGAGTCTGGATAGACAGAGCATTTCAGTATAAGGAATTTCAGGTTAAGAATCAGTATCATGTGCAGGAATGCATGACAGCTAAAGACAAACAGAATCCAATGGTTCTTATAGCAAATGAGGACACAGAAGAAATTAATATGTTACCAGTTATAGACAAGTCACATAGCCTTGTATAAAATGCTGCACTATTAGAAAGCCAGGAGTATAGGATGGACTAATGACAACAGTTTATTATACTTCTCACCAGGCAACTTTCAGGGCTGTAAAAGTTTTAATAATAAAAACAATATTTCCAGTCCGTAGTTAGATGAAATGTGCTGCGAGTCTCCAAAGTGATGTGGGTTTAATTCACACAGAGCGTTAATGGGTAAATGAGACCGCACGTGTTTAAATCCTCCCAAATACAGGTATGATCACTCTCACCACGCCAAGGAGAAACCAGGATCCTCAGACCTCCTTTTCTTTAAAACATCATGTGGAACATCAAAGTGCGCTGATAGTACAATTGCGCTGTTATACTCACAAGCGCATGCTTGTTACAGGCACATCAAGTGAATTCAAGTCTCCCTTTTTTCTTTAATATCAGCTCAAACGATATATCTTCCTAGGAAAAAGGTTGCTTTCATAGAGTACATTCTAGTATGAAGGCGTTCCCATGAGCACGGAAGTCGGCAGAAACGGCAACGGGCACTGACTGGAGAAGCCAGGAAGCCAGGAATCCTCAGAACAGGTAAGAACTACTTTTGGGAAGTGGGAAAGAAAAAAATATAACAATAAAAAAAAAAAAACGAATATTTGAAATAACGAATTTATAGCGCTATATTCAAAATATTCGCGAATTAGCAAAGTGCTGATATTCGCTAAAAAAAATCGCTATTCGAATATTCGCGCTCAACACTATTGTGTCAAAAAAGCAAAACGAAAATCCATATTCTTTTTATTCTTACATATATTGCTCTCACCTCTCTTTGTCATATCTTCTATCTCCCTTCTGCATTTTTACAGCTTCTCTTTTGCATATCCCTTCTCCACAAACCTAATTTCTATTATTTTACTCTGCTCTTTGAAAAACGCAGCGTCTGAACAGTTCCGGTGAGTTCTTCCTATCTGCCTCTTGGGGATGTTAGATAACCATGGGGCATAATGGCAACTGCTAGTGTCAATATAACCATTGACATCTGTCGGTTTGAAAAAGGTTTTGGTTTCAAGCTGGCAGTCTTCCAAATATATTGTTAGATTAAGAAAATTCACTGAAATGTTACTGGTAAATTTCAGATTCCACGTGTTCTTATTCAAGCTGGCTATGCACATTTCTAGTCCTTCCTTCTCTCCTTCCCAAATCAAGATACAATCATCAATATAATGTTTCCAGGTAAGTAACTTACCCAGTACCTGCATTTCTCCTATTTTGGGGCTAATGAACTCCTTTTCCCAGGCTGACATAAAAATGCTGCAGTTTTCAAAGAGCAGAGTAAAATAATAGAAAGTATGTTATTATTATTATCATTATTATTACTATTATTATCATTATTATCGCTATGATCCTGTTTGATACGGGATCCTAACCTGGTTCAATCAGTGATACTTACAGTCTCATCATGATTCCCCTGCCACTCAAATTATCTCATCCCCCTTGAGTTTAGATTACATCAGATCATTTCAACAATGTTCTCTAGATTAATTTTATTATTATATTGTCTATTGCCCTCGCACCTTTTTTATGAATTATACAAGTTTGTTTATTTTTGTATTCATTATTGTTCCTTTGCACTGCTATATGTTATACTATATGTCTTTTTTTAGACTTGAAAAAGGAGTACTCTCACTCCGAAACGTGTTGTAACCTGATCAAAATTAAAATCCTTTTTTATAAGACGTTATTCTTGGTTGTGGTTTTTCGCCAAGAGGTATCACATTGTGTACAACCTCAGTACACAACTTCTTATAGCACTCCATATCACTCCTTTGGAGAACTGGCAAATCCAAGGACTGAGATGATACCGGCAGCATCAACCCCCCGCCTTCGCGACTGTTGTGCCGACGCATGGACAACACCAGAAGGTGAGCATAAAAATTGACACAGCGTACACTCTAGATCTGGTACCCAAAACTTACTACCCTATGAGCGCCTTGTTTCCCGCTTCTTTTGCCAAATTTGCTGTATATTCCTGAAAGCTTCAGGACTAAGGACAACAAGGTTAACCTGGGCATATGGCGGCTCTATGTTCACCAAGACACACATAGCAGCGATACCTAGTGATACCTGGTGGTCCCTGCTATGGATTACTGTCTCCAAAGAATCCAACAACGCACTAAACTTGTTTTAACTTGGACAAACATTAACAGCGGTGATGAACCACCACCATCTGAAGACCTACCCACGGGAACAAAAATTATACTAGAGATCTACTCCATTTATTCTTTGGCCTAGAAAAACTATTGAAGGAAGAAATCCAACACCATATGGACTGGATGCTACTAGAAATTTATTTAAAGGAAGATCTTGTGCCTAGAGGCCTAGGATTAAGATTTAGGAGCAGTTTTGAGAATGATCCCATTTTTTCAAACGAATGGGACAAATACATGCTATTATGTGCACGGGGTATGCTGAATTTGCTTTATACCAAACGTAAAAAATATGTGATTCCCTTAAAACACAGATAGATGAGAAAGTGGCCTTCTTAGCCCAGTACGCAACACATAATGACTTCATTAAGTTTGATCTACTAATCACCACAAGGGTCCTTCAATATGAAAAATAAATATTTGAAACCAAATACACCAAACTAAAAAAAGACAGAACTGATTTTCGTACCAATAACATCAAGTTTTGGTTAAATAGATCAGACAACCAACATGAATCTGACCCGCGGAGCCAACGTAAACCTGACATGCACTCCTCTACAACAATGTCACACAACAAAGCTCGGTCCTCTTCCCATCTACACCAAACATCAACCAAATTCTCAGGTACACCTCAATCTGGTGGTCACCTACTGAATCCACCACCGAGACCAATACGCCCACATGACCAAGCCACAACCAGAAAATATTATCAAACGAACACATTTGTCAACAGTAACAGGTGGAAACCCCAAAACAGTCCTCACAACAAGGCAACCCATACTTCTAATCAGCCCCATAACTCTGTTTTTGGTACTCACATGCCCACTAACAGGTCTGGTTCACCTCCCATGATCCCCACCAGTTCCAACCCCAAATCTACCATTCTGGAATCCCCCAATCGAGGACCGCCATCCACCCAATGGTTCATTCCAAACAACCATCACTCCAAGTCCCCTCCCCTGGAGACCAATCACTCATCTATTAATCATCTCCATTTTCCACCGACCACCTTAATTTTCCCACCTTCATCTCAGCCACAGCCACCTACCCCCACTCTTTCATCTGCTTCCATCACCCAAACACATATTACACAATATGTGCCAAGCGACACCACATAATCACCATCTACAATACTAGCATTCAAGACATACCCATCCTCAAACACATCAGCCACCAGTCTTTTTTTTACCCCTACCAGGGGCCTTGACCCCAGAAGCAACCTATGCCCTACGGCAACCATAAGGGACCAAGGTAATCACGGACTACTTCCGTCCTGCCCCAACCAGGGGAACCAAAAGACAAATAAGCTCAGAAGAGGACAACGAGGCAGGAGAACAAGAACAAAAAAGACTACCAACTTCCCCAAAAACAGAGACACACAAGGTAAGCCACAAGAGGAACAAGAAGACACACTGGGTTAGAATTTTCAATCTTTCCTCACACTTACTTACTAAGGCAGAAACCAGCCAATTAAAAAAAAAGGCCCATCGTTTTGCCCCACCAGCAAATTCAACAAATTCGAATTATTTGTTGATCTAAACACTTACATCTGTAAATTAACACTAACTCAACATTTCGAGATCCAGGCCTCAAGACCCAAGATTCCACCGCAGGCAACATCAGATAATGTCACCATACAGTCTGATGTAGCCCCGGAAGCTATCAATACTAGGTTGAAACCCAAGTCTACGTTCAATCCCATACACCATAGGAAGGAGTCAAATTGAGGCATTTTCTGCCCTGGTCACAAAAAATCTCAGGACTATCAATAGAGGCCTAGAAATTTCGAATAACCTCAGCAAAGAAGAAAAGACGGCCTTAAAAAATCTTATGGCCAACGAGTCCCTTGTCATCAGGAATGCGGACAAGGAAGGCGGCATCGTGATCCAGGATAGAAGTGTTTACCTGTCTGAAGCACACAAAATTCGAAGTGATGAGGAGTATTATCAAATCCTAACAGAAAATCCATTAAGAGAAGATGCCAAAAAACTAACAGTCTTTTTGGAAACAGCCGAAACTCAGAAAATATTATCTAAAAATGAAAAAGAATACATCACCATAGAACATCCGAATCTGTCATTATTCTATCATCTACCTAAGATACACAAATCCATCACCAACCCACCAGGGAGACCAATCATCTCCTCTTTGACCTGTAATTTATCCCATTATATCGACATCTTACTGCAAAAATATGTCATACAACTACCATCATATCATATACCATGACCTGGATAAATGAGAACTTTCACAGACACATCATATCTAAAGTATTCAGCAGGCCTGATCACTCTTCTCAAGGGAATAGAATGGAAGGACTCTTACACCTGGGTCACACTAGACGTCTCATCCTTATATTCCAACATCCCACACACACAACAGGAATCAATGCCATACGGCATTTATTACAGCGAGACAAGAGCCTGCCGTGTTTGCAAAGCCAGTTTATACCGGAGGCTATAGATTTTATACTCAATCATAATGTTTTTAATCGCGTTACCGCCAGCACACCTTTATGGGAGTATTATAAAGAGGAAATCAGTGTGTAGTGCCACTTAAACTATTTCCCCTGTTACATTTTATATGAACTGTTGGAATCATGCATTATAATTAGAGCACACATGTAACTGACCCTCATGATGGAAGTCACAACAACGGAAGAATCGCACCAGAGTGTATCACAAAGCAGAGAAGGGGCGGACACGTATTTCTTGCAGTGCATTCAGAAGGACATATTGGAAACACTCAGTACTAAAGCACTTGAAACAAGGGTGACCCAATTGGCGGAAAAGGAGGTCCACCTGTATTGGACGGTCAGCTCCCTTAAGTCTTATAGGGATAGCAGCCGAGTACCACGTGGTCTACGTATATATAAAGAAATGTCACAGTAACAGGAAGACGTGGAATTTATGAATGAATGGCAACATACTGTGTACAGCTGCAATTTTCTCAGAAGATTTTAGAAACGGTGCTCAAAAGAAATGAGAAAGAGTACGCAATAATAAGTGAAGAACTATTAAAAGCAAAGAAAGTTTTACAGGCCCGGTTAACAGAAAATCAATTGCAAGTGTACACTAAACGCCTTGATAAAAAATTTATAGTGATTCAAGAAGACATAAAAGAGAAAAAGAGAGACAAATTCCTGAGAGACAAATAGGACTTTGACACAGGGAAGGTCTTTGATTGGAACCAGAGGAAACAAGAGCCAGAAAAAAAGTGACTATTGGACAACTAATTCCGATTATAGTGCTTCAGACGATCCACAATCTCAGGGCACGTCCAATACCACCAGTTTTAATCGGGGATAATACCCTTTAGAAGGGAAATCAGAAGGCGCCGACATACAAGGCAAAACAAATATTAAAAAAGGGTACAAACGCAAACCAGTCTCTTGGAGACAATAATTGAAGAGGACACCACATCACATAATTTGGTTATCAACCTGACCTGCTCTGAGCTACAACCAGGCTGTGAGAAGGTCCTCAACCGACTCTTAAGGAGTCTCCTAGCTAAATATGTAGAGCTAAATGTCTTGTCATTCAAGGTAGCTGAAAAACTAATACCCCTCTTTCCAAAAAAGCCCACTTGGTATTTTGTACCCAAGGTGCACAAGTCGCTGACTCGACCCCCGGGCAGACCCATTGTCTCGGGGATCGAGTCAGTGACTATGGTGCGAAATGCACCGTCTTATTTGAGGGACACTGCCAATTTGCTCGTGGCACTGCAGCCCGTGCAGCGGCAGGATAATTTTCGATTAGTGTCCCTTCATGTTGAAAGCCTGTACAGACACATCCCGCAGGATGAAGGCATGAAAGCCGTCATAGAAGTTCTGGGCAATACAGATAAATGTGAGGTCTTTAGGGATTTCATTAGCGATGCCCTTAGTCTGGTTCTTAAACATAATGCCTTCATGTTTGGGGATGCGTGGTACAGGCAAAAGTTTGGTACAGCAATGGGCACGCCAGTCGCAAGTCCATTCGCAAATCTGTACCTCGCTAGGTTCGAGGACAAATACATCTACTCAGTCACTAACCCTTTTCTCCTGTACATACAAACATACCATAGATTTGTAGACAACATATTTATAATATGGTCGGACACGGAAACTACCTTTAAACAGTTTGTTGAGCATCTCAACCAGACAAATGATATGAATATGGTGTTTACATATAAGTTTGGAGACCTGCAGCTTGAATTTTTAGATGTACTCATATCTGCTAGGGACGGCGAGCTGGTGACTGAGGGATATTGCAAACCCACAGCCACCAACTCGCTGTTACACTATTCTAGTTACCATCTGCAGTTCCTTATGTACAATTTGTCAGGTTGAGACGCATCAACAAAAGGGATGAAGATTACAGGAAGCAGGCTCTGGATTTGATAAATCGCCTATTATCCAGAGGGTACCCTAGTAGTCTATTAAATAACGCAATGATAAGAGTTGCTCATTCAGAAATTAAAATTAGAACAGGCTGAAAAAAAGATAGTAACACAGAGGAACAAAAACCCTTGCGTGCTTTGCTTTAAGTTTAGCCTTCTAGCTAACCAGATTTGGAAACTGGGATTTGTTGGAGAACGACGAGAGTCTAGGTGATATCAGAGGCACTCGTCCTATGGTAACATTTAAGAAGTTTCATACACTAAAGGACAGATTAGTTCGTAGCCGTTTTCTAGAGAAAAAATCTGAAACTTGGTTGCGGGGGTGGCGTCCCACGGGAAATCGCCATTGTGGAAATTGCCCCTGCTGCAGGTTTAATCCACAGTGGGAAACCTTGGTATTCGGGGGTCTACAATATACGGTGGATACTCTGATTACCTGTAAAAGTAAATTCGTAGTCTACCTCATACTATGCACATGCGGCAGGTTCTATATTGGTAAAACGATAAGGAGTCTGAATGAGATAATAAAGGAACATCTTGCCTCTCTCACCTCTGAGAAGGGCTGTCCGCGCCTCATACATAATGTAAAACATGATCATAGAGGGAGAAGTGAAGTACTCAGGTTCGCAGGTATCGAGATCGTTAAGAATCCGCCCCAGGGCGGAGACAGGCATCGGGAGCTACTTAGAAGAGAAAGCAGGTGGATACTGTGCCCCGATGCCATGGGACATCGAGAAAATATGAGAAAATATATATAGGAGTGTTCTTGTAGGGATGTTCTTTGTTTGTGTTTCTTTGTATGTCTTGATGTTTTTTGGTTTTAAGTAAAATACAGACAGTCTCTGTATGGTGAGCACCCCTTTGACCGCAGTATGACCTCACAGGTGAGCGCCATGTTTGAGCGCCGCCCAGTGATGTCAGACAAGGGGTGTGCGCACAGGTATGTAAGCAGGCATCTTTTTGCCGCTTGTTATGCTGGCCCGACGAAGCGTTGTATGAGCGAAACGGCCGTCGCCACTATTCCTTTGCACTGCAAGCACGTCATGTCCACCTGCTGCCGTCTGTGTTCTTTTATACTTTACCCTTACTGTGGAATCAATAAAGAAGAACTGCAACTAATGGTGAGTGCCACTGAACCTTTTTGCTTTTTCTCAAAGCAGCACATAATGTTTTTACCTTTGAAAATAAAATATATAAACAGACAAAAGGGATCGCGATAGGGACACACTTCACACCGAGCTTCACAAATTTATATATGAGAGTATTTGAGGAGCAATTCATCTATAATGAACACCCATAGAAAAACAAATTGATATTCTACAGACATTATATTGATGACCTACTATTCATTTGGGACGGGAGTTTGAACGACGTTAAAAAATTCACTGCTCACTTGAACAATAACGATTTCAACCTCACATTTATGGACAACTATTCCAAAACATCCATTGAATATTTAGATCTGGTACTCTCCTCCAAGGAAAACTCTATAGAAACCAATACTTTTTTCAAAAAAGTGGATGGGAATAGTTATTTAGATTACCAGAGTGCACATCACAAAAAAATGGAAGAACAATGTCCCATTTAGTCAGTTTAAACGTATTTGCAGAAACTGTACTAATGATGAGGATTTCAAGCAACAAAGTCAGGTCATCAAAAATAGATTCCAAAACAAAGGGTATCCTAGTGGAGTCATTAAGGCAGCCCTCCAGCGAACACAAGAATACACCCAAGAAAAATACCTGTCTTCAGAAATCGAAGAAACAGACTCAAAAACCAAGAAACACCAAACCTCCTTCATCACTACATACAATATCAATCATAACGTCTTGCGGAATATCTTCCGAAAGCATTGGCCCATCTTACAAGCAGATCCATTTAAAAAAGAACATATTCAACCTTGGCCTCAAATAACCTTCAGAAGGGCCCAAACCCTCAAGAACTTCATCTCTCCCAGTCGATTACGGTCTCTAAAAAAGCAAACATCTCCTACCGTGACCTTGTTCCCCCAAGTCCTTGGGAGCTACAAGTGCGGACACCGCTGATGCAAATGCTGTTGCAACATCTCCTCCCGGGTCACCAGATTCTCAAGTAATATCACCGGAGAACAATTCGAAATCAAAAGTTTCCTAAATTGCTTATCATTAGGGTTGAGCGAACCCGAACTGTAAAGTTTGGGTTCGTACCACACTTTAGGATTTTTGGACCTGGACCCAAACCCGAACATTTCAGTAAAAGTTTGGGTTTGGGTTCGGTGTTCGGCAAATTAATGGCGCTTTTTGAAAGGCTGCAGAGCAGCCAATCAACAAGTGTTTAACTAGTGTGCCCTTAGAAGCCATTACAGCCATGCCTACTAATGGCATGGCTATGATTGGCCAGTGCAGCATGTGACCCAGCCTCTATATAAGCTGGATTCACGTAGTGCTGCACGTCACTCTGCTCTGATTAGTGTAGGGATAGGATGCTAATGTTTTGAGGGAGAAAATAGGACAGAATCTTCAATCAGAAGTGCTTGTTAACTCAGCGATCTACCTAGATTTTTTTTGTGGGTGCAGTGCACAATATTTTTGCCCTGCCCTGAGCCCAGTGACCCAGAAAAAATAACTTTTATCCGTCTGTTAGTTAGGTAGGCAGCGGCAGCCATTTTATGCAAGTTCTGTGCAACAGCACAGCATATGTGCATTTGTGACAGTCAAATAAAATCTTGAACTACTGCAAGTATATTCTGGGTTTAAAAAAATCACCCATTTTTGGAAAGACCCTACATCTGTGGCATTTGCAGCATTAGTCAGTGTGCAATTAAAGCTAGAAATACAGAAATAATTTTCTGGGTTTTAAAAAACACCCTTTTTTGGGCAAAATACTCAATTTTACAGCCCGTGCTGCATCTGTCAGTGTGAAATTCAAGCGTTATATACTGCTGTCATATTCTGTAATTTAAAAAAACACCCATTTTGGGCAAACTACTTAATTTGCGGCCTTGTCTGCATCTTTCAGTGTGAAATTCAAGCGTTATATACTGCTGTCATAATCTGTTATTAAAAAAAACCACCCATTTTGGGCAAATTACTTAATATTTTAGCCTTTGCTGCATCTGTGATTGTTAAAAATCAGCTTGAAATACTTTCAATTTTCTGAGTTTTAAAAAACACCCATTTTTGGCAATACCCTCCATCTGGGGCCTCTGCCACATTAGTCAGTGTGCAATTTAAGCTAGAAATACAGCAATAATTTTCTGGGTTTTATAAAAACACCCTTTTTGGGCAAAATACTAAATTTTACAGCCCTTGCTGCATCTGTCAGTGTGAAATTCAAGCGTTATATACTGCTGTCATATTCTGTTATTAAAAAAACACCCATTTTGGGCAAAATACTTAATTTGCGGCCTTGTCTGCATATGTCAGTGTGAGATACACGCTTTAGATACTGCTGTGCAATTCTGTTATTTAAAAAAAACAAAAATTTTGGGCAAAATACTTATTTGCGGCCTTGTCTGCATCTGTCAGTGTGAAATTCAAGCGTTATATACTGCTATCATATTTTGTTATTAAAAAAACACCCATTTTGGGCAAAGTACTTAATATTGCAGCCTTTTCTGCATCTGTGATTGTTAAAAACAAGCTTGAGATACTTCAATAATTTTCTGGGTTTTAACCCCTTAAGGACTCGGCCCTATTTCACCTTCTGGACTTGGCCATTTTTTGCAAATCTGACCAGTGTCACTTTAAGTGCTGATAACTTTAAAACGCTTTGACTTATCCAGGTCATTCTGAGATAGTTTTTTCGTCACATATTGTACTTCATGGCACTGGTAAAATGAAGTCAAAAAAATTCCTATTTATTTATAAAAAAATACCAAATTTACCAAAAATTTGTAAAACATAGCAAATTTCCAAGTTTAAATTTCTCTACTTCTATAATACATAGTAATACCTCAAAAAATAGTTATTACTTTACATTCTCCATGTCTACTTCATGTTTAGATAATTTTGGGAAGGATATTTTATTTTTTGGGGATGTTACAAGGCTTAGAAGTTTAGAAGCAAATCTTGAAATTTTTCAGAAATTTTCAAAAACCCTGTTTTTAGGGACCAGTTCAGGTCTGAAGTCACTTTGCGAGACTTACATAATAGAAACCACCCAAAAATTACCCCATTCTATAAACTACACCCCTCAAGGTATTCAAAACTGATTTTACAAACTTTGTTAACCCTTTAGGTGTTCCACAAGAATTAATGGAAAATAGAGATAGCAAGCAAGGGTTAACAGCCAAACCAAACTCAATATCTATGGCCCTGATTCTGTAGTTTACAGAAACACCCCATATGTGGTCGTAAACCGCTGTACGGGCACACGGCAGGGCACAGAAGGAAAGGAATGCCATACGGTTTTTGGAAGGCAGGTTTTGCTAGACTGTTTTTTTTGACACCATGTCCCATTTGAAGCCCCCCTGATGCACCCCTAGAGTTGAAAAAAACGCCAAAACAGTGACCCCATTTTAGAAACTACGGGATAGGGTTGCAGTATTGTTGGTACTAGTTTAGGGTACATATGATTTTTGGTTGCTCTATATTACACTTTTTGTGAGGCAAGGTAAAAAGAAATAGCTTGTAACGGGGTTCCGAAGGTGCACTCGGTCTCCCATTAGCCGCAGACCTGCTGCTTAGCTTCTGGAGCTAGGATCTGTGTTTGACCTCGTTCCCAGGGCGGTTTTGCTAGCTGGGAGGCCTAGGTCGCATTAGGTCTGAACAACATCTGGCACCGGTATCCACCCCAACAGATAAGTTGTTTGTTCCCGTACAATTTCGTCTTCAGCTGTTGGGTGAGTGTCACGATTCTGCTTTTTGTGGACATCCGGGTGTTGAGGGCACTAAGGATCTGGTTTCTAGATCTTATTGGTGGCCCACTCTAACTAGGGATGTCAAGTCCTACGTGTCAGCCTGTGAGGTTTGTGCCAGGTCCAAGACACCTAGGACTCGCCCTGCTGGTAACCTACGACCCCTACCCATTCCCAGTAGACCCTGGTCCCATATCTTGATGGACTTTATAACTGACCTACCGCCGGCGGAGGGTAAGACTGTAGTTTGGGTAGTGGTCGATAGGTTTAGCAAGATGGTCCATTTCATTCCCTTGTCTAAACTCCCGAATGCCAAAACCCTGGCGTCTATTTTTGTGAAAGAAGTTGTTCGATTGCATGGTATCCCGGAAAATATTGTTTCTGACAGGGGTGTGCAGTTTGTGTCCAAATTCTGGAGGGCCTTCTGTCAAAAATGTCAAATTTCATTGTCTTTTTCCTCTGCCTACCATCCTGAGAGTAATGGGCAGACTGAACGCCTTAATCAGTCTGTGGAACAATTCTTGAGGTTGTATGTTGCTGATGACCAGCAGTTATGGGTGAAATTTCTTCCATTGGCTGAATTTGCTTTGAATAACCGTGTCAATTCTTCTGCTGGGGTTTCACCTTTCTTTTGTAACCATGGTTTCCATCCTCGTTTTCATTCTGGGTCATCCGTCTCCTCCTCTAACCCTGAGGCGGATAGGCTCTCCTCTGAACTGTGCACAGTTTGGGCCCGGGTTCAATCAAACTTAGAAAAGGCTCAAAGTTCTCAGAAACTCAAGGCCGATAGGAGACGTTCAAGGGGGGTGAATTTTCAGATTGGGGATAAGGTATGGTTGTCCTCCAAGAATCTTTCTCTTAAGGTAGATTCTAAAAAGTTTGCTCCTCGTTTTATTGGACCATTTAAGATCACGGAGGTGATTAACCCGGTATAATTTAGGTTGGAGCTGTCCGAGTCATTCCACATTCATAATGTGTTCCATAAATCTCTGCTTAAAAAATATTTTGAACCGGTAGTACCATCGAAAGCCTCGCCTCTGCCGGTTCTTGTTAATGATGCTGTCGAGTATGTGGTGTCTAAAATAGTGGATGTCAGGAAGGTGCGTAATTCCTTGCAGTACCTGATTCACTGGAAGGGGTATGGACCTGAAGAGAGATCTTGGGTACCTGCCAGGGAGGTTCATGTTCCTAGACTTGTTCGAAAATTTCATTTAGAACACCCTGAAAAGCCATCGCCTGAAGTCTTGGGTCCGGTGGCTCCTCGTAAAAGGGGGGGTACTGTAACGGGGTTATGAAGGTGCACTCGATCTCCCATTAGCCGCAGACCTGCTGCTTAGCTTCTGGAGCGAGGATCTGTGTTTGACCTCGTTCCCAGGGCGGCTTTGCTAGCTGGAAGGCCCCCTGCTCCTAAGTCTGCCTTGAGCGCCGAGCTGATCACTCGGTGCTCGACTGGTTGGTCTGTCGGTCATGTGACGCTGGGCACATCACATGACCTTCACTCCCCACTATAAATACAGGCAGCCTGCTGGTCACAGGTTGCCTGTTAATTTAGGTTCCACCTGTGACTTTGTCTTCCTGGCGTACTTACCTCCTGCTGAATTCCTGACGATCCTCTGCCTGCTCCTTGTGTACTTTGCTGCTCTCCTGGTATTCTGACCCCGGCCTCCTCCTGACGATCCTCTGCTGACTCCTTTGGTACTTCATGACTCTTCTGGTATTTATGACCCCGGCTTCTCCTGACAATTCTCTGCTTGCTTCATTTGTACTTTGTAGCTTTCCTGGTATTGACTCGGTCCGTTAACGTTCTGTTGTTTGTCTGTCTGTCATCCCTGCACTTATTCCAAGCTAGGGATTGCCGTCCAGTTGTCCCCTGTCATTAGGACTCGCGAGGCAAGTAGGCAGGGCCAGGGGTAAGGGTGGAGCGCAGTGGTCACTTCCCTTCCCCCTGTGTGTGTGTGTACGCGACCGTTACATAGCTGTTTTGGAACCGTTATTATTTTTTGTTATTTACAACATTTGTCTGACAGGTTAGATCATGTGATTTTTTTATAGACCAAGTTGTCACGGACCCTGCTATACCTAATATGTATACTTTTTTTTATTTATGTAAGTTTTACACAATGATTTCATTTTTGAAGCAAAAAAAAATCATGTTTTAGTGTTTCCATAGTCTGAGAGCCATAATTTTTTCAGTTTTTGGCCGATTACCTTGGGTAGGGTATGGTTTTTGCGGGATGAGATGACGGTTTTATTGGCACTATTTTGGGGTGCGTGTGACTTTTTGATCGCTTGCTATTACACTTTTTGTGATGTAAGGTGACATAAAATGGTTTATTTAGTACAGTTTTTATTTTTAATTTTTTACAGTGTTCATCTCAGGGGTTAGGTCATGTGGTCATGTGATATTTTTATGGAGCCGGTCGATACGCGGCAATACCTAATATGTATACTTTTTTTTATTTATGTAAGTTTTACGCAATAATATCATTTTTGAAACAAAAAAAAATCATGTTTTAGTGTCTCCATATTCTGAAAGCCATAGTTTTTTCAGTTCTTGGGCGATTATCTTAGGTAGGGTCTCATTTTTTGCGTGATGAGATTACGGTTTGATTGGCACTATTTTGGGGTGCATATGACTTTTTGATCGCTTGCTATTACACTTTTTGTGATGTAAGGTGACAAAAAATGGTTTATTTAGCACAGTTTATATTTTTTATTTTTTACGATGTTCATCTCAGGGGTTAGGTCATGTGATATTTTTATAGAGCCGGTCGATACGGACGCGGTGATACCTCATATGTATACTTTTTTTTATTTATGTAAGTTTTACACAATAACAGCTTTTTTAAAACAAAAATAATGATGTTTTAGTGTCTCCATATTCTGAGCCATAGTTTTTTTTTTTTTGGGCGATTGTCTCAGGTAGGGGCTCATTTTTTGCGGGATGAGGTGACTGTTAGATTGGTACTATTTTGGTGGGCAAACGCCTTTTTGATCGCTTGCTGTTGTACTTTTTGTGATGTAAGGTGACAAAAAAATGGTTTATTTAGCACAGTTTTTATTTTTTATTTTTTACGGTGTTCATCTGAGGTCATGTGATATTTTTATAGAGTCGGTCGATACCGACACGGCGATACCTAATATGTATACTTTTTTTTCTCCCCTATTATTTACCAATTTTTTTTAACTTTATTAGGGGAAAATGCCGTTTTTATTTTTACTTGAAACTTAAAATTTTTGGGGGGGAAAACTTTATTTTTCAACTTTTTTTTCACTTTATTTTTTGTCCCAATTTGGGACTTGAACTTTTGGGGGTCTAATCCCCTTTACAATGCATTCCAATACTTGTTTATTGGAATGCATTGGCTGTATGAGTAATACTGTGTGTATTACTCCTACAGCATCCGGCCTGTGAGATCCAGGGGGCTGGATCTCACAGGCTCGTTACCGGAAGGCAGCGCGATTCCTTCCTTAGACATCACGCTGCCTTCCAGGGCATCAGGTCCCCCCTACAGCCGCATGGGGACCCGATGGCACCGCCGCCCGCCGCTGCCACACCAGATAAAAGCCAATCGCCGACACGGGGGAGGTCACGGGACCCCCCCGGCGTTGTGACAGGATGCCCGCTGAATGATTTCAGTGGACATGCTGTTCCGATTAACCCCCGCTGCGCCGCAATCGCGTTTTAAAGTTAGGACGTACCGGTACGCCCTGGGTCCTTAAGGACTCGGGAAACAGGGCGTACCGGTACGCCCTAAGTCCCTAAGGTGTTAAAAAACACCAATGTTTGGCAATACCCATTTGAGGCCTCTGCCGCATTAGTTAGTGGGCAATTTAAGCTAAAAATACAGCAACAATTTTCTGGGTTTTAAAAAACACCCTTTTTGGGCAAAATACTCAATTTTACAGCCCTTGCTGCATCTGTCAGTGTGAAATTCAAGCGTTATATACTGCTGTCATATTCTGTTATTAAAAAAACACCCTTTTTGGGCAAAATACTTAATTTGCGGCCTTGTCTGGATCTTTCAGTGTGAAATTCAAGCGTTATTTACTGCTGTCATAATCTGTAAGTAAAAAAACACCCATTTTGGGCAAAGTAATTAATATTGCAGCCCTTGCTGCATCTGTGATTGTTAAAAACAAGCTTGAAATACTTCAATAATTTTCTGGGTTTTAAAAAACACCCATTTTTGCCAATACCCTCCATCTGAGGCTTTTGCCACATTAGTCAGTGTGCAATTTAAAGGATAACTGTCATATATATTTTTTTGGGAGTATTGGATTGTGGTGATTAATATCACCTTGGTGGCCCTATTTAAACTTTTCACTGTGTATTCAATTACCCCTTAATTCCACATTTTTGTTCCCTGTACTGCCTATTTTTACCTGTGCTTAAAATAGGGTTGCTAGGCATGGTCCGTCTATCTGTTGATAGACGGAGCACGCAGAAGCAGGCTGCGTGCAGGCTCACATTACTGACAGCCAGGGACTGTAAGTAAATGATTACAGCCAGGTCCTTCCCAGCAGCTGATAACAGTGCCTGGGCTGTGTGCACTTCTACCTGTCCCTGTGCTTGGCAGACGCTCCCTCACTCAGCAGAGCTGGAGAATTCAGAGTTGGAGCAGCGCACACCAGGGAAGGGAGATCTGCCATCTGCTCAGTGTATAAATTAAAGCAACATGTGGTAAGAGGACCCCTTTGTGCTGCAGGATATTAACCCTTTAGGGGAAAGAGCTCTGGTTACTGACACTTTTGGGGGGCTATTGTTACTGGCTAGTGCATGTAAGGAGCTGAATGCATTGTGGGTAGTGAGGGCAGGCGGGATTAGCCTCAGGGTGAGGGCAGTGGCGGCCATCTAAACTGAATAGTGAAATTGCAGTTTTATGCAGACTGGTTGCTAAGGGCTGAATCTTATTAAATATGGGGTAAGTCAGTCTAATAGTAACTGATTTTGGAATATCATGTTATTAGTAACTACATATATGAAAATTGAAATTAGGGTCTAAATGTGACAGTTATCCTTTAAGCTAGAAATACAGCAATAATTTTCTGGGTTTTAAAAAACACCCTTTTTAGGCAAAATAATCATTTTTACAGCCCTTGCTGCATCTGTCAGTGTGAAATTCAAGCGATTTATTGTCACAACCAGACAGCTGAGAAGCTCTGACAGGAGCCTTCCAGATCCTCCTCCTTGAGTTTCTTTGTTTTGGTTTCAGTTCCTCATCTCGTTAGTCTATCTCAGCTGTCATGCATTTGGACTGATTGCTTCCCTTTAAGTTCCTCCCCATAATGCAGTAGTGTGCGGCTTATACAACTTCCTGGAGTGTGCGCGCATGCTGTTCCTATTTCCCAGTCCTCTGCAAGATAAGTGCTGCTCCTTTATTTGTGATTTTCTGTCTGCTGGATTTCAGGAGACCCTGACTCCCTCCGTGTCTAGTGTAGGGAGCCGGTGGTCGTGTCCCCTCACTATTGTATGGTCTTCAGGTATTAGATAGCCGAGGTACGTGGATATGCGCCCATCCACCTTTGGGGTGTTCGCATAGGCTGAGCAGTCAGGGAGAGTGGCAGGTCTCATGCAGGGGTCTCCCTTTTGTTCCTTAGTTGTGGATCCAGTGAGTCATTGAATATATTGCATTGTCTTGTTTCCTGTACACCATCCGTGACATTTATACTGCTGTTATATTCTGTTATTAAAAAAACACCCATTTTGGGCAAAATACGGAATTTGCGGCCTTATCTGCATCTGTCAGTGTGAGATACACGTTTTAGATACTGCTATACTATTCTGTTATTAAAAAAACACCCAATTTGTGCAAAATACTTAATTTGGGGCCTTGTCTGCATCTGTCAGTGTGAGATTCAAGCGCTATAGACTGCTGTCATAATCTGTTATTAAGAAAACACCCATTTTGCGCAAAGTACTTAATATTGCAGCTTTTTCTGCATCTGTGATTGTTAAAAAACAAGCTTGAAATACTTCAATAATTTTCTGTGTTAAAAAAAAAACACCTATTTTTGGCAATATCCTCCATCTGGGGCCTCTGCTGCATTAGTCAGTGTGCAATTTAAGCTAGAGATACAGCAATAATTTTCTGGGTTTTAAAAAACACAGTTTTTAGGCAAAATACTAAATTTTACAGCCCTTGCTGCATCTGTCAGTGTGAAATTCAAGCGTTATATACTGCTGTCATATTCTGTTATTAAAAAAAGGCCCATTTTGGGCAAAATACTTAATTTGCGGCCTTGTCTGCATCTGTCAGTGTGAGATACAAGCTTTAGATACTGCTGTGTTATTCTGTTATTAAAATACTTAAAGGGAATCTGTCACCAGCATATTAGCAAATTTTTTTTTTCATGAATCCATGTGTAATAAAGTACCTTATATCCAGATGTCTTGTTCTTTTTATTGTGAGTCTTGTCATTTCTTCATAAAAACGCTTCTTATGATATGCAAATCAAGCTGTAAGGAGCCCAGAGGGGCGTTATTCTTTCTCCACGATGCCCAGGAACGCCCCTCTGAAGTGCCGTGCCTGCCGAAATTTGAAAACGAATACCTCCTACAAGTTCAGCTAAATCGCCTCCCAGAGGCGCGGCTGAGTGCTCAAACCCCCTCCCCACCAGCGCCGCGCTCTGCGGCAAACACCCCGAACCTCCTCTCGGCGCATCCTAAATCCCGCCCAGGCGCAGTGGCGGCGATTTCCTGCGCCTGCGCAATGATAAAAAGACTGAGGGCAACAGCTTCAACAGCGTCACTGGGCATGCGCCGGTCACAGTGACGCTGTTGCCCTCAGTCTTTTTATCATTGCGCAGGCGCAGGAAATCGCCGGCACTGCGCCTGCGCGGGATTTAGGATGCGCCGAGAGGAGGTTCGAGGTGTTTGCCGCAGAGCGCGGCGCTGGGGGGGAGGGGGTTTGAGCACTCAGCCGCGCCTCTGGGAGGCGATTTAGCTGAACTTGTAGGAGGTATTCGTTTTCAAATTTCGGCGGGCACGGCACTTCAGAGGGGCATTCCTGGGCATCGTGGAGAAAGAATAACGCCCCTCTGGGCTCCTTACAGCTTGATTTGCATATCATAAGAAGCGTTTTTATGAAGAAATGACAAGACTCACAATAAAAAGAACAAGACATCTGGATATAAGGTACTTTATTACACATGGATTCATGAAAAAAAAATTTTGCTAATATGCTGGTGACAGATTCCCTTTAATTTACAGCCTTGTCTGCATCTGTCAGTGTGAGATACACGGTTTAGATACTACTGTACTATTCTGATTTTAAAAAAACACCCATTTTGGACAAAATACATAATTTGCGGCCTTGTCTGCATCTGTCAGTGTAAAATTCAAGCGTTATATACTGCTGTCATATTCTGTTATTAAAAAATCACCCATTTTGGGCAAAGTACTTAATATTGCAGCCTTTGCTGCATCTGTGATTGTAAAAACAAGCTTGAAATACTTCAATAATTTTCTGGGTTTTAAAAAACACCCATTTTTGGCAATACCCTCCATCTGGGGTCTCTGCTGCATTAGTTAGTGTGCAATTTAAGCTAGAAATACAGCAATAATTTTCTAGGTTTTAAAAAACAACCCTTTTGGGCAAAATACAAAATTTTACATCCCTTGCTGCATCTGTCAGTGTGAAATTCAAGCGTTATATACTGCTGTCATATTCTGTTATTAAAAAAACACCCATTTTGGGCAAAAAACTAAATTTGCGGCCTTATCTGCATCTGTCAGTGTGAGATACAAGCTTGAAATACAGCAAAAATATTCTGGGTTAAAAAAAATATGATTTTGGGCAAAGTACTTAAAATTGCAGCCCTTGCTGCATTTGTCATTGTGAGATACAAGCGTTAGATACTGGTGTTCTTTTCTGTTATTAAAAAAACATCAATTTTGGGCAAAAAAATAAATTTTTGGCCTTGTCTGCATCTGTCAGCGTGAGATACAATCTTAAAATACAGCAATAATATTCTGGGTTTAAAAGAAAAACATTTTGGGCAAAGTACTTAATATTTCTACTCTTGCTGCATTTGTCAGTGTGAAAATCAAGCATTATATACTGCTGTCATATTCTGTTATTAAAAATAACATAACATTTTGGGCAAAGTACTTAATACTGCAGCCCTTGCTGCATTTTTTATTGT
Source organism: Bufo bufo (assembly GCF_905171765.1). NCBI lineage: Eukaryota > Metazoa > Chordata > Amphibia > Anura > Bufonidae > Bufo > Bufo bufo. The sequence goes on along the minus strand of NC_053392.1, from coordinate 110,945,294 downwards.
GAGATACACACTTTAGATACTGGTTTTCTATTCTGTTATTAAAAAAGCACCTATTTTGGGCAAAAAAAAAAAATTGCGGCCTTATCTGCATCTGTCAGTGTGAGATTCAATCTTGAAATACAGCAATAATATTTTGGGTTTAAAAGAAAAACATTTTGGGCAAAGTACTTAATACTGCAGCCCTTGCTGCATTTGTCATTGAGAGATACACGCTTTAGATACTGGTGTTCTATTCTGTTATTAAAAAAACACCCTTTTTGGGCAAAATACTTAATTTGCGGCCTTGTCTGCATCTGTCAGAGTGAAATTCAAGCGTTATATACTGCTGTCATAATCTGTTATTAAAAAAAACACTAATTTGGGCCAAAGTACTTAAAATTGCAGCCCTTGCTGCATTTGTCATTGTGAGATACAAGCGTTAGATACTGGTGTTCTTTTCTGTTATTAAAAAAACATCCATTTTGGGCAAAACAATACATTTTTGGCCTTGTCTGCATCTGTCAGCGTGAGATACAATCTTAAAATACAGCAATAATATTCTGGGTTTAAAAAAAAAACCTTTTGGGCAAAGTACTTAATATTTCTACTCTTGCTGCATTT